>NC_136905.1:82511127-82662186 GCF_949606895.1 Notothenia rossii | reverse complement strand
ATAGTTCTCACCCCTCTTTACAGCCTGACCCCTGATAGTTCTCACCCCTCTTTACAGCCTGACCCCTGATAGTTCTCACCCCTCTTTACAGTCTGACCCCTGATAGTTCTCACCCCTCTTTACAGCCTGACCCCTGATAGTTCTCACCCCTCTTTACAGCCTGACCCCTGATAGTTCTCACCCCTCTTTACAGCCTGACCCCTGATAGTTCTCACCCCTCTTTACAGCCTGACCCCTGATAGTTCTCACCCCTCTTTACAGTCTGACCCCTGATAGTTCTCACCCCTCTTTACAGCCTGACCCCTGATAGTTCTCACCCCTCTTTACAGTCTGACCCCTGATAGTTCTCACCCTTCTTGTGCGCGGCCTGCACGAGGCTCTTGAACTGCTCCAGGCTCCCGGCCTCAGAGGAAACCTCTTCGAACCTCAGACTCATGGCATCGTCAGCCGGAGCGACGTGGACCGGCCCGAGCACCAGCCCCCGGACCTTCAGCTGAGACAGACTGCTGATCTTCTGCTCCACGCCTGAGGGGGGGTGGGGGGGGGGGTGGGGAGACAAATGTCTTATTATCTTATATTAAAGGTCACCTATTATATAAAATCCTCTTCTTCATGTCTCTTCTACATCAACATGTGTCCCCTCTTCTTCATGTCTCTTCTACATCAACATGTGTCCCCTCTTCTTCATGTCTCTTCTACATCAACATGTGTCCCCTCTTCTTCATGTCTCTTCTACATCAACATGTGTCCCCTCTTCTTCATGTCTCTTCTACATCAACATGTATCCCCTCTTCTTCATGTCTCTTCTACATCAACATGTGTCCCCTCTTCTTCATGTCTCTTCTACATCAACATGTATCCCCTCTTCTTCATGTCTCTTCTACATCAACATGTGTCCCCTCTTCTTCATGTCTCTTCTACATCAAAATGTATCCCCTCTTCTTCATGTCTCTTCTACATCAACATGTGTCCCCTCTTCTTCATGTCTCATCTACATCAACATGTGTCCCCTCTTCTTCATGTCTCTTCTACATCAACATGTGTCCCCTCTTCTTCATGTCTCTTCTACATCAACATGTGTCCCCTCTTCTTCATGTCTCATCTACATCAACATGTGTCCCCTCTTCTTCATGTCTCTTCTACATCAACATGTATCCCCTCTTCTTCATGTCTCTTCTACATCAACATGTGTCCCCTCTTCTTCATGTCTCTTCTACATCAACATGTGTCCCCTCTTCTTCATGTCTCTTCTACATCAACATGTGTCCCCTCTTCTTCATGTCTCATCTACATCAACATGTGTCCCCTCTTCTTCATGTCTCTTCTACATCAACATGTGTCCTCTCTTCTTCATGTCTCTTCTACATCAACATGTGTCCCCTCTTCTCCATGTCTCTTCTACATCAACATGTGTCCCCTCTTCTTCATGTCTCTTCTACATCAACATGTGTCCCCTCTTCTTCATGTCTCTTCTACATCAACATGTGTCCCCTCTTCTCCATGTCTCTTCTACATCAACATGTGTCCCCTCTTCTTCATGTCTCTTCTACATCAACATGTGTCCCCTCTTCTTCATGTCTCTTCTACATCAACATGTGTCCCCTCTTCTTCATGTCTCTTCTACATCAACATGTGTCCCCTCTTCTTCATGTCTCTTCTACATCAACATGTGTCCTCTCTTCTTCATGTCTCTTCTACATCAACATGTGTCCCCTCTTCTCCATGTCTCTTCTACATCAACATGTGTCCTCTCTTCTTCATGTCTCTTCTACATCAACATGTGTCCCCTCTTCTCCATGTCTCTTCTACATCAACATGTGTCCCCTCTTCTCCATGTCTCTTCTACATCAACATGTGTCCCCTCTGTGGAAAGAGACTCTGAAAGTTTCAGGAACAAAGATTCTCTCTCTTTTTGATCCATTTCTATAAAAACCTGTCTGAAAATGAGCTGATCAGATTTTGGCCACTTTATGATGTCATAACGATGTTTTGTCTTGTGTAACCATTAGCCAATCAGCAACCAAGGTACCCCCCCCCCCCCCCTTATCACCTGAATCTCCTCCTAGAGCTCCATTGAGTTCTTTGTAACCAAATGTCTCTCAGAGGGGCGTGGGGAGGGGCTCCTTATTTTCATCTAAAGTAACAGACAGAGAATCAGCACTTTGGAAACAGGGCTGAAACAGAGGGGATTATGGGTAATGCTGCAATGATCTGTTTGGTGTTTCAGCCAATCAGAGACAGACTCTGGATATATCTGAGACCTGGGATATATTGATGAAAAACAGTATCATAGGGGACCTTTAGGGGACTTTGAAAACCAAACTGTCTCAGTGTCTCCCAGAATGAACCTCTCGCTCCTCCTCACCCTTCAGGTCCCGGGTGTCGCTGAAGGCCTGGATGTCTCCCACCTGGTACAGCGGACCCTCGTTCCACCAGTTGATGGCGGGCAGGTCTCTGCAGCGCGGCGCCTGCAGCACGATGAGCACGGCTCCACCCAGCATGCCCAGCCAGCCCAGCCAGAAGACCACCAGCAGCGCCCAGCGGGTCCGCACCCAGCTGAGGATCCAAAGGAGCATCAGAACCATCACACACACACACACACACACACACACACACACACACACACACACACACACACACACACACACACACACACACACACACACACACACACAATGTATACATCACTTCAGGGGACATTACATTGACTTACATGCATTTCCTGGAGACTTATCCTAACCTTAACCATAACCAACACATGCCTAACCCTAACCAAGTCTTCACCCTAAAATGAATGATTCCCCTTATGGGGACCTCCATTTTGTCCCCATAAGGGAGGCGAGTCCCCACACGTGACTGTACTGTAAACAGATTTAGGTCCCCACAAGTATAGTAATGCTAGGCCACACACACACACACACACACACACACACACACACACACACACACACACACACACACACACACACACACACACACACACACACACACACACACACACACACACACACACACACACACACACACACACACACACCTCCCCTCCAATAACAGGTATTCTAATAGTAAAGCCTCAAAATAAGACGAGATAAAGGATTCAGACTTTCACTTAGTTAATGCCGCCATATTAACCAACATATGAATATATAATAAAACATACTGTATACATCAGTTTTTTACGATATAAATGTTTGTATGGATGGTAGAGGTGTGTTTAAGGCTGCTTTATTGTCCAACTCTGCCTGTATGTAGGCCAACTGATTCATTCATTGTGTGTGTGAGGGGCCTGCTCACCCCGGAGTGCCAGCCACCCTCATCAGCTCTTCTTTAGTCAGCCCGGTGAACTTCACCTCCTCCGGCTCCTCCTCGGGGATCTTCAGCTTCACGGAGCCGTTCTTCTCACCCGCGGCTCCCGGTTCTGCTCCCCCGGCAGAAGGTGCCTCCACGGCCTGGTGTCCCTCTCCTTCTCCCCCGGTCATCGGTAGCTTCTCCTGCTCCTCCTGGTCCAGATCCGCTTCACTCACATCGGCCTCCGTCGCATCAGCATCCGCGGCGACCGGAGCGCAATCCTCAGCCTCCTCCTTCTCTTTCGGCTCAGCATCATCTTTGGTCTCCACCTCCTTCAGATCCACGTTCGTCTCCTCGGTGGTCATACCGGCGACAGTCCGTTAATTTACCGTTAATTAATCTAACGTAAGAACCCGGTGAATCCCAGTGCTGCACGTTGAGAGGTGGTCGTGATGTATGTCTGTCTGTAACACTGCAGACAGGTGCTGCGTTCAATGCTGTGGGGAATATGGGAACTCGTGTTGACCGCACACTTTTAAGATATCAGCTTGAAGGCGAAACTAATTAATGGTTTCGAAAATAGAAAATAGAGTCCTAGCTTTACCTTTCCGAGTAGATGTGTACACGATTTTTTTTAAGCAACACACTTAAATAAATACATGTAAGAAATAACAAGATTAAGTGAAGTTTGCGAGCAGAAACGTGAACCTCAACCTTTGAGTCTAAAGGAGACACTTAGATCTACACCCGAGGACACTGAAGTCCATATTTGATCAGGTCTTGTTATAGTTTTAAGAGATAAAGAGATTGAAGGGAAAGTTTTGAACACAGTAACGGCCGCGAGAGGCTCCACTCTGCAGCTGCAATACCACCAGCGGCCAGGGCGGCGCTGTGTCGCCTAAACCAAATCTTTGAAAAATCATATAAAATCATTAAAATATGATAAAATATGGCAATATAGAACGCTTCACGAATTTGCGTGTTATCCTTGCGCATATTTATAATTTTGATGATGAGAGGATACACACACATATATATATATATATATATATATAAATTATAACATGCATCATAATACAGCTCTGTACTACAAACCTTTCTTAAATCAAATCCGTTTTATTGATTCAGATGTTATCTCACAGCACTTTACAGATACTACACTCTTTGTAGTTTATTACAATCATCATTTACCAAAAGCCCCTGTTTTAGAGTCATATGTGTCAGTCAGTGCTGGCTGAGACAGCTCTGCCACAGCTGGGAATCGAACCCTGGACCTTCTGCTCCGCGGACCCACTTTCCTCTCCTTGCCCCCCTGCTTTCACAGAGAAGAATGGGCAGTAGCCATTTCTGTAGCCATGCTAATCTTCTCTGTATCGTTCCAATTTTATTATATGTGCTACCGTAGTAACACAGTAATAACCTGTATCTGAGGGTTAATATAGGTCTCTGAGCATGAAGACCCTTGTCTTGAGGTAGCAGAACACATACAGCTGAAAAAGAGCAAAACACTGGCTTTAAATGGCTTTAAAAGGGCAGAAAACACAGCATGCGGAGGTCTGAATGCTAATGCTGTGAGTCTGGTACCTTAAAAGAATCCTCGGGACCGGGTCTGACCCACGTTAGGTCCAGTCTGACCTGTTGTGGAACTGCTAGGGCTAATGGGAACTTTATGCAGAGCGCTTTTATGTCACACAGCCAGATCTCCTCACCCCTCCTCCTCCTCCATTCATTCCACAGAGGCAGACGGGGGTGGGGGAGGCACACGGACACCCACATGTCTTCTGTTCTTCCACTCAGACGGTCACGGCAGCAACAACCTCCTCTGATCCACACAGACGGAGGATTTCAGCTCCAGGCGTCAGGCATTGGACTCCTGAAGCTGCTGAGCTGCTGCTAGATCAAGCCTGAGCGGAAAGAGAGACACAGTTTGGGAGAATTCACAACCAGAAAGTTTAAACAAGCCTGAAAACAGAAGCTGTGTGTAAAGAAATCAAGCAGGAGTAGAAGAAGAAGAAGGAACAATGTGGAGGATACAGCTGAAGCTTCATGTATTGGATCATGTTGTAGCACAGCTTCATTCTTTTAGAGGCTTTAGAAGGGAATAGGAAGAGGTCTTTGGTCTGCATGGCAACATCTGCCTTGAATGGAGTACACTGAAACACATACAGACAGGAAATATGTACACATTTACAGTTTAACTAACAAGGTTCCTGAAAACATTCCCAAAACATGTTTGTACAACTGATCTGACTTTTATTTAAGTGAATAAACCCTAAAATGTTATAGTTTGGTTCCTGCTTTCTGCTACTTCCTGTTTACAATAATAAATAAAAAAATGCCAATGCAGTTTCACAAACTCACCACCAGGTGTCAGCCTGAGACCAGTGTCTGGGCAGAAAGGAGATGCTGTCTCTGGTGTGGTCTGAAGAACATGCAACAAAAAACACAAAATACTGTATAAAACAAAAGAAGCAACCTAAGATATTCAAATGTAGTTAATTATGCATTGTTTCAACAGTAATACATCCACAAAACATGCAGTAATACTGTGTGGTCGGAAATCGCCAAACCAAAGTCCATTAATAAAATCTCACTTTTTACATTTGTTTCTCTTTTTTATAAAAAGTTCTCAACGCCACACATACTAAAACAGTGCTTTCTTAATCCAGAGTGTAAACTGCATAATTCGGCATTGAATAAACACACCAACGAGCTTTATTTCATTAACTACTGTTATCCTTAATTTAGAATTTCCCAATTTGGGATTAATAAAGTAGGCGATATAGCCTATCTATCTATAAAGTATATATCATGTAAAATACACAGCGTATGGGGGACACGAATGCGAGCAAAACAGTGTGTATATTTATACTATGGACTACTATAGTGTAAATGCATATTATAAATTCGAATTGTACTGGGTTAAATTGTTTCTTTATTAGTAGTGATATAGCCGTAAGCACTTGGAGGGCTCAAGCTAAATCACCCCCAATCACAGCCCGATAAATAAGAGTAAATAGTGTATAATTGTATTAGATATGCATGTTTATTTATATATATATATATATATATTTACTGTCAATCTGATATTTTAATGGTAACTGTTGTGTATTCTACTCAGCCATTGCAGCTGTTGCTATAACGACTTTGGTCTGTCCCGTAGTAACCAGGTAAATCTGGTTTGTATTTCGTTAGTTTCTTGGTTACCTGGGATTGTTTTTGTTCTACTTGAAGGCCTCAGTTGTTTCTGATATATTCTCCCCTGACACTCATCACTGTCAGTCAGAACTGACTGAAATCTTCAAAAATAAACTCTCCTCGGGGAAGGTAGGGATGAAGCGAAGTTTCAAAATGGCGACTCGTTTAAAAAGTAAGGACTTAAACAAAAACAAGGAAAACGTGTATTTAAGTTTTCCGGAAGTTGGTTTGCAGTCTTTGCTCGAATCAACTAAAGCAGGAAGATGTATCCTCTGGGAAACAGTGCTCTTTACTTAAGTATAAATATAAATACTTTGGTCTTAAAATACTCCACAAAGTATTTAAGTCCGGATTTAAAAAAATACGACTTAACTAAAAGTAAAAATCAGGATAAATTAAAGTAGGCCTACAATCCGACCCATTTCAGAATAACAAACTACAGAAGTATTATCAGCTAAATGTACAATATGTAAAAGTACTCGTTATGCAATTTTATTTTCACAATATTATATTGTTATGGTTATTATTTCTCCCTGTTTTGATACGTGGAATAGCTTTTAGTATTGTAATGTGTCAATGTTTGATGCAAGTACAATTTTGAGGAACAACTTTACTTGAGTATTTGTACGCTACTTTCTACTTCTACTACCCCACTACAGTTCTGAGGTAAATGGTGTACTTTTACTCCACTACGTGTATTTAATACCTTTAGTTACTTCTCAGATGTGGATGAATGATGTGAAATATAATCAAGTGTTAAATCAGACTTTAGTTACACCTGGAGTAAATCCACCAGCTACCCTGCAGTATACAAAGTCATTCAGACTAGCTGCACCTTTACCAGCTTTGAGAACACTTTCATGATCAATCATTATAAAACATATCATATATATTATTCTGAAATGGACCAATCTGCACAATGACTACTTTTACTGTCGCTACTTTCACTATATTTTGATGATAACAGTTTTCTACTTTTACTTGAAGAAAATTTTGAATGCAGGACTTTTACTGTAACAGAGTATTCCTACACTCTGGTACTTCTACTTTTACTCAAGTACAAGATCTGAGTACTTCTACTTTGACTCAAGTACAAGATCTGAGTACTTCTACTTTTACTCAAGTACAAGATCTGAGTACTTCTACTTTTACTCAAGTACAAGATCTGAATACTTCTACTTTTACTCAAGTACAAGATCTGAGTACTTCTACTTTTACTCAAGTACAAGATCTGAGTACTTCTACTTTTGCTCAAGTACAAGATCTGAAACAATCATCATTACATCCTTATTTCCCTAGTAATCAGCACACAGTGATCATCTAAAGATCATACCATGTTCCGTCTCTGTGGATCTGGATCAGGTGTAATGGATTCCTGTCGTGGCTCCATCCAGCTGAAGAGATCTCAGCGTCTCTTCCAGAAACTGATCACTGAAGCTGCCACTGGCCTCAGTTTCTCCCCGGACACACTGGAAGACCTAACATCAGGCAAAACCTCCTACAACCAGGCCGACTTCCAGCAGCTATTCAAGCCCAGTGGAGTCCTGAAACCGAGGAAAACAAAAGAGAGGAATCTGTGTCGACCGGCTCCGAGGCCTCCAGGGAGATTCACAGGTTTACTTCCTTTAGAGAAGTCTGGGGATCAGGCACTTCTTCAGCAGCAGACGGTATATATGGTGCAGGAGTCCCAGAGTAGAACCAGGCCGACAGCAGCTAAAAAGGACAAACCTGCTCACATGGCGACACATAGAAACCAGGACCAGAACTTCTTGAATCAGATGTTAAAATACCAAAAGAACCTGCAGAGGCTGAGTGGCTCAGAGAAGATGGCCACACACCCCAACAGTAAGTATAGGCAACAGGGAATTAATGATGTGTTAATAACATAAGATAAATGGACCTCATCCCTCAAGAGCTTTCAAAGTGTTTCCTTAAGAAAGGTTGTAATAAAAGACTATGACAGATTACGTATGTCCGTTACGTTGTTGTTCAAAAGGAGATATATTTTTTCCACAGAGAGCCTGAAAACAGACCTGAGTGTCCCAGAGGACCGCAACTCCACGGCTGTTAGCAGACCACCAACAGGTTCAACACTGCATAAAGACTGTGTGACTGTTTTCTGCCTGAACACAACTCTCCATTAATGCAGCCGACGTACCTTTTACTCAAATGTCCACGACAATACTGTGCACTCTTGCTCCAAATGGCCGTGCTCGTATCCAGGTGTTAGAGTGCGAGGTAGTGGAAATGCTTCACCCATCTTTATTTACAGTCTATGTTTTTGTATACATCAAATAGTGCAATGTTAGAGCCAGGGCTACTGACTCACAACAACTTGCATCACTTTATAAATACTTTGAAGTAGGGATGTCCCGATCACCTTTTTTTGCTCCCGATCCGATTCCGATCATTTGAGTTTGACAATTTGCCGATACCGATTTTTCCCGATCTGATCTTTATGCAATGCATTAAGAGAAAAAAAAGAAAAAAAGTATTCAAGTTGTCCGTTAAGGTTATTTTTTTAATTTAAATTGGATATTCTATCCAACATGGATATCGCTTCTTTCTTTCACAGCAGCATTGGATCAGTTGTGCAGCATTGGATCAAAACAAAATAAAGCTTTCAGTACTCGTTAGCTTACTGCTACAATTAGACACTGCGCCTACTCTGTTGCCAGATTTGAGAGAAATAAGCAGGTCTATGAAAACAAGCCCCAAAGAAGCAACACATACATGATGTTGTGTCATTTGAAACCAAAACTAAGGCCTCAGGATGACTTTAAGACTTGAACATGGTCATTTTTGTTTTGTAACATTGAATAGTACAAAAAAAAAAAAAACAGATCCCCGATTTTTTTCTCCCGATTCCGATCTTTTGAAAATCACGTGATCGGCTCCGATCCCCGATCACGTGATCGAATCATCTCTAGTTTGAAGTTAATATCAGGATATTTTTGTTAACTAGATTATTTGGTCAAGATTGTGTGGTTTATGTCACATTTCGGTACAGAAAGATTCATGCGATGTTCATTTGCCTCACAAACTGTTTCAGCTGATATATTGTAATAAGTTGTCCTTCACTGCATTTATCTCTCAGTACTGACTTGGTTTAAGCACATTGGGCTTCCTTTAACCACCTGGTCTTGTGTCTCAGATGCTGCAGGTGCTGACGGCTGGCTGGCTGCACAGTGTTCAGCTCACGGTGGAGATCAGCATCACAGAGTCATCCAGAGACTGATAGCACGACTCTGTGAGGCTGATCAGCCGGAGGATCAGCAGGAGGATCCGGATCCACCCCTCGATGCCCAGCTGGTGGTTCCTCTGCTCAGCTCCCTCAGCAGCCAGACGGTCAGACACACAGAGTTAAAGTCAGTGTGTTTAGCTGCTCTCAGAGAAACCAGGTTATAATCTGAGACCACGTGCACAGCAGAGACCTACGTGTTGCTATTTGAAAACCTGTTGCATGAAATCACAGCATAGAACTCCTGATTTCTTTGATCCAACAGAAACCAGATTGCTTTTTTACATGACATAAGAAATCCACTGTCTGAACATCAGCATGTAAACACACTGATGTGTTGGTGTATCTCTTAGCTGGCTGTCTGAATAGTAAAGCTTTGTGTGCAGCTGATGGTTTAATTACACACTTAGAACATTATGTTATATTAAACACTTTGGTGTGTTCTGAGGACATGATTGGTTAAACAAGTTAAAAACAAAGAAACTGTTTATCTTCCACTGAGTCCTCTAACCCGTCCCCCGTTGTTTCTTCCAGACTCTTGTCCGCTCACTGTTGGCGGAGCAGCTGAACAGCTCTGAGTGGAGAACCAGACTGGTGTCCTGCAACACGCTCTGCTGCCTCAAAGGGCCCATTAACAAGGTCAGAGGATAAGAAAGAAATCAGCTCGCTGCTGCCTCCTCCTCCTCCTCCCAGGCTCTGGCTGTCACTCTGTCTCTGCTGTGTTACAGGACGTGGTGCAGAAGCTGCTCCACCTGATGTTGAACGACCACAGCAACCCGGTCCGCCGCGCTGCCGCGGAGACGCTGATGAAGCTGGGGAGGACTCAGCAGGTTCACGCTGAGCTAAGGTGCTGTGGTAAACGCTCATCAGCACCGCAGGCCTACGTATAACAAGAGGCAGCGGGCATGGAGACACAAATCAATCAGAAAAGAGAAACAACATTAAAGAGGCAGAATAATCTGAACGAGACACAAAAGGAACACAAAGAGGTGCATAAAACAAGCAGAGTGCAAAATCTGAATTTCTTTATTAGTCCCACGGAGGGGAGATGTGCGTTGTTACAGCAGGAAAAAGAGCCACAGACGGCTTAATGTTACATATGTTAAATATGTGACATGCATTAAAAAAAAGTACTAAAAAAAATATAATAAAAAAATAAAAAGTTACATAGTTTTAAAAAATACATATCCTTTAACAGTTCTTAGGATTTAGCAGCCAGGTATATATTACACAGTTATTAACGGCATCTATATATATTACACATCTAGCACATATTGCACATAGGTGGTTGGTATTTAACAGCAGCAAGTTACAACATACAAACCTTGTAACAGTTCTAAGGATTTAGCAGCCAGGTCTATTATTAAATAGAGAGAAGAAGAACCCACATTAGTAACACATCAATGGCTAACAACTAGCAGCAGCAAGAGACATAAGTAACATATCACAGTGTTGAGACATTAATAATATACATGTGTATGTATTGCACATTGATGATTTGTTGCAGGTCGAAGCTGGAGGAGGGTCGGGGTCTCCGGGGCCGGATGGAGGCTCTGGATGTGATCTGCCATCTGAAGATAAAGACAGAGACGCTGCTGGAGCCTGTGATTCGCTGCCTGAGTGATGAGTTCACTGCCCTCAGGAAACAAGCCTGTCTGACGGCTGCATCTATGCAGCTGAGGGAGGAGAGGGTAAGAGAGGAGGACGAGTATTTATTATATTAAGGCTCTCTGAGATAACCAATGGGAGCAGCTGAACACTAAGTGAGACTGCATAGGGGAGACCGGGGAGGGCGGGACCTTAAATGAGAACAGTTCATATTAACCTTAAAGGTCCTCTATTATCATACTGTCTTTCATCAATATATCACAGGTCTCAGATGTATCCAGAGCCTGTCTCTGATTGGCTGAAACACCAAACAGATCATTGCAGCATTACCCATAATCCCCTCTGTTTCAGCCCTGTTTCCAAAGTGCTGATTCTCTGTCTGTTACTTTAGATGAAAATAAGGAGCCCCTCCCCACGCCCCTCTGAGACATTTGGTTACAGAGAACTCAATGGTGCTCTAGGAGGAGATTCAGGTGATAAGGTGGGGGGGGGGTTACCTTGGTTGCTGATTGGCTAATGGTTACACAAGACAAAACATCGTTATGACATCATAAAGTGGCCAACATCTGATCAGTTCATTTTCAGACAGGTTTTTATAGAAATGGATCAAAAAGAGAGAGAATCTTTGTTACTGAAACTTTAAGAGTCTCTTTCCACAGAGGGGACACATGTTGATGTAGAAGAGACATGAAGAAGAGGGGACACATGTTGATGTAGAAGAGACATGAAGAAGAGGGGACACATGTTGATGTAGAAGAGACATGGAGAAGAGGGGACACATGTTGATGTAGAAGAGACAGGAAGAAGAGGGGACACATGTTGATGTAGAAGAGACATGAAGAAGAGGGGACACATGTTGATGTAGAAGAGACATGAAGAAGAGGGGACGCATGTTGATGTAGGAGAGACATGAAGAAGAGGGGACACATGTTGATGTAGAAGAGACATGAAGAAGAGGGGACACATGTTGATGTAGAAGAGACATGAAGAAGAGAGGACACATGTTGATGTAGAAGAGACATGAAGAAGAGGGGACACATGTTGATTTAGAAGAGACATGAAGAAGAGGGGACACATGTTTATGTAGAAGAGACATGAAGAAGAGGGGACACATGTTGATGTAGAAGAGACATGGAGAAGAGGGGACACATGTTGATGTAGAAGAGACATGAGGAAGAGGGGACACATGTTGATGTAGAAGAGACATGAAGAAGAGGAGACACATGTTGATGTAGAAGAGGCATGAAGAAGAGGGGAGACATGTTGATGTAGAAGAGACATGAAGAAGAGGGGACACATGTTGATGTAGAAGAGACATGAAGAAGAGGGGACACATGTTGATGTAGAAGAGACATGAAGAAGAGGGGACACATGTTGATGTAGAAGAGACATGAAGAAGAGGGGACACATGTTGATGTAGAAGAGACATGAAGAAGAGGGGACACATGTTGATGTAGAAGAGACATGAAGAAGAGGAGACACATGTTGATGTAGAAGAGACATGAAGAAGAGGGGACACATGTTGATGTAGAAGAGACATGAAGAAGAGGGGACACATGTTGATGTAGAAGAGACATGGAGAAGAGGGGACACATGTTGATGTAGAAGAGACATGAAGAAGAGGGGACACATGTTGATGTAGAAGAGACATGAAGAAGAGGGGACACATGTTGATGTAGAAGAGACATGAAGAAGAGGGGACACATGTTGATGTAGAAGAGACATGAAGAAGAGGGGACACATGTTGATGTAGAAGAGACATGAGGAAGAGGATGTTGCATAATAGGTAACCTTTAAGGCTATCTGAGACAACCAACGGGAGGAGCTGAACACTAAGTGAGACAGGAAAGACCGGGGAGGGCGGGACCTTAAATGAGACAGGTGGAAACTAACAGTCTATATTAACCTTAAATATAAAGTCTGCCCAGATGATAACTCAAGCTTCCTCTCTTTTATACAGGCCAGGTTAAACTGTTCAATGACAACATACGGTGCTGCTAAATGAGAAATACCAGAAGTTTACGACTGCAGTTCAAACTACCAAACAGAACTACAGGCGATGTTATGAAATCATGAAATACTTAATGACTTGATAAAGGTTTGTTCTCTTGACAAAGTGGCTGATGAGACTCAGAAATGTAACAACAAAATAATTGTCAATTAAATAACCTGTGAGCATCTATTGAGTCAGCGACTGCATCTCTGCAGCTGAAGGAGGAGATGGTAAGAGAGGAGGAGGAGTATGTATTATAATCTCTGGTGTGATATCAGCCGGAGTGTGTGTGGAGAATATGAAAAATAAAATTGAAATATGTTTTTGGTTTATAGGTGGTGAGTTGTCTGCTGCAGCTGGTGGAACACGATGCAGCTCCAGAGGTTCGACTGTCAGCCATCAGAGGTAACACAAAGAGACAGGAGGAATCACATTATTGTTTAACTGAGAAGGTGTCAATGATCTAATAAGCTGACTCTTATAACACAGCAGAGATGGCAAAAGTACACACATCCTTTACTCAAGTAGAAGTACAGATACTCGTGTTTAAAAATACTCTGGTAAAAGTAGAAGTACTGACTAAACTTCTTTACTCAAGTCAAAGTAAAGAGGCTTTGAAATGTACTTAAAGGTAGGGTATGTAATTTTGGAGAAACCAGCTCGAGTGCACTAGAATTTGAAAATACACAGCCAGAAAAAATCTGCTCCTTCCTTACAGAGCCCCTCCTCCAACACACACGAACGCAATGATTGGTCGTGCTTTTTACAGCGCTACGGCTTCCACAGATGATATTTTGTATGGATTTATTGTCAAAGCATTTAATATATTAATTGCTATCAGGATGTTAAGAGCATTCCATGGAATATAACAAAGTGTATCTGAAGGGAATTACCTACCCCACCTTTAAGTAAAAAGTACCCATAACTAGCAGCTGTTTTAAAGAGTACCTGACCTCCCTTTATATTAATAGAACAATAATGTCATTGTTAGCTAATGAATGTTTCCATGGTGAACAACGGCAACATGACAACTTTTTCATTGGTCCCTCTTCTTTAGAGAAGACCAGGAAATGATGGATACACGGATCGTGTTCAAATCAATAGGCACGCAATGACTCTAAATAATAATGATCACGCCACCAAACACACATTCAGACTAAAGGAACCAGCCTGTTTGGAAAATGAGAGAAGTAGATAGTACAGGTATTTGAGTTCAACATGTGAGAAGTAGAAAGTACAGGTATTTGAGTTCAACATGTGAGAAGTAGAAAGTACAGGTATTTGAGTTCAACATGTAAGAAGTAGAAAGTACAGGTATTTGTGTTCAACATGTAAGAAGTAGAAAGTACAGGTATTTGTGTTCAACATGTAAGAAGTAGAAAGTACAGGTATTTGAGTTCAACATGTGAGAAGTAGAAAGTACAGGTATTTGAGTTCAACATGTAAGAAGTAGAAAGTACAGGTATTTGTGTTCAACATGTAAGAAGTAGAAAGTACAGGTATTTGTGTTCAACATGTAAGAAGTAGAAAGTACAGGTATTTGGGTTCAACATGTAAGAAGTAGAAAGTACAGGTATTTGGGTTCAACATGTAAGAAGTAGAAAGTACAGGTATTTGAGTTCAACATGTAAGAAGTAGAAAGTACAGGTATTTGGGTTCAACATGTAAGAAGTAGAAAGTACAGGTATTTGGGTTCAACATGTGAGAAGTAGAAAGTACAGGTATTTGTGTTCAACATGTGAGAAGTAGAAAGTACAGGTATTTGGGTTCAACATGTGAGAAGTAGAAAGTACAGGTATTTGGGTTCAACATGTAAGAAGTAGAAAGTACAGGTATTTGTGTTCAACATGTAAGAAGTAGAAAGTACAGGTATTTGAGTTCAACATGTAAGAAGTAGAAAGTACAGGTATTTGAGTTCAACATGTAAGAAGTAGAAAGTACAGGTATTTGAGTTCAACATGTAAGAAGTAGAAAGTACAGGTATTTGGGTTCAACATGTAAGAAGTAGAAAGTACAGGTATTTGTGTTCAACATGTGAGAAGTAGAAAGTACAGGTATTTGGGTTCAACATGTGAGAAGTAGAAAGTACAGGTATTTGGGTTCAACATGTAAGAAGTAGAAAGTACAGGTATTTGTGTTCAACATGTAAGAAGTAGAAAGTACAGGTATTTGTGTTCAACATGTAAGAAGTAGAAAGTACAGGTATTTGAGTTCAACATGTGAGAAGTAGAAAGTACAGGTATTTGTGTTCAACATGTAAGAAGTAGAAAGTACAGGTATTTGAGTTCAACATGTAAGAAGTAGAAAGTACAGGTATTTGGGTTCAACATGTAAGAAGTAGAAAGTACAGGTATTTGGGTTCAACATGTAAGAAGTAGAAAGTACAGGTATTTGTGTTCAACATGTAAGAAGTAGAAAGTACAGGTATTTGAGTTCAACATGTAAGAAGTAGAAAGTACAGGTATTTGAGTTCAACATGTAAGAAGTAGAAAGTACAGGTATTTGAGTTCAACATGTAAGAAGTACAAAGTACAGGTATTTGGGTTCAACATGTAAGAAGTAGAAAGTACAGGTATTTGTGTTCAACATGTAAGAAGTAGAAAGTACAGGTATTTGAGTTCAACATGTAAGAAGTAGAAAGTACAGGTATTTGAGTTCAACATGTAAGAAGTAGAAAGTACAGGTATTTGTGTTCAACATGTAAGAAGTCAAAGTAAAAAGTCGGCAGAAAAATAAGTAGTGTTGTAAAGTACTGATAACAGAAAGAGCATCTTGCAGGTTTTGTTTTTTCTACATTTATGCTCAAACTTGCTCAAAAATTACAATTAAAAAAGTGAATGCAGGATTTGATATGTTTTACGAGACATAAGGGCAGGAATTCAGAGGGAAAGGAGCAATTTTGAGCTCTGCTCTTAAAAACGGCTTTTTTTAAGGTAAAACGTCAAACGCGTCATATTAATGTACATCACAAAGGGGAAACATCTCCGCTCTCTGAGCGCGGGTATAGTAGAGTTGCGTTGAGTTGAGCGGTTGTGTTTTAAGGAGCTGGTATTTTTTGGTAGTTTTACATTGCATTTCACCATTTTGTGCAGGTTGCACAAATATACCAGCCTGTCGGGACATCGAGTCCAGTTTCCCTCACGGGAAAAGGATCGGAGCTAGCGTTCTTTTCTGGGTGCGTTGTGCATCCACCTCCCTGCAGCACATACTCTCCACAGCTTTATCAGGAAACCGTATTACTTCTCTCTCCTCCCCCCCCCCTTCGCTGCTCTCTCTCTCTCCCCTCCGGTACATGGCACGGTAAGACGTAGTGTGGAGTTGCATTAGGTAAGGCTGTGGTGGCTGTACTGCTCCAGCCGTCTCCTTTGTGTTTGTTTGTTTCCCCCTGTCTGTGTTGTTTGTGTGTGCGTGGTGGCTGTCACTCCTGGCTCCCGGCTCAACCTCCACTCACCTGCTGCAATCAGCTGTTCACCCTGCCCGACTACACACCTGCTTTCCATCAAGCCATTTACAACGGCATATCAACGGAGGCTCCACAACCTTTCTCCGCCAGATCGTCAAGTATCAGCCGTATCTCGCGTCTCCCCTCCGGTACACAGCACCGTAGTGTGGAGTTGCATTAGGTAACGCGAGATACGGCTGATACTTGCGCATTAGTTTCTGTTATGGATCAGTATCAACAGTCCTGCCAGTAACGTTACTATATTATCAATGCTACAGCTAACTTTACAATGTTGTGATGTGACGTTAGCTAACATTAACTGTAGCTAACGCCGGTCACTCACCAAGATAGCTGCCCAGTTCTCCACTGGTTCTCCTCACACCAAAGCTCCATTTCTCTCCGATGGCCGTTATTTCTTCTAATCCTTGGCTGCTCCTGGTCTCTTGGACGCCTAGCAGGCTAAGGTTGTGGTCCGTCATATGCATTCGAATATTCATGTTCAACTTCTTCTGTGTTCTGTGTCGAAACTAGCATTGGGATCCATGTTTATTAATACGTTACACCGGCCGCTCTCCCCCTTGTGTCCCCCGTGTTACGTCACACGCGGGAGGTCACGTGCCGAGGCTTTTTTATGCGGAAGTGAACATTTCTTAAAAAAACAAATCCAGATGTCACTGTAGTGTATTTTTTTGGAAAATCTAGTGTATTCATCATTTTCCTACACATTTATTCACAGGTGTCTTTAACCTGGAAGTTGCTCTTTAAGTACAGTAACAAAGTATTTGTACTCCACTACTTCCCACCTCTGTACCACAGGTTGGTTTACAGGACACTTAACATGAGTAAAAGTGACACAAGTGAACTAATAACCTTGTGTTGTTGTTGTTGTTGCTGTTGCAGCGATGGGTGCGTTGGGTTTATCCTCCCCAGACGTACAGGAGGCTCTGATGCACTGCGTGGAGACTGAGAGGGAGGCCGAGCTGCGGGTGGAGGCCTGCAGGATGCTGCAGAGCTCTGGGGTTTCCTCAGACCAGCTGCAGGGCTTCCTGCTGCAGCGCGTCGACTTAGAGTGCAATCCACTGGTTCAGAGGTGAAGGAGCTGTGATTAGAGGAGATACATGTGATCATATCTGAAGAGAATATACTGAGGAGCTGTGTTCATGCAGGACGATGAAGGAAGTGCTGCAGCTCTGTGACGGCAGCCGGCAGGAGTACGAACATTCACAATACATCAGCCTGCAGGTAGACATCTTTGTATTTAAGATAAGAAGTACTTTATTGATCCCAATTTGGAAATGTTTGTGTTGCAGCAGCATAAAAAGACAAGGCATTGTACAATACAAATTAAAAGACTAGAAATAAACAAGAAAGTAGAAAATATACATGTTGAATTTACAAATGAACAACAACAAGATATAAAGCAATTTATTATATACACATAAGTAAGTGAGGGATGGAATATTAAATATTTATATATAAATATAAAATGTACAGTGTGTTTTTAAGTCCAAGAGAAACTATGGAGCAGAGAGTTCTCTGCCAGCCGATGGTGATTTGTTCAAATAAAGGAAACTCCCACTTGAGGGAACAAAGGGATTTTAGGCTTTGCAGACCATTTACATGCACACAAACCTATTACACTAAATAAACTAAAGGATGATGTGTTCTCTGTGTCAGGTGAAGCGACTGTGTGACTGGAGAGTGATCACAGAGAAGCTGGAGCTGCTGGAGAAGCTGACGGCTGAAGGAGAAAGCCTCAAACCCCGCATGTTAGTCCGGCTGCTGAGTCAGCAATACGTGATCGAGCACAAAAAGGCAGATTAGTATTGATCACTGAAGCTGATCGTGTGTCTGTTTTCATTTAATAAAGGTTCTGTTTCCATCGCGCTGATTTTTGTTTTGTATGTTCACTTTAAAATGAAATCCAAATCCACAGGCAATGGTCTATAATGTTTTTAAACTTCGCCAAAAAATTGTGCAAGATAGAGCCAGACAGGGCCGGACTGGGACAATAACTCAGGCCGGGAATTATACACCCAGCCAGGCCGCTACCAGCTTTTTGTGCCATTTTGTTGGATTTATTTGTCAATATTTACAGCGTTGCCGCCCTTAGTGATAGCCCTCTAAATCTACTACCCAAAATAAACATATGGAGATGGGTTACTATTTAAAAAAAAATGCAAATCTATTTAGGAACCTATTCATGTGAACATATTTTAAGTGGGGGCGGACCTCAAATCCTATAGGGGGGTCTGGGGGCTTGCTCCCCCAGTAAGATTTAGTTTTAAATGTTGAACTTAAATGCATCAATCTGGTGCACTTTGAGGGGGAAATAAAGAGACTACACCCATATGAAACAGAACTGTATACATTTAAATAATCATAACATCATAAGAACATGGCCATAACCAATAACATACCATTTCCAATATGAAAAACATTGAAACTTGTTTATTTATTTGTTTTTGGTTCATTTATAGTTGTGAGTGTGTCTGTGCTCCTGAACCAGCCTCTCCTGTCTCCCCCTCTCCCTCCTCTCCCCCCTGCTCCTCTTTGAGGCAGAAGCAAAGACTAGCTCTCAACAAGTTTTAAAAGTGTATCTTACCTTTTTTCACGTTTTTTTATTATTATTCATGCATATTTTACTAATCACTCCCCCTTCAAATGGAAATATGTGTTTACACAAAGGGTGACCAAACCGTTTGAGACCCACAGAGAACTTAGACTAAGTTAACTATCTAAACACTCAGAGTCCTTTACCTCACCTGAGCTGTAGTTATCAGTCTCTCAGTCTGACAGCAGAGGACTCTCCTCCACCCTGTTGACAGCTCATTATATCCGTTAGCGCAGCTAGCTAGCACCAGATGCTAACAACAACAATACACGTAACCGGTGCGCGCGCTTTCTCTCTCGCTCGCTCGCGAAACACACTAACACACACCCTCCCGAGCTTGAATGACACACAGAGACCAATCGAGGGCTTTAGTGTATGATCTGTCTCTGTGAGGCAGAGTCAGACCCACATTTGCGCAGCGTTGCGTTCACCATACATAAAAAAAAGAATCCTCAGGCCAGCAGGCCACTTAGCAGTCCAGGCCATCGGCAAACCTCCCGGTCCTCCCGATGGCCAGTCCGGGCCTGGAGCCAGAGCAACTTCACTTCTACAAACTGTCTGAGTAGTAGTACAGACATGTAGATGACGTGATGGGTTGACAGCATGTCGAGGATAGCATCGTATGTACAGTGGGGCAAAAAAGTATTTAGTCAGCCACCAATTGTGAAAGTTCTCCCACTGAAAAAGATGAGAGGCCTGTAATTTTCATCCTAGGTAGCCTATACCTCAACTATGAGAGACAAAATGAGAAAAGAAAATCCAGAAAATCACATTGTCTTATTTTTAAAGACTTTATTTGCAAATTGTGGTCACCTACAAACTACTACAAAGGTGTTCAGTTATTATGCTCCAAATATCTGGAACAAACTCCCAGAAACCTGCAGGTCTCTAAATCTCTAAAAACAAGTCATGAAATATTTGTCCTCAAATATCTCCTTGTTGTTCAAACAATCATTTAACAAATTACAATTGTTTTTAAAACATTTATTATGTCCATGACAGCATCCTGGTCGCATGTGGATTAGAGCCCACATCCTGCCACATATTCGCTCAGGTCACGGTTCTCACAGTGGCTGCGCCAGGCCACCCTGAAACAGACACAGAGATATTACCCATCTCTTCATACTGTATATGACGGTTTGTGTAGAAAACACCTGGCAGTCACCTGATCCATTCTTACCAGGCTCTGATGCCATTGGGGTCCCTAACAACGCGCTTGGCACAAGTGATCGCCACACCGACATCATTGGTCAGAAGATCTGTGAAAAAACAAGGCAACCTGGATTTGAAGGGTCATTAAAAAAGTAAACATGAATGCATGTACAACAGTCTTTGTTAAGGGACTGTGTTTAAACAGCGCGTTCATCCAAAGCACTTTTTAATGTGCCTCTCATTCTTTCATCCACAAAGAATCATGTTTCCTCAACACCTGCTAGATCAAATATTAACATTTTAATATCATTTTTACTACAAAAACTGAACTGTATTATCTCATGTTTGATTTGTGCCATTCTAGCTAAGGAAAACATTCACTTTAAATAAATATACAAATGGCAAATGGGATTGTAAGGATGATGTTTGCTTTTGAGAGCTTGTTTACACACCGGTACAACTTCCCCCAACATATTTGGTAAGCAGGATAGTCTGAGGAGTGAAAACACAAAGTCCTCGCTGTTGCTTTTTTAATCTCAACACAGCAATCATCCTTTCTATCAACTCAGATGTCCTGTCATGGTGGCTTGTCAACAAGAGAACAATGCCCAGAAATATTTAAGTTGAAAAACAATCCCTCTCATTGCCACTGGACATGTTGCATAAACTCACGCAGAGAGTGGTGTTTTCTTACAGCTAATTGGAATATTTGAGAAATCTTGTTTGCATTTGTTGGAGTTTTTTTTATTACCCATTTGTGCCTGGTCAAGGTCCCTTTCAGAGGTGGGGTCGTTACTCAAAAAAAGTAATATAGTACATATTACTCAAAGAAAAGTAATATATTACTTTACTTCGTTACTCTCTACATAAACTAACGCGTTCCTTTACTCGCAGGGCCGCCCCTCCCTGCAGGCAGATCACGCAGACTGCGGAGGGAGCTTCATTTTGCGGAGGGAGCTTCATCTGAAGCGCGAATGCGGCGCACCTTCAGTGTAACTCGTTACTTTACTCGGCATCCTCACTCTGGATTCGGAGGTCCTCCTTAGCTATTAGCTTCACGTTAGCATGTGTTCTTTGCAGGTGCTTGTTGAGGTTTGACGTTGTGTTTGCAGCAGTGGATAAGCTTCTGGCCTGGACACAGTTTGCACCTCACCGTCACATTCCTGTCGTTTCGGACGAACTCAAAATAATGGGCATACCTCCACCAACCCTCGACAGTTATCGCTGCTGACTCAGCCATGTTTATGCACTGCATGTGGACGCGCAAGTCGCGCAAATGTTACGTAAATATAAACCTGCGGCGGAAATCCCTCTTGTCTGTCAAAGCGAGAATCTAGTAATTCTGTATGTTAGTAGGCTAACTGTAGTGTGATTACTGATTTTATAAAAGTAACGAAGTTACTTTGTAACGCGTTACACCCAACTCTGGTCCCTTTAAGAGTCAGGATTATATCATCAGTTTGGTGTGTCATGTGACCATTAAATAGGAAATAGGCCAAGGTTGCAGATGAACGGTCCAAAAATCAGCTCCTGTCGTCTTTTCCTATCCACTAGTCCTCTGTGTGAAACGTCCCGGGGGTTATGGAGTTAAGGAATAGTGGTTAGGAGAATTCAAAGGACTTAGGAAAAGATGACCAGGCTTCAAGAGAATCCGACTGCACTGAC
Organism: Notothenia rossii; assembly: GCF_949606895.1. NCBI lineage: Eukaryota > Metazoa > Chordata > Actinopteri > Perciformes > Nototheniidae > Notothenia > Notothenia rossii. The sequence continues at coordinate 82,639,985 of NC_136905.1, read as the reverse complement.
ACTATTCAAAGTATTTATGAGGCACCAGTGGATGTTCTTAATGTGTGTCTACTGTGGGGAAACTACAGTTTTCTGTACAGAGGATGGTGCTGCTATGCAGGCTTTATGAACATGGACAACAGAAAACATATATTTTAAAATACAGTCATTTGATTTAGTGTTAACATTTGAAAACCTGTATTGATTATTGCAGTTTAATAGCTTGGTGGTGATCAGGACAAAAATGGAACTGGTGGCAACACTGGGATGACAACATGGAAAGTAATAGCAAATGCTGTGTAGTTAAAGTGTGTGTGTGTGTGTGTGTGTGTGTGTGTGTGTGTGTGTGTGTGTGTGTGTGTGTGTGTGTGTGTGTGTGTGTGTGTGTGTGTGTGTGTGTGTGTGTGTGTGTGTGTGTGTGTGTGTGTGTGTGTGTGTGTGTGTGTGTGTGTGTGTCCATCACTGACCGCTGCAATTGATGTTGCAAGCGTTCCTGGAGCGGGGGGTTAGGCCGTCCTCACACCACCAGCGGCTGTTGATCTGAAAGATGCCGTAGTCCGTGGATCCGTCGGTGTTATGGTTGGTGCTGGTGGTAGTCCAACTGGACTCCCACTTGCTCAGACAAACCCCTGCAGAGGAAACACAAAAGACCCATTGAAAGTTCAACGTGGGGCATCGGAACCCAGACACAAGCCTGGTCAGGCAGCTCAGCCTTAGCCATCAAAACGTATTTGTGAACAGCAAGCCAATTCCACTGCAGCTTTTCCACTAATGAGGATTATTACTGTATGAATACAGAATGAATAGAAACCAATGGCTTCCTTTAAATGTATTAATACAACAACACATTGAAAGACACTGAACTACAGCGCTGGCTTGAACATGTAAGTAGAAGCTGAAGGAACAGGAATATTAGGGATATTAGGATAACAGAGAACAGGTTTGGGTTTCAACTAAGTAGGAACAAGAAAAGAGGTTACACATGCATAAAAAAGCAGCAGCAGATTTTAACTGCAACCAAATGACTTAATAACATAAAATACATGCAATATGTGTAAGATTGTTAGGTCTGCAGTTGGAATGAGATGGTATGGAACAGGTTGAGTGTTAATATCCAGTCTGTCCAGTCTGTGTCAGTGTGGAAACATCAAAGGTTTCCACGGAGATGGTGAGCGGTCAGTGAGGGGGGAGACTGTCTCATTGACTTTCCATTGAAAAGTACAACTGACATTTACAGTATGCTTCCTGTTCCAAAAATGAACATTGGAGTCTATGGATAGGTGTCTGGAGTTTCAGAGCCCTCAAGAGGCAGATGTTAACATTTGTTGCTTTGAAAATGGTGTTGTTCAAATGAACTGAGCTACCATACCAGAAAGGAAGTCACAGGAGTGAAAGGTATGGAATGTTTGGCAGGTTTAAGATTTTTTTCAAAGAGATTTTGAAGCACTCCTCAACTCTTAAGTGTGACATCGTGACTCTCAAGCTCTACAAGACCCACGAAACAACATCATGTTAAGATCAGCAAAAGGTTTTTCCTTTTGTTTGAATAGAGTTTAAACATTGAAAGAGGGCCAAAAAAAGTGTCTTTTGTGAATGCTGAGCAGTACATGTAAATGAGTATTGATTCTGAGACTACATGCAGACTCACAGTTCTTATTATACTAAAGCTTATACTCACAGTCAGCCAGGCTGTTGCCATAGTAGCCGTCCATCCCATGAGCCTTTAGCACTCGGGCCCATTCACAGCGCTCGTAGACCTTAGCGCTGGCCAAAGCCACCAGGAGCAGAAACACTAGACTTCTCATGTTTGACTGGCCAGCTGCTGCTAATGTCTGTTACAGTCAAGACTCTGGGCTGGAACGCTGTTGCTGCTTTATTTCACAATTATTCCTTGTTTGGCTTGAATTTTGTCCAACTTCAACAAAACAGTTGAAATCCTGATTTTGGAGTTGGACTGTGAGCAGCTGTTTGTTCACTGGCAGAGTGTTATCAGTGCGATAAGACAGGCTGATGTGAAGGACATAGTGGTGGAGCTCTGGCACAAATTCATCTGCAAATGACAATTACAGCGGTGTGGCAGCCATGACAAATTACTATTATGACTAAAACAGCTGATGTAAAAGTGCCCTGTGGAATTTTCAAGAAACAAGAAATGGGTTAAAGATATAGGGAGGCAGTTAGCTTTTACTTAAACAAAAGAAATGTGTGCGCACTCATTCTTAGGTTGTCTTATTAACATCATTTGGAATTAGTAATTGATTATATCGTGGAAATGTATAATTTAAGGGACTTAAGTTATATTTATATATTTAGGTATAAAGTATTTTTATTTTTTTATAAACGTCACGGTAGCAACGTAGCATTGCATTGTGGGTTACCGAGCTAGTGCAATAATGGAGGGAGGCGAAAGCCGTGCGCCTGTAGCGGCCGGCCCATAGGGGCGCGAGGGGCGCCGCCTCCCCTCTTCCCACATGTTTGATTGTCATTACAAATAAAAAATAAATGAAAAAATATATTTAAAAAAAAGTAATATTTTTTATTTTTATTTTTAATGAACAAGGTAAATATTATATAGTTGGTATCAGTAAAATGTATAATATACAATCAAATAAAAATCTCGTTTAAAATTGTGTTACGATGTCTAAAGTTACTGATAAGTCACATGTTTCCTGCCTGGCCGCAGCGTGTATCATTACCCTCTCTCGTCCGGGCGCTAAGAAAGGAGCCCTCAGCCAGAGCAGCTGCAGCCAACACATTGCTGACTGTTGCTATCTGTAAACTGGAGCCGAAACATAATTTCAGCCAATCAGCGTCGTCAGATCTGTTAGTCGGGCGCCCATTTCAGCGCCCGATGCATTCTGTGAGTTGTTTGGACTCGTATCCAAGGTGACGCTACAGTAGTTGTTGAGGATGTGCGTCTGCAGGTGGAGACTCCGGGTGCTAGTGGGCCGCCGGAGCTGTAGATTAACATTTACATGCTTATTGTAGTTGTAAGTGCAATGTCTGAAGCACCATGGAGCATATGTGTGGGCTGGACCACAGGAAAGGAGTGAGCAGAGGGTTGAGTTGTCGATTCTTGTTCAGTTTTCTGTGACTATCTTTCTCACCCTCTCAGACTTTGAGTTGCGCGTGCTACTAAAGAGACGCGCTACCATGGAAACCAAACAACGGTGTTGTAGTGCCGAGAGACGGGAGTCGGAGGCGGGGTATCGAAGGTACAAGCTAGACTTTTATTTTGCATCTAAACACACATGTAAACAGCTTCAAACCCGGGAAGCGAAGAAGGGCGGAAACAGGAAGTCAGGTTCCCTAAAATGTCCGTGCGGAACAATACCCCAACCCATAGATGGGTGAATAATGTCAATCACCACAGTGTAGCTGTATTAAAGTCAGAGTGGAAACAGTCGTGAGTAAATCTGATCTTGTCAGAAATCGGGAGAAATATGACCCCGGGAGGAAACCGGGAGAGGGCAATGAAATCGGGAGTCTCCCGCGAAAATCGGGAGTGTTGGCAAGTATGACACACACACACACACACACACACACACACACACACACACACACACACACACACACACACACACACACACACACACACACACACACACACACACACACACACACACACACACACACACACACACACACACACACACACACACACACACACACACACACACACACACACACACACACACACACACACACACACACACACACACACACATCGTATTTAGTGTCCTGATTTTAAATGGGAATTAAATCATTTGAGTGTTCCCAAAGCACCAGTGTTTTGCAGTTTGTGTGGGCCTACTGTACTGTTGCACAGTGTATACTGTAGAAACCATGTCCAGGACGAGGTATTTGGAAGTCTTGGAAGATTCATAGCTCCGGGGGCGCATCACCCCGGACCCCCCTATGGTTTGGTCACCATTTCCATAGCCCCACCAAAAATATTTTCCACCAGCCACCACTGCAAGGGAGTACAAGTACAAATAAAACGTTGAGTTCAAAGGTACTGCAATAAAAAAGATTATAACAGGGCTAAGATGAATACTCAGTTCTGATTGGTCATCTGGACATTCTGCACGCAATACAAAACAAAGTCCAATGATAGTGAGAGCTGTAAAGCTTCAATGAATAAAAGCTCATCGAAACACAAGATTAATGTCATGGATAAGTTTGACTAAAATAGTGTTAAATTAGTAACTTTTATATTTCCAACAATCTTCTGCCTGTCAGTATTTAAGTTTAGATTGAACACCGGTCAGATGATCACACAGAGGAAACAAATGGTTTAAAAACATGTTTGAGTCAGAACTTGAAAGTCTTCCAGATTCTGAAGTTCATCTTGCCAATATATCTGCTCGTCATAAAAACAGATGACAGCATTTATAACTATCAACGATTAACTAGTGAAAGAGATTTTCCTTTTTATCCTACGTTGTTGTTTTTTTAAACGTGTTAAATTGTATGTGTTTTTCTTCAACAGATACCTGGACAAAGTCACTGTCCTGAACTGAATACCAAAGGACATTTCCCTCTGAAAGACATCCTGACTCCATCTGCTGGTGAATAAATGACATGACAGCATTTCAAGATGTTGATAATTCACCCTGTGACGGAGGTGAGAGAAAACGAAAGTGGATTTTGACATTGTTGAACAGCGCTGAGACGCCATCACAGGGTGTGAGAGTTCTGCTCGGAGACACACGTTTGGAGTATATTTGGGGAGAAGTGCAGAGACTGTAAGTTGGTGAGTCCTGCTCTAGAAATAACTTTAATACCAAATGGCTGAGAAAATCGCTCTTTTTGAAAGTTTCCTGAGCTGCCATGTGTGTTCAGAGACTTTCAGAGATCCCGTGTCTCTGGGCTGTAACCACAGCTTCTGTTCGAGCTGCCTGAAGAAATTCTGGGAACAAAGTAAGAACAAAAACTGTCCTATTTGTAAAAGAAAGTCCTCCAAAGATATTGTGGTGCACTTTGCACTGAAGGAACTGTCTGACTCCTTTGCTGAGAGACAGAAAGCTGGATCATCTGAGACAGAACAAGGAGAGAAGAAGGTGGAGGTGGTGTGTAGTAAACATCCAGAAGAGCCTAGATTGTTCTGTATGGATGAAGAGAGAGCTGTGTGTCCTTTCTGTGAGTTTTCTCTCCACCAGAGTCACAAGGTGGTTCCTGTAGAACAAGCAGTCAGTGAGCTGAAGGACCTGCTGAAATCTGACTTAGAGTCTCTGCAGGACAAGAGGGACAAATACAAAGGAGTGGAGAAAACATATAATGAAGTGATTCAAGTGTCCGAGAAGCAGCTGCTGTCCACAGAGAGGCAGATCAGAGCAGAGTTCATCAAGCTCCATCAGTTCCTGAAAGAGGAAGAGGAGTCCAGACTGGCAGCTCTGAGGGAGGAAGAGGAGCAGAAAGGGAAGACTATCAGCAGAGAGATGAAGAGCATTCAGGAGCACATCTCCTCTCTGTCACACAGTATCTCTGCTGTTGAAGAAGAGCTGCAGAAACACAACATGCCCTTCCTCAGCAGTTATAAAGCCACTCAGAGCAGAGCCAGAGTCCAGAGCTCACTGTCAGACCCACAGCTGCTCTCAGGAGCGCTGACAGATGTGGCCAAACACCTGGGCAACCTGTCCTTCAGAGTCTGGGAGAAGATGAAGGACCAGGTCCACTTCAGTCCTGTCATTCTGGACCCAAACACTGCACACAGCTGTCTCTGTCTGTCTGATGATCTGACCAGTGTGAGACATGGAGACAAAGATCAGCAGCTTCCTGATAATCCAGAGAGATGCACTTACTCTGCTGATGTTCTGGGCTCTGAGGGCTTCAGCTCAGGGAAACACAGCTGGGAGGTGGAGGTGGGAGATCATCCTCACTGGAATATAGGTTTGACTAAAGAGTCAGCTGACAGGAAGGGAAAGATACCAGGTGCCTCCCCAGAAGATGGATTCTGGTGTTTATCACATCACAATGGAAAATACATTAATGGTGCTGGTGAGACTGTCAGAGTGAAGAAGAATCTCCAGAGGATCAGAGTCCAGCTGGACTATGACAGGGGGGAGGTGTCCTTCTCCGACCCTGAACACATGACTCCCATCTGCACTCTCAGAGACACTTTCACTGAGAAACTCTTCCCATGGTTCAATATTGGAAAAGCTGGTGATGCTAAAACTGCTGATATCAAAATCTGTCAAAGTGAGATTCCTCTGTGATGCTCAGGAGTGTTGGTTCAGACTTTATTCTGACTTCACTCTCCGTCTACATCTCTTTGGAACAATCAAGAAAATAATCAACAGATGATAATGAGATATTAATCTTTGCATGACATTTTTACACATTATAATCAAAGAGTCAGTCAAAAACAAACAAAACAACTTGATTGATTATTGCTAGAGTTTATAGTTTTCATTTAACTCACTGACACTTTATTAAAATCGGAAAATCATTTTTAAATATATTGAGGCATGATTGATGAATGTTCACATTTTTTATCCAAAAATCTTTAAATGGATTCATTTATTTTCTGTTTTTCTTTGTAATGGATGAAATGAGAATGTTTGATTAAGTTTTGTGTGAATTAGTCAAACATCACGTTATAGCAGGATACGTTATCAGTTTAACTTTTTATATTGTTGGGTCTTTTGATGAATTATGTTTAGATATGTTGTTTTACTGCAAGTCATTTAATACATTTATTTTAATTAATTATTTCATTCTTACAATGTTTTTTCGTTAGCCTATGTGACATTTTCAGTCCTATATAGATGGACAATAACATTTATGGTCATTGAAAATATCAATTTCTAATAAATCTAGAGGGAATAACAGCTGTTTAATTAATTGCAGTATTTTTGATGCTGCTTCAGATATCTTGTGATTAAATAACCAGCTGTTTAATTCAGAAATGTGTCTGAGGTTGATTTCTGTTTCTGTAAATAAAGATTTTGAATTTCTTAATGATCTAATCTCTTCTTATTTGTTGAATTGCATTCCTTCAAACATCTGTTTTAACCTTTACATTCATGGACAGCCAAACTCATGAAATCTCTGTTTCCTTGTGTGAAGTCATGTGACGGATGAACCTGCTGTAAACAAAGAAGCTCCCACCCTGATGAAGGAGACTCAGCAGAAAACATGTGAGGGGTAAAGCATGGCATCCTGGAGCTGTGCAACGGGTTTGATTTGATGGAGTGGTTTTGATTCTCTCTTAGAAACTGTCAGGAGTCACATTCACATTATACAACTCCACTGCAGCATCATAACAAATACAAAGAGTAAATAAAAAGAAAATAATAAATAGTAATGCATTACAATAATTTCCTGCAAAATACGTATTTAACCCTTGTGTTGTGTTCGAAAGCTGTTGCCGTTCATGGTGTTCGCGGGTCCATTCTGACCCATGATTTATTTCAGTCCAAAACACAAAACAAAAAAGACTATCATCCAATATTGTTTTAACTACATCATAACTAACTTATAATGCATTCATAACCGTACAATCCGGTTGTCCTTTAATGTTATGGCCCAATACATATTCTTTGAGTAAGGTGGAGTTCCCGTGGGGGGAGGGGGGCAGAGGGAGGGGAGACCAGGTGCATGATGCGAACAATTATTGTTACAGTGGATGAAGGGGGTGGGGGTGGGGGGGGGAGGGGTGTCTAAAGACAAAGATGAATCTTGATTGGGCCAAATTTGAACCTGAGTGAGTAGTTATTATATAATTCTAACATGAAACGGGTCACGGGAGACCCGAACACAACATAAGGGTTAATCACTTTGATACTTTGTCTTCATTTACTTCAAACCCAAATGATGCAGTTGTTGATCAGCTGTGTTATTTAAGGTGTAATAAAACAGCCTCATTGAAGAGGACATACTGAGGGTTTATAGATGACTGACTGTCTGAATGATTTGCTCTGTAGGAGATTCTTCACTCAAGATGTTCTACTTTCACTATAACATGTATTCATTGTGTGACCTACAGTCTTCAAGGAGAACATGTACAAATGTGCAAAATGTGATCCACATCATAATATGTGATTGCACGGTCACGTTTCACTTCCCCTAAACACCACAAGATGAAGACAAAGTCAAGATGTGTTTAACAGCTGGATCATTTTGAACACTGAACATGTCATTTCTTTCACTTATTCACATGAATATTATTGTTTCATGCACAGGTTGATCAATAGCTATTTTTTTATTTTAATACATATCCTTCACAGAAACACCATCCTGTTTGACAGACATACTGTATGTCCAGGGAACCTAAGAAATGAATCTCTGCTGTGGCTCTCGTTGTGGCTTCATCAGGCACAAAGTGGTCAAATCATCTCCAACACATTCTTCAGATTGCATTATATCAATAATATATATAATATATCAAAGACACGAGTCTTTCAGCTCTTCACAGTCCAACTGTTGTTTTGAGCTGCTATCATGAAACCTGGTTGTACAAATTATTAAAACAGAATTAAGAAAAACAAAATGTCAGACTATCTTTCATTTTCTGTTATCTCATTCCTTCCTTTGTTAACCGGAGTTAAGGCCCAGATACACCGGCCAGTCACCTGAGAAGTCGCCGACACCGACTGTTGCGTCGCCGGACTCTCCTGCGTATTTGCCGACTTCGTGCACTGGAACACACCGCAAATCCGAGCCGAGCACGTATGAACTGCGCACGCGTGAGTGGCAATAACTCTCCTTACCAGCAGGCGGCGGTAGTGTGTATTCATCATTCAAAAGAGGCAACAACCTGAACAACCGGAAGACAGAGAAGAAGAACAGACTCCGTGATATAAACAAACAACAAATAGCATTTTTCTTTCCATTTTCACTCTCGTCCATTGAAAACATGAACGAACAGGAGCAGGACGAACGGGAGGTACTGGAGCTAGCAGCCCTTGGACTCACGCTTGTGTTAAATCATTTGTTTACCTCCCTCACTTCCGTTAACGCTTCTCATGCACTGATTCGCTAGCTGAACAGCCAATCAGTGTTATCCCTTTGTCCGACTTCCGGTGGTGTTCCCGACGCCGATTCAACATGGCGTCAGGTCGGCAGAAAAGACCCGACGGTGTGGCGCACACCACTCCGAATAGGGCGTGCCCACGCTCATGTTCGGCCTGACTCCCATTTACTGCCGATTTCGGGCCGGTGTATCTGGGCCTTTAGAGAACAACTCAGCTGCTACAAACCTACTTACAGGGCAACATAAGTGTCTGTATGAGTGCAGTTTGTCTTTCGCAATCATTGTGAAGTTGAAGGCAGAATGAATTTATTATTGACTCAGAATGAAGCACATGTCAAACAATACATTGACTTTATTTGTAATTATGTAAAAAACTATGAATATTGATTCGCAAGCTGGACCTGCAGGAACAGAGAATGGTGATGGATGGAGCTGGGAAGAGAGAAGAATAAAGAAAACAGGTCAACTTTATTATCGGATATTAAAAATTCAATTTTCAAAACAAGTTGCCGCTCCTACAGTTTTCAAGTGTGTAAAGATGATTTCACATGACCAATGCAAAATATCACACTCAATACATGTGTGCATGTTCCTCAAGGTCTCAGCAGAGTTACAGGTGAGGTAAAGAAAAGAAAAGAGAAAAAGGTCAGTAACAACACTTTAAAGTAGCAACACTTTGAATAATTATCTCTTTGAATAATTTTCTCTCAGTAATCACTCAACTACTGCCTTGCCAACAAACAGATTGACTCACCCTCACTATCATCACAATGCCTGCCTGCCTTCCTTAAGACTCTCCCTGAACTGCCTGATCTTTTTAATGTTCAATGGTTCAATGTTAACCATTTGTGCAGATAGCATTAAGTAGAAAAGATCGCCGATGCTAATGTAGCGTCAGCCTACATTAGCATCGGCTCCCGCCCCCTTAGCACCTGGTGGAGGGGGCGATAGGCTACTCTTCAAATGTTTCACGAAATACTTACCATCATGACTACTCTTACTGTTTAACATTTTGGTTTACTTCATGTTAAGGCTAATAAAAAAGACAAGGCTAAGTAATAATGTAATGCTAACTAACGTGCTCACTACTAGCTAGGTAGATAACTTGACTATGTTCCATGCACAACATGTATATTACCTGATATGTTTGATACAGCGACTCCTGGTCCTTTCATCAGACGGGAAGCGATAGAACGAGCAAGAGGTATGATTACTGTTACAAACCTGGTACAAAGCACACAGGCGTCTTGTAAAAGCTAATTTATTTGAGCAATCTCTTATATTTATTGGAGGGAATAAATCAGTTATGACTTCTTCTTCTTTGCTTTAATTGCGAGTCGCAACCACTTGGAGCATTATCGCCTATGACAGGGGTGTCCAAACGTTTTCCACCGAGGGCCACATACAGAAAAATATACGAAGGGCTGGCCCACTCCCTAGAGGTATTTTGCCTCATAAGTTACGTTTTAAGTCAGCAAACTCAATCTAATGTTGGTTGTTACTTGAAAATGCTTTAAGAAACAAAACACCCTTCATCACAGCCCTCCAGAGGGTTTCATTTATTATGTTGGCAACTCATTCCTTAAAACAGGGGCCTCAGATCGCTTATTATTAGTGGAAATATGAAGGGTATATGTTACACTTGTTTTACAAATAAGTTATCGGGGTTTTTCTTATCAAGTTAGATTTGTCATTAAGACTTTAATTGACTGGATTTATTTAAAAAGTGGGCTTATTAACACATAAATACAGTGTAATGTTTACATATATATTTAAGAAGTAAAATACAAGACAAGCACAAGTTTAATTTGTGAGCCATATTCCATTATACTTTCAGAATTTGCTGAGGGCCGATTCAAAATGGTCCGTGGGCCGCATTTGGCCCCCGGGCCGTAGTTTGGACACCCCTGGCCTATGACATCACTTACGCGACCCAGAATGGGATTTGGTGGGACAAGCTAAGGACCCAAGATCCGCGTTTCTCTAAACAGGGCTGGAATAGAGGGATATGAGAGATTTCTAAAATGCATGATGTTTGTATTTTGAGAAAAACATCAGACATGTTTTTATATATTTTTATATTTCTAAGACCCATAATATATGCCTAAAAATAGCATGATAGGTGCACTTTAAGATGGTTAATGGTAGTAACTCTCTGCATCAAACTTTCTAGGCTGCAGTTTGATTTTCATAGAAATGTAAGGATACTGATCCCCGGGCTACATGAACCAAACCAGAGTGGTCTCTGAAACTTGTTTTGTCAGGATATTATTGTAAAGTCTTAAAGGAAAGCTGCTGTTAACGGTGAATCACAGAGCCTCTGATTCTGAGAGGAAAACACACTGTTTCATAATGTTTGTTTGAACTGGCTGACAGTCAAATCAAACAGTATACTGAATAAATATGATACAAAATCATTCCCGCTTGGTATTTTTTGGAACATTTGTAAAAAAAAAAAAGCCCAATATCTCCTTTCATCTCCCCTCAGTGGAACATTTATACGGTAAGTCTTGCCTCGGACTTTGATGAGAAAAATATAAATGTTGTGTAAAACTATTGATTTTATTTCTGAAGAGATAAGACAAGGGTCACTTTTGGGAGGGCAGGAAATTGTGCCATGTTGGTAGGTACATTCTTAAAAAGGTGAGTTCGTATTTATTTAAAAAAATCCCATTTGAAAGTGAGCATGTATTTAAGAAACAATGACCTCTCTCAATTGTATGGACACTTCAAATGTGAGGACACTTAAAGGGGCAGGGCATTTGTGGAATATAGGGTGATTTCTAATAGTTAAAAAATGTTGGTAACATTAGATGAGGGCATTTTTTAAAGATAGGAAACTCTTGGTAGTAAAACCTTTTAACAAAAAGGAATCCAGTTTTCACAAGACAGCACATTTTTTGCTTTAGTGATATGTTGTTGTATGCGAGGACTGTTCTGAGAAACTGACTGTTGAGTGTGTGAGAGAAAAGTTAGCACAATCGCGTACAGAAGTCTGTGTGGGTGTGTGTGTTGTGTGTGTACACGTATGTGCAAAGGTTGAATAACAAACACTGTACAAAATAATGTCACTGTTTAGTGAATCAAAGTCATTTTGATCAAAACATCTTCAGAGTATAGTCATCAAGTATTATTTGTGAATTAGAGTGCTGGTTCCCCTGAGCATATTTAAACCAACACTACCCAAAGTTAGAAAATAAAAGGAGTTGCCTGACACTGCTGGAGACATTCTGAGATATGTTAGATAAATACAAATAATTAACACTCAAACTAAGCTAATTAGCCTAGCCGCTAATTAGCTTAGCCAGTCGGAATTCTCACTGTATTTATGCAGTCGCTGTTAAAGGGGACCTATTATGCAAAATGCACTTTTTGATGTCTTTTATACATAAAGATGTGTCCCCGGTGTGTCGGGGAACTCACGCAGCGTCAGAAAATAAAACCCTCTCTCTTTTCCTTCGTACCCAAATCTCTATAAATGGGGAACAACGGAGCTGATCCAGATTTGCGTCCGATATGACGTAATATCTGAAATGTGGACCCACGGCCCTATCAGAAACGTTGCTATCAGAAACAATGCCCGACTGTTTTGGACGTAATATGGTCGGTGTTTACATTAGCATGGCTAACACTCAGAGCTAACCTGTACTGGAGAGCATGTGTGTGAAGAAGCAGGAAGTAAAAAGGAACTCACCTTGTGGTATAACCGGCAAGAGAGAAAGCCTTTGAGCTCCATACTGTTTCAGAGAGAATCCTTGATAATCCATGATATGGCGTTTCATCACGGCAGTATCTGTCCGTAGAATCTCCCGCCCCTCTTTTGTTTAAATTTTAAAAAAAAAAGATTTAAAGATTTATACATAAAATCATCACTTTTGTAACAGGAAGTGAAATAGAGGGATATGAGGCATGGCTAGAATGGGTGATCTGTTTGGTATTTTGAGCAAAACACTTCATAGACCTGTTTTTTATATATTTGTATATATCTGAGACCTATGCTATTGCCTACAAATAGCATGATAGGTGACCTTTAAACACTTCCGCCAACTCCGGTGTGGATGAAGCAGCATGTCCTGCTCCGGGCTGTCCTCAGACTCTCCATCAGAATCAGCTCCGAGAACATCTGCAAGGGAAAGCAAGCACACACAAGGCATTGATAGGCTTTGTGCAAATAAAATATACAATTATAGTTGGATCTTTGTATCTTCTTATTATTAGCAGAGAAAATGTAATGTTTTTCCAACAATATACAATTAACCCTACCAATATATATGGGAACCGGGTTGGGGGGTCCCGAAAATATTTCCAATTACAAAAGGGGGGCCCGACTGAAAAAGGTTTGGGAACCACTGCTCTAGCATGTTTTGTTCTCAGCAGCAGAGGGAGACAACAACCTTCTCTCTGATAAACAACAGGAACACACGGACACCCCCCCTGTCAGTAAACTGTGACAGTGATGTGAACAGGAGGCGAACAGAAAGCTGAGAGTAAAGAGTCTCCTCGAGCTAAACATGATGTTAACTGCCTTCATATTTTGCATCTTTCATCTGGCATGGATAACAGGTTGGATAAAATATTCTTTAAAAAAGTAAGGCACTGCAAAATGAACGGCTAATATCTTTAATGTTTCCTGCTTGTTCCACAGGTGCCTCAAACAGCGACAGCGTCTTCCAAACGCCTCCGTTCTTCATGAAGAGAAGTGGACCGGGAGATCAACTGTTCACACAGCATACCAAGCTATGATCGCATTCTCTGGTACAAACAAGACCAACATCAAAATATGAAGTTTCTGGGATATCTGAATCTGATCTACTCGACTCCAGAGGACGACGTGAAAGGAGAAATCAGCTTTGACGGAGATGGCCGTAAACAGTCTGGCCTCAGTGTCTCTAATCTGTCATCAGAGGACAGCGGGGTGTATTTCTGTGCAGCCAGTCAGCACAGTGCTGCAGATTCCCCTCAGCTCAATACAAGAACTCTCCCCCGTCTGTCAGAGACAACAAGCTGAGGCTCAGCACCTGCAGCTTTCAGGATAACATGAACTGTTATCAATGAACCCCCTCAGAGCTACTGACAGCATACTTGAATTCTGCCACTGTGTGAAATACAAATTGTTAAAGCTTTTGTTTTGTTACTTAAGTATCTATTATTGTAAATGATTCATGATAGAATCTAAAAGAAGAGAAAAGTTTTTTTAAAGACCTTCAAACTGAGGCTTTGATCCCTTTCTATTAGAGAGCTTTGTGAGGCTTCATCATTCTATTTTATATTCAGCTGTCATTTTAAACAATATCAGTCCATCTCTTGACGATACATCATTTCTACATCTTGTAACCAAAATGATTAATCCAGGTTTCTTCAGCTTCTTAGTGTAACTGATAAGCATTAACTTAATATACTACTATTTCTATTTCTGACTGTTTATTTCTGTGTCTTAGTTTCCCTTATGTACATTGCCTTGTGTTTTTTATGCTGCTGCAACGCAAACGATTCCCAAATTGGGATCTGGGATATCTACAATGTACTGCAGGGGGACCCCAAACACCACTTGATAAAACACTGAATGCTTTGCTCCGGCTCAGAGGAGGTTATCACACAGACACTCCCCCCTGCAGCTCTTCATACTTTATGAGTCTCTGCAGTCCCTGTCAGACATCATGGATGTGATCATCTCTAAACACAGCTTCCTCACAGTGTCCATCTTTTTACTGTGGACTACAGGTAATTTACAATAAAATCGACTGTGGACTGGTTTGTAAATATACATTATCATCAACCAATGTTCTTGTGTTTGCTGTTTTTATCATTTATAATGATATTGACGTGATATAAGGAGGATCAACCACTGAAGATTATTATGGTATATTTTCTTGTTTCACTCAGGTCTAACTGATGGAAGCGATGTCACCCAGACTGACATGCTGTGGGAAACACAGGGAAAGAGTGCAACCATGAACTGCACACACACAAAGGGTGGTACCTACTTCCAGATGTACTGGTACAGACAGCTGCCAGGAGAAACTATGGAGCTAATTGTGTTCACAACACCAATGAACATAGATAATCCTGATTTTGGAGAATTCAGCAAAGACAAGTTCTCAGCCACAAATTTGAGCAGCTGTTTGTTCACTGGCAGAGTGTTATCAGTGCGATAAGACAGGCTGATGTGAAGGACATAGTGGTGGAGCTCTGGCACAAATTCATCTGCAAATGACAATTACAGCGGTGTGGCAGCCATGACAAATTACTATTATGACTAAAACATAGCTGATGTGAAGGTGCCCTGTAGAATTTTCAAGAAACAAGAAATGGGTTAAAGATATAGGGAGGCAGTTAGCTTTTACTTAAACAAAAGAAATGTGTGCGCACTCATTCTTAGGTTGTCTTATTAACATCATTTGGAATTAGTAATTGATTATATCGTGGAAATGTATAATTTAAGGGACTTCAGTTAAATTTATATATTTAGGTATAACGTTTTTTTTTTTTTTAAATGTCACGGTAGCAACGTAGCATTGCATTGTGGGTTACCGAGCTAGTGCAATAATGGAGAAAGGCGAAAGCCGTGCGCCTGTGGCGGCCGGCCCATAGGGGCGCGAGGGGCGCCGCCCCCCCTCTTCCCACATGTTTGATTGTCATTACAAATACAAAATAAATTAAAAAATATATTTTAAAAAAATTAATATTTTTTATTTTTAATGAACAAGGTAAATATTATATAGTTGGTATCATTAAAATGTATAATCTACAATAAAATCTCGTTTAAAATTGTGTTACGATGTCTAAAGTTACTGATAAGTCACATGTTTCCTGCCTGGCCGCAGCGTGTATCATTACCCTCTCTCGTCCGGGCGCTAAGAAAGGAGCCCTCAGCCAGAGCAGCTGCAGCCAAAACATTGCTGACTGTTGCTATCTGTAAACTGCAGCCGAAACATAATTTCAGCCAATCATCGTCGTCAGATCTGATAGTCGGGCGCCCATTTCAGCGCCCGATGCAGTCTGTGAGTTGTTTGGACTCGTATCCAAGGTGACGCTACAGTAGTTGTTGAGGATGTGCGTCTGCAGGTGGAGACTCCGGGTGCTAGTGGACCGCCGGAGCTGTGGATTAACATTTACATGCTTATTGTAGTTGTAAGTGCAATGCCTGTAGCACCATGGAGCATATGTGTGGGCTGGACCACAGGAAAGGAGTGAGCAGAGGGTCGAGTTGTCGATTCTTGTTCAGTTTTCTGTGACTATCTTCCTCACCCTCTCAGACTTTGAGTTGCGCGTGCTACTAAAGAGACGCGCTACCATGGAAACCAAACAATGGTGTTGTAGTGCCGAGAGACGGGAGTCGGAGGCGGGGTATCGAAGGTACAAGCTAGACTTTTATTTTGCTTCTAAACACAAATGTAAACAGCTTCAAACCCGGGAAGCGAAGAAGGGCGGAAACAGGAAGTCCGGTTCCCTAAAATGTCCGTGCGGAACAATACCCCAACCCATAGATGGGTGAATAATGTCTATCACCACAGTGTAGCTGTATTAAAGTGAGAGTGGAAACAGTCGTGAGTAAATCTGATCTTGTCAGAAATCGGGAGAAATATGACCCCGGGCGGAAACCGGGAGAGGGCAATGAAATCGGGAGTCTCCCGCGAAAATCGGGAGTGTTGGCAAGTATGACACACACACACACACACACACACACACACACACACACACACACACACACACACACACACACACACACACACACACACACACACACACACACACACACACACACACACACACACACACACACACACACACACACACACACACACACACACACACACACACACACACACACACACACACACACACACACACACACACACACAGTTCGTATTTAGTGTCCTGATTTTAAATGGGAATTAAATCATTTGAGTGTTCCCAAAGCACCAGTGTTTTGCAGTTTGTGTGGGCCTACTGTACTGTTGCACAGTGTATACTGTAGAAACCATGTCCAGGACAAGGTATTTGGAAGTCTTGGAAGAGTCATAGCTCCGGGGGCGCATCCCCCCGGACCCCCCTATGGCTTGGTCACCATTTCCATAGCCCCACCAAAAATATTTTCCACCAGCCACCACTGCAAGGGAGTACAAGTACAAATAAAACGTTGAGTTCAAAGGTACTGCAATAAAAAAGATTATAACAGGGCTAAGATGAATACTCAGTTCTGATTGGTCATCTGGACATTCTGTATGCAATACAAAACAAAGTCCAATGATAGTGAGAGCTGTAAAGCTTCAATGAATAAAAGCTCATCGAAACACAAGATTAATGTGATGGATAAGTTTTACTAAAATAGTGTTAAATTAGTGACTTTTATATTTCCAACAATCTTCTGCCTGTCAGTATTTAAGTTTAGATTGAACACTGGTCAGATGATCACACAGAGGAAACAAATGGGTTCAAAACATGTTTGAGTCAGAACTTGAAAGTCTTCCAGACTCTGAAGTTCATCTTGCCAATATATCTGCTGGTCATAAAAGCAGATGACAGCATTTATAACTATCAATGATTAACTAGTGAAAGAGATAAGAGATTTTCCTTTTCATCCTACGTTGTTGTTTTTTTAAACGTGTTAAATTGTATGTGTTTTTCTTCAACAGATACCTGGACAAAGTCACTGTCCTGAACTGAATACCAAAGGACATTTCCCTCTGAAAGACATCCTGACTCCATCTGCTGGTGAATAAATGACATGACAGCATTTCCTGATGTTGATAATTCACCCTGTGACGGAGGTGAGAGAAAACGAAAGTGGATTTTGACATTGTTGAACAGCGCTGAGACGCCATCACAGGGTGTGAGAGTTCTGCTCGGAGACACACGTTTGGAGTATATTTGGGGAGAAGTGCAGAGACTGTAAGTTGGTGAGTCCTGCTCTAGAAATAACTTTAATACCAAATGGCTGAGAAAATCGCTCTTTTTGAAAGTTTCCTGAGCTGCCATGTGTGTTCAGAGACTTTCAGAGATCCCGTGTCTCTGGGCTGTAACCACAGCTTCTGTTCGAGCTGCCTGCAGACATTCTGGGAACAAAGAAAGAACAAAGACTGTCCCATTTGTAAAAGAAAGTCCTCCAAAGATATTGTGGTGCACTTTGCACTGAAGGAACTGTCTGACTCCTTTGCTGAGAGACAGAAAGCTGGATCATCTGAGACAGAACAAGGAGAGAAGAAGGTGGAGGTGATGTGTAGTAAACATCCAGAAGAGCCTAGATTGTTCTGTAAGGATGAAGAGAGAGTTGTGTGTCCTGTCTGTGAGTTTTCTCTCCACCAGAGTCACAAGGTGGTTCCTGTAGAACAAGCAGTCAGTGAGCTGAAGGACCTGCTGAAATCTGACTTAGAGTCTCTGCAGGACAAGAGGGACAAATACAAAGGAGTGGAGGAAACATACAAAGCAGTGATTCAAGTGTCCGAGAAGCAGCTGCTGTCCACAGAGAGGCAGATCAGAGCAGAGTTCATCAAGCTCCATCAGTTCCTGAAAGAGGAAGAGGAGTCCAGACTGGCAGCTCTGAGGGAGGAAGAGGAGCAGAAAGGGAAGACTATCAGCAGAGAGATGAAGAGCATTCAGGAGCACATCTCCTCTCTGTCACACAGTATCTCTGCTGTTGAAGAAGAGCTGCAGAAACACAACGTGCCCTTCCTCAGCAGTTATAAAGCCACTCAGAGCAGAGCCAGAGTCCAGAGCTCACTGTCAGACCCACAGCTGCTCTCAGGAGCGCTGACAGATGTGGCCAAACACCTGGGCAACCTGTCCTTCAGAGTCTGGGAGAAGATGAAGGACCAGGTCCACTTCATTCCTGTCATTCTGAACCCAAACACTGCATACAGCTGGCTCTCTCTCTCTGATGATCTGACCAGTGTGAGAAAAGGAGACAAAGATCAGCAGCTTCCTGATAATCCAGAGAGATGCACTAAGTATCCTGATGTTCTGGGCTCTGAGGGCTTCAGCTCAGGGAAACACAGCTGGGAGGTGGAGGTGGGAGATCATCCTGCCTGGAATATAGGTTTGGCTAAAGAGTCAGTTGACAGGAAGGGAGAGATATTTGCCTCCCCAAAATATGGAATCTGGTGTTTAACACATCGCAGTGGAGAATACGCTAATGGTGCTGGTGAGACTGTCAGAGTGGAGAAGAATGTCCAGAGGATCAGAGTCCAGCTGGACTATGACAGGGGGGAGGTGTCCTTCTACGACCCTGAACACATGACTCCCATCTACACTCACAGAGACACTTTCACTGAGAAACTCTTCCCATATTTCAGTATTGGAAAAGCTGGTGATGCTAAAACTGCTGATATCAAAATCTGTCAAAGTGAGATTCCTCTGTGATGCTCAGGAGTGTTGGTTCAGACTTTATTCTGACTTCACTCTCCGTCTACATCTCTTTGGAACAATCAAGACAATAATCAACAGATGATAATGAGATATTAATCTTTGCATGACATTTTTACACATTATAATCAAAGTCAGTCAAAAACAAAGAAAACAACTTGATTGATTATTGCTAGAGTTTATAGTTTTAATTTAACTCACTGAGACTTTATTAAAATCGGAAAATCATTTTTAAATATATTGAGGCATGATTGATGAATGTTCACATTTTGATCCAAAAATCTTTAAATGGATGAATTTATTTTCTGTTTTTCTTTGTAATGGATGAAATGAGAATGTTTGATTAAGTTTTGTGTGAATTCTTGAAGAAATGTAAGAAGTTTGTATATCGTGCTGAAACTTCATGAAATCAAACAAACTAACAAATCAAAGCTGTCAGTTCTCCTTTTATCAACATCTAGTTTCTAGTCAAACATCACGTTATAGCAGGATAAGTTATCAGTTTAACTTTTTTATATTTTTGGGTCTTTTGATGAATTATTTTTGAGATATGTTGTTTTACTGCAAGTCATTTAATACATTTATTTGAATTAATTATTTCATTCTTACAATGTGTTTTCGTTAGCCTATGTGACATTTTCAGTCCTATATAGATGGACAATAACATTTATGGTAATTGAAAATATCAATTTCTAATTAACCTAGAGGGAATAACAGCTGTACAATTAATTGCAGTATTTTTGATGCTGCTTCAGATATCTTGTGATTAAATAACCAGCAGTTTAATTCAGAAATGTGTCTGAGGTTGATTTCTGTTTCTGTAAATAAAGATTTTGAATTTCTTAATGATCTAATCTCTTCTTATTTGTTGAATTGCATCCATTCAAACATCTGTTTTAACCTTTACATTTATTAATGCCAAACTCATGAAATCTCTGTTTCCTTGTGTGAAGTCATGTGACGGATGAACCTGCTGTAAACAAAGAAGCTCCCACCCTGATGAAGGAGACTCAGCAGAAAACATGTGAGGGGTAAAGCATGGCATACTGGAGCTGTGCAACGGGTTTGATTTGATGGAGTGGTTTTGATTCTCTCTTAGAAACTGTCAGGAGTCACATTCACATTATACAACTCCACTGCAGCATTATAACAAATACAAAGTAGCTTCAAAACTAAAAATAGTAATGCATTACAATAATTTCCTGCAAAATACGTATTTAACCCTTGTGTTGTGTTCGAAAGCTGTTGCCGTTCATGGTGTTCGCGGGTCCATTTTGACCCATGATTTATTTCAGTGCAAAACACACCAAAAAAAACTGACTATCATCCAATATTGTTTTAACTACATCATAACTAACTTATAATGCATTCATAACCGTACAATCCTGTTGTCATTTAATGTTATGGCCCAATACATATTCTTTGAGTAAGGTGGAGTTCCCGTGGGGGGAGGGGGGCAGAGGGAGGGGAGACCAGGTGCATGATGCGAACAATTATTGTTACAGTGGATGAAGGGGGTGGGGGTGGGGGGGGGGGGAGGGGTGTCTAAAGACAAAGATGAATCTTGATTCTGAGTGAGTAGTTATTATATAATTCTAACATGAAACGGGTCACGGGAGACCCGAACACAACATAAGGGTTAATCACTTTGATACTTTGTCTTCATTTACTTCAAACCCAAATGATCCAGTTGTTGATCAGCTGTGTTATTTAAGGTGTAATAAAACAGCCTCATTGAAGAGGACATACTGAGGGTTTATAGATGACTGACTGTCTGAATGATTTGCTCTGGAGGAGATTCTTCACTCAAGATGTTCTACTTTCACTATAACATGTATTCATTGTGTGACCTACAGTCTTCAAGGAGAACATGTACAAATGTGCTCCACATCATAATAAGTGATTGCATGGTCACGTTGCACTTCCCGTAAACACCACAAGATGAAGACAAAGTCAAGATGTGTTTAACAGCTGGATCCTTTTGAACACTGAACATGTCATTTCTTTCACTTATTCACATGAATATTATTGTTTCATGCACAGGTTGATCAATAACTGTCTTTATTTTAATACATATCCTTCACAGAAACACCATCCTGTTTGACAGACATACTGTATGTCCAGGGAACCTAAGAAATGAATCTCTGCTGTGGCTCTCGTTGTGGCTTCATCAGGCACAAAGTGGTCAAATCATCTCCAACACATTCTTCAGATTGCATTATATCTTAGACACGAGTCTTTCAGCTCTTCAGAGTCCAACTGTTGTTTTGAGCTGCTATCATGAAACCTGGTTGTACAAATTATTAAAACAGAATTAAGAAAAACAAAATGTCAGACAATCTTTCATTTTCTGTTATCTCATTCCTTCCTTTGTTAACCGGAGTTAAGGCCCAGATACACCGGCCAGTCACCTGAGAAGTCGCCGACACCGACTGTTGCGTCGCCGGACTCTCCTGCGTATTTGCCGACTTCGTGCACTGGAACACACCGCAAATCCGAGCCGAGCACGTATGAACTGCGCATGCGTGAGTGGCAATAACTCTCCTTACCAGCAGGCGGCGGTAGTGTGTATTCATCATTCAAAAGAGGCAACAACCGGAACAACCGGAAGACAGAGAAGAAGAACAGACTCCGTGATATAAACAAACAACAAATAGCGTTTTTCTTTCCATTTTCACTCTCGTCCATTGAAAACATGAACGAACAGGAGCAGGACGAACGGGAGGTACTGGAGCTAGCAGCCCTTGGACTCACGCTTGTGTTAAATAATTTGTTTACCTCCCTCACTTCCGTTAACGCTTCTCATGCACTGATTTGCTAGCTGAACAGCCAATCAGTGTTATCCCTTTGTCCGACTTCCGGTGGTGTTCCAGACGCCGATCCAACATGTTGAATCGGCAAGAAAAGGCGTCAGGTCGGCAGAAAAGACCCGACGGTGCGGCGCACACCACTCCGAATAGGGCGTGCCCACGCTCATGTTCGGCCTGACTCCCATTTACTGCCGATTTCGGGCCGGTGTATCTGGGCCTTTAGAGAACAACTCAGCTGCTACAAACCTACTTACAGGGCAACATAAGTGTCTGTATGAGTGCAGTTTGTCTTTCAATCATTGTGATGTTGAAGGCAGAATGAATTTATTATTGACTCAGAATGAAGCACATGTCAAACAATACATTGACTTTATTTGTAATTATGTAAAAAAACTATGAGTATTGATTCGCAAGCTGGACCTGCAGGAACAGAGAATGGTGATGGATGGAGCTGGGAAGAGAGAAGAATAAAGAAAACAGGTCAACTTTATTATCGGATATTAAAAATTCAATTTTCAAAACAAGTTGCCGCTCCTACAGTTTTCAAGTGTGTAAAGATGATTTCACATGACCAATGCAAAATATCACACTCAATACATGTGTGCATGTTCCTCAAGGTCTCAGCAGAGTTACAGGTGAGGTAAAGAAAAGAAAAGAGAAAAAGGTCAGTAACAACACTTTTAAAGTAGCAACACTTTGAATAATTATCTCTTTGAATAATTTTCTCTCAGTAATCACTCAACTACTTCCTTGCCAACAAACAGATTGACTCACCCTCACTATCATCACAATGCCTGCCTGCCTTCCTTAAGACTCTCCCTGAACTGCCTGATCTTTTTAATGTTCAATGGTTCAATGTTAACCATTTGTGCAGATAGCATTATGTAGAAAAGATCGCCGATGCTAATGTAGCGTCAGCCTACATTAGCATCGGCTCCCGCCCCCTTAGCACCTGGTGGAGGGGGCGATAGGCTACTCTTCAAATGTTTCACGAAATACTTACCATCATGACTACTCTTACTGTTTAACATTTTGGTTTACTTCATGTTAAGGCTAATAAAAAAGACAAGGCTAAGTAATAATGTAATGCTAACTAACGTGCTCACTACTAGCTAGGTAGATAACTTGACTATGTTCCATGCACAACATGTAAATTACCTGATATGTTTGATCCAGCGATTCCTGGTCCTTTCATCAGACGGGAAGCGATAGAACGAGCAAGAGGTATGATTACTGTTACAAACCTGGTACAAAGCACACAGGCGTCTTGTAAAAGCTAATTTATTTGAGCAATCTCTTATATTTATTGGAGGGAATAAATCAGTTATGACTTCTTCTTCTTTGCTTTAATTGCGAGTCGCAACCACTTGGAGCATTATCGCCTATGACAGGGGTGTCCAAACGTTTTCCACCGAGGGCCACATACAGAAAAATATACGAAGGGCTGGCCCACTCCCTAGAGGTATTTTGCCTCATAAGTTACGTTTTAAGTCAGCAAACTCAATCTAATGTTGGTTGTTACTTGAAAATGCTTTAAGAAACAAAACACCCTTCATCACAGCCCTCCAGAGGGTTTCATTTATTATGTTGGCAACTCATTCCTTAAAACAGGGGCCTCAGATCGCTTATTATTAGTGGAAATATGAAGGGTATATGTTACACTTGTTTTACAAATAAGTTATCGGGGTTTTTCTTATCAAGTTAGATTTGTCATTAAGACTTTAATTGACTGGATTTATTTAAAAAGTGGGCTTATTAACACATAAATACAGTGTAATGTTTACATATATATTTAAGAAGTAAAATACAAGACAAGCACAAGTTTAATTTGTGAGCCATATTCCATTATACTTTCAGAATTTGCTGAGGGCCGATTCAAAATGGTCCGTGGGCCGCATTTGGCCCCCGGGCCGTAGTTTGGACACCCCTGGCCTATGACATCACTTACGCGACCCAGAATGGGATTTGGTGGGACAAGCTAAGGACCCAAGATCCGCGTTTCTCTAAACAGGGCTGGAATAGAGGGATATGAGAGATTTCTAAAATGCATGATGTTTGTATTTTGAGAAAAACATCAGACATGTTTTTATATATTTTTATATTTCTAAGACCCATAATATATGCCTAGAAATAGCATGATAGGTGCCGTTTAAGATGGTTAATGGTGGTAACTCTCTGCATCAAACTTTCAAGGCTGCAGTTTGATTTTCATAGAAACGAAAGGATACTGATCCCCGGGCTACAGGAACCAAACCAGAGTGGTCTCTGAAACTTGTTTTGTCAGGATATTTTTGTGAAGTCTTAAAGGAAAGCTGCTGTTAACGGTGAATCACAGAGCCTCTGATTCTGAGAGGAAACCACACTGTTTCATAATGTTTGTTTGAACTGGCTGACAGTCAAATCAAACAGTATACTGAATAAATATGATACAAAATCATTCCCGTAAACCCTGTTCTAGATATAAGCAGGTTGAAATCATTATTGCTTGGTATTTTTTGGAACATTTGTTAAAAAAAAAAAGCCCAATATCTCCTTTCATCTCCCCTCAGTGGAACATTTATACGGTAAGTCTTGGCTCGGACTTTGATGAGAAAAATATAAATGTTGTGTAAAACTATTGATTTTATTTCTGAAGAGATAAGACAAGGGTCTCTTTTGGGAGGGCAGGAAATTGTGCCATGTAGGTAGGTACATTCTTAAAAGGTGAGTTCGTATTTATTTTAAAAAATCCCATTTGAAAGTGAGCATGTATTAAACAAACAATGACCTCTCTCAATTGTATGGACACTTCAAATGTGAGGACACTTAAAGGGGCAGGGCATTTGTGGAATATAGGGTGATTTCTAATAGTTAAAAAATGTTGGTAACATTAGATGAGGGCATTTTTTAAAGATAGGAAACTCTTGGTAGTAAAACCTTTTAACAAAAAGGAATCCAGTTTTCACAAGACAACACATTTTTTGCTTTAGTGATATGTTGTTGTATGCGAGGACTGTTCTGAGAAACTGACTGTTGAGTGTGTGAGAGAAAGGTTAGCACAATCGCGTACAGAAGTCTGTGTGGGTGTGTGTGTTGTGTGTGTACACGTATGTGCAAAGGTTGAATAACAAACACTGCACAAAATAATGTCACTGTTTAGTGAATCAAAGTCATTTTGATCAAAACATCTTCAGAGTATAGTCATCAAGTATTATTTGTGAATTAGAGTTCTGGTTCCCCTGAGCATATTTAAACCAACACTACCCAAAGTTAGAAAATAAAAGCAGTTGCCTGACACTGCTGGAGACATTCTGAGATATGTTATCAAACAGAGCCATAATCACCCTCAAAATAGGTTTAACTGAACTCTGTTTGCAGCACTATGCTTCTCCTTCTCACTCCTTCTCACTCTCCTCTCAAACAATGGCAGAGTGCAATTAATCAGCCGGCTGATAGAAGGCAGTCCAATCAATTATGCATCGCACAGAGGGAGACGAGAACTGAGCCATCTGAGGAAGAAGCCTGAGGACATGTGAAAACAGTTCACACAATGATGGAGTAGGGGGACATATTTTAGATACAGCTGTGGATTTCTAAAACAGTTTATTGTTTGGGGACTGCGGGTTTTGGGAAAAGATTGAAATACATTACTATGTTTGTACATTTTGATGTGAAAACACTACTGAAACGAAACATGACCAATCTTGAATGCCAGTAGTGAGACCTGGCTAGCACCCCTAAATAAATAAAAACAATTAACACTCAAACTAAGCTAATTAGCCTAGCCGCTAATTAGCTTAGCCAGTCGGAATTCTTACTGTATTTATGCAGTCGCTGTTAAAGGGGACCTATCATGCAAAATGCACTTCTTGATATCTGTTATACATAAAGATGTGTCCCCGGTGTGTCGGGGAACTCACGCAGCGTCAGAAAATAAAACCCTTTCTCTTTTCCTCCGTACCCAAATCTCTAAAAACGGGGAACAACGGAGCTGATCCAGATTTGCGTCCGATATGACGTAATATCTGAAATGTGGACCCACGGCCCTATCAGAAACGTTGCTATCAGAAACAATGCCCGACTGTTTTGGACGTAATATGGTCGGTGTTTACATTAGCATCGCTAACACTCAGAGCTAACCTTTGCTGGAGAGCATGTGTGTGAAGAAGCAGGAAGTAAAAAGGAACTCACCTTGTGGTATAACCGGCAAGAGAGAAAGCCTTTGAGCTCCATACTGTTTCAGAGAGAATCCTTGATAATCCATGATATGACGTTTCATCACGGCAGTATCTGTCCGTAGAATCTCCCGCCCCTCTTTCTTTTCTTTTTTTTTAAAGCTTTATACATAAAATCAGCACTTTTGTAACAGGAAGTGAAATAGAGGGATATGAGGCATGGCTAGAATGGGTGATCTGTTTGGTATTTTGAGCAAAACACTTCATAGACATGTTTTTTATATATTTGTATATATCTGAGACCTATGCTATTGCCTACAAATAGCATGATAGGTGACCTTTAAACACTTCCGCCAACTCCGGTGTGGATGAAGCAGCATGTCCTGCTCCGGGCTGTCCTCAGACTCTCCATCAGAATCAGCTCCGAGAACATCTGCAAGGGAAAGCAAGCACACACAAGTCATTGATAGGCTTTGTGTAAATAAAATATACAATTATAGTTGGATCTTTGTATCTTCTTATTATTAGCAGAGAAAATGTAATGTTTTTCCAACAATATACAATTAACCCTACCAATATATATGGGAACCGGGTTGGGGGGTCCCGAAAATATTTCCAATTACAAAAGGGGGGCCCGACTGAAAAAGGTTTGGGAACCACTGCTCTAGCATGTTTTGTTCTCAGCAGCAGAGGGAGACAACAACCTTCCATCTGATAAACAACAGCAACACACGGACACCCCCCCTGTCAGTAAACTGTGACAGTGATGTGAACAGGAGGCGAACAGAAAGCTGAGAGTAAAGAGTCTCCTCGAGCTAAACATGATGTTAACTGCCTTCATATTTTGCATCTTTCCTCTGGCATGGATAACAGGTTGGATAAAATATTCTTTAAAAAAGTAAGGCACTGCAAAATGAACGGCTAATATCTTTAATGTTTCCTGCTTGTTCCACAGGTGCCTCAAACAGCGTCTTCCAAACGCCTCCGTTCATCATGAAGAGAAGTGGAGAGTCTGTGGACCGGGAGATCAACTGTGCACACAGCATACCAAGCTATAATGTCATTCTCTGGTACAAACAAGAGCAACATCAAAATATGACGTTTCTGGGATATCTGAATCTGATCTACTCGACTCCAGAGGACGACGTGAAAGGAAAAATCAGCTTTGACGGAGATGGCCGTAAACAGTCTGGCCTCAGTGTCTCTAATCTGTCATCAGAGGACAGCGGGGTGTATTTCTGTGCAGCCAGTCAGCACAGTGCTGCAGATTCCCCTCAGCTCAATACAAGAACTCTCCCCCGTCTGTCAGAGACAACAAGCTGAGGCTCAGCACCTGCAGCTTTCAGGATAACATGAACTGTTATCAATGAACCCCCTCAGAGCTACTGACAGCATACTTGAATTCTGCCACTGTGTGAAATACAAATTGTTAAAGCTTTTGTTTTGTTACTTAAGTATCTGTTATTGTAAATGATTCATGATAGAATCTAAAAGAAGAGAAAAGTTTTTTTAAAAGACCTTCAAACTGAGGCTTTGATCCCTTTCTATTAGAGAGCTTTGTGAGGCTTCATCATTCTATTTTATATTCAGCTGTCATTTTAAACAATATCAGTCCATCTCTTGACGATACATCATTTCTACATCTTGTAACCAAAATGATTAATCCAGGTTTCTTCAGCTTCTTAGTGTAACTGATAAGCATTAACTTAATATACTACTATTTCTATTTCTGAAATATATTGGACTGTTTATTTCTGTGTCTTAGTTTCCCTTATGTACATTGCCTTGTGTTTTTTATGCTGCTGCAACACAAACGATTCCCAAATTGGGATCTGGGATATCTACAATGTACTGCAGGGGGACCCCAAACACCACTTGATAAAACACTGAATGCTTTGCTCCAGCTCAGAGGAGGTTATCACACAGACACTCCCCCCCTGCAGCTCTTCATACTTTATGAGTCTCTGCAGTCCCTGTCAGACATCATGGATGTGATCATCTCTAAACACAGCTTCCTCACAGTGTCCATCTTTTTACTGTGGACTACAGGTAATTTACAATAAAATCGACTGTGGACTGGTTTGTAAATATACATTATCATCAACCTATGTTCTTGTGTTTGCTGTTTTTATCATTTATATTGATATTGACGTGATATAAGGAGGATCAACCACTGAAGGTTATTATAGTATATTTTCTTGTTTCACTCAGGTTTAACTGATGGAAGCGATGTCACCCAGACTGACATCCTGTGGGAAACACAGGGAAAGAGTGCAACCATGAACTGCACACACACAAAGGGTGGTACCTACTACCAGATGTACTGGTACAGACAGCTGCCAGGAGAAACTATGGAGCTAATCGTGTTCACAACAACAGGGAACAATGATAATCATGATTTTGGAGAAGTCACCAAAGACAAGTTCTCAGCCACAAAGCCTGACGCTGAGAGCGGGACGTTCACAGTGAAGGATCTGCAGCCAGGAGACAAAGGCTTGTACTTCTGTGCTGTCAGTGAACACAGTGACACACACACAGGAGGAGGCTGAACAAAAACCCCAGATACTTGTCTGTTAGTGATTCTATGTGTCTGCTGTCCTGTAGGGGGACCTCCAGTTTAATCACAGAATCATTCAGTTCAGAGACGCTCCCAGCTGTTCATCTCTCTGTTGTAACCTCACACCTCCATCACACACACTGACTATAACACTGATCACAGCTGCTCTGATTAAACTAACCCTAACCCTGGACTGGAGGTTCTGGAGGTTCTGGAGGTTACGACTCAAACACAGAGCTCATGTGTTGATGGTTCTGACAGTAGAGCAGAGACTCACTGGTGGTTCTGGAACATGTGGTTTTGTGTTTGACCCTCACAGGTGTATTGGTGAGAGTGATGTGATCCAGTCCTCTTTGCTTTAAACACTGCAGTCACACAAAGGACGTGAGCTATATCCAAATGTTTTAATGTGGGCTTCAAACGACGATTACTTTTTGTTATGCATTAAACTGCCCATTATTTTCTAGATGAATTGTTTAGTCTTCAAAATGTCAGGAAATAGTAAAAGTCCATAAGTCCATAGTAATGTCTTGTTGTCAGTTTATAACCCACACATATACTTTATGTGATCTAAAGATTAGATTTGTGGCTAAAACATCTAATTTACATTATTTACATACAAAAATGTTTTGTTGCTTAGTCGTACCATATCTGAATTCTGTAAATCACATGACCATCAGCTTCGTGGTGTAACTGTTCAGCGTTAAAGTAAACAAACTGTGATGTACTTCAGGGGGACCCCCAGTACCTCCTATACTACCAGCTTTACTTTGTGAAATACTGAGTCCTACCTCACAGGATGTGATCACATGATGCAGGGACACTCCCCCCTGCAGCTCTTCATACTTTATGAGTCTCTGCAGTCCCTGTCAGACATCATGGACGTGATCACCTTTAAACACAGCTTCCTCACAGTGTCCATCTTTTTACTGTGGACTACAGGTAATAATGTGCACTGCTTTACTCATCAATATCAGCTAATGTCCATGGGTTATGCTAATTAAGGTGTTGTAGATCACTAAGGTGCTGTTTTTGTCGACACTCAGGTCTAACTGATGGAAGCGATGTCACCCAGACTGACATGCTGTGGGAAACACAGGGAAAGAGTGCAACCATGAACTGCACACACACAAAGGATGCTAGCTACTCCCAGATGTACTGGTACAGACAGCTGCCAGGAGAAACTATGGAGCTAATCGTGTTCACAACACCAATGAACATAGATAATCCTGATTTTGGAGAAGTCACCAAAGACAAGTTCTCAGCCACAAAGCCTGACGCTGAGAGCGGGACGTTCACAGTGAAGGATCTGCAGCCAGGAGACAAAGGCTTGTACTTCTGTGCTGTGAGTCAACACAGTGACACACACACAGGAGGAGGCTGAACAAAAACCCCAGATATTTGTCTGTTAGTGATTCTATGTGTCTGCTGTCCTGTAGGGGGACCTCCAGTTTAATCACAGAATCATTCAGTTCAGAGACGCTCCCAGCTGTTCATCTCTCTGATGTAACCTCACACCTCCATCACACACACTGACTATAACACTGATCACAGCTGCTCTGATTAAACTAACCCTAACCCTGGACTGGAGGTTCTGGAGGTTCTGGAGGTTACGACTCAAATACAGAGCTCATGTAATGATGGTTCTGACAGTAGAGCAGAGACTCACTGGTGGTTCTGGAACATGTGGTTTTGTGTTTGACCCTCACAGGTGTATTGGTGGGAGTGATGTGATCCAGTCCTCTTTGCTTTAAACACTGCAGTCACACAAAGGACGTGAGCTATATCCAAATGTTTTAATGTGGGCTTCAAACAACGATTACTTTTTGTTATGCATTAACCTGCCCATTATTTTCTAGATGAAATTGTTTAGTCTTCAAAATGTCAGGAAATAATATAAGTCCATAGTAATGTCTTGTTGTCAGTTTATAACCCACACATATTTACTTTATGTGATCTAAGAATTAGATTTGTGAGGCTAAAACATCTAATTTACATTATTTACATACAAAAATGTTTTATTGATTAGTCATTGCAGCTCTACTGGTACCATATCTGAATTCTGTAAATCACATGACCATCAGCTTCGTGGTGTAACTGTTCAGCGTTAAAGTAAACAAACTGTGATGTACTTCAGGGGGACCCCCAGTACCTCCTATACTACCACCTTTACTTTGTGAAATACTGAGTCCTACCTCACAGGATGTGATCACATGATGCAGGGACACTCCCCCCTGCAGCTCTTCATACTTTATGAGTCTCTGCAGTCCCTGTCAGACATCATGGACGTGATCATCTTTAAACACAGCTTCCTCACAGTGTCCATCTTTTTACTGTGGACTACAGGTAATACTGTGCACTGCTTTACTCATCAATATCAGCTAATGTCCATGTGTTATGCTAATTAAGGTGTTGTAGATCACTAAGGTGCTGTTTTTGTCGACACTCAGGTCTAACTGATGGAAGCGATGTCACCCAGACTGACATGCTGTGGGAAACACAGGGAAAGAGTGCAACCATGAACTGCACACACACAAAGGCTGTTAACTACAACCAGATGTACTGGTACAGACAGCTGCCAGGAGAAACTATGGAGCTAATCGTGTTCACAATATCAGGGAACAATGATAATCATGATTTTGGAAAAGTCAACAAAGACAAGTTCTCAGCCACAAAGCCTGACGCTGAGAGCGGGACGTTCACAGTGAAGGATCTGCAGCCAGGAGACAAAGGCTTGTACTTCTGTGCTGTGAGTCAACACAGTGACACACACACAGGAGGAGGCTGAACAAAAACCCCAGATACTTGTCTGTTAGTGATTCTATGTGTCTGCTGTCCTGTAGGGGGACCTCCAGTTTAATCACAGAATCATTCAGTTCAGAGACGCTCCCAGCTGTTCATCTCTCTGATCAATCAATCAATCAATGTTTATTTATATAGCCCAATATCACAAATGTTACATTTGTCTCAGTGGACTTCACAGTTTGTACAGAATATCAGTATGACAATACGACACCCTCTGTCCTTAGACCCTCTGTCCTTAGACCCTCTGTCCTTAGACCCTCACATCGTACAAGGAAAAACTTCCAGAGAAAACCCCACAGTTTAAAGGGAAACATGGGAGAAACCTCAGGGAGAGCAACAGAGGAGGGATCCCTCTCCCAGGACGGACAGACGTGCAATAGATGCCGTGTATAAATTGAAAAGATAATACATTTGCAACATAGGTAGTCCAAATGTTTGGAAAGGCATGTGTGTATAATAAGAAGATGAATCCATGAGGATATCCATCCAGGACTTATGATCCAGGACCGCAGCCACGACTCAAGATCCAGGACTCGCAATCCATGACACAGGACCGCAGGATCATCCATGACTCCGGATCCCAGCGTATATAGACACCAAAAAGAAAGAAATTTGGGGAAGCTGGGTTAATCGGAACATGAGTACACAGGTATAGACAGAGAGAAGGAAGAAGTAAGATGTCCCCCGACAAACTAAGCCTATATCAGCAAAACTAGGGGCTGAATCTAATCAGCCCTAACTATAAGCTTTATCAAAAAGGAAGATCTTAAGCGCACTCTTAAAAACGGATAGGGTGTCTGCCGTCCGAACACAAACTGGAAGCTGATTCCACAAAAGTGGAGCTTGATAAGAAAAGGCTCTGGCTCCCATTGTACTTTTAGAGACTCTAGGAACAACCAACAACCCGGCATTCTTGGAACGCAATGCCCTAGTAGGACAATAGGGTATAATGAGTTCTTTAAGGTAAGATGGCGCCTGCCCATTAAGGGCTTTGTAGGCGAGAAGAAGAATTTTTAATTCTATCCTGTGTTCTATAGGGAGCCAGTGTAAGGCAGCCAGAACAGGAGTAATGTGGTCCCTTTTCCTAACTCTGGTTAGTACACGAGCTGCAGCATTTTGAATCAGCTGAAGCGACTTGACTGACTTCTTGGTACACCCTGATAATAAGGAGTTACAATAATCCAGCCTTGAAGTAACAAATGCATGGACTAGTTTCTCTGCATCGTTTTGAGGCAAGATATGCCTGATTTTTGCAATGTTACGTAGATGGAAGTAGGCGGTCCTTGAAATTGATTTTATGTGGGTGTTAAAGGATAAATCCTGATCAAATATAACACCAAGATTCCTTACAGTCTCACTGGAGGCCAAATTAATGCCATCCATAGTTAGTATATCTTTAGATAATTTGTTTCGTAGATTCTTCGGGCCAAGTACAATAACTTCAGTTTTGGTCGTGTTTAACATCAAAACATGTAAGGTCATCCACGTTTTTAAGTCCTTGAGGCAGTCTTGAATTTTATTTAGATGATTAATTTCATCAGGCTTGATTGATAAATATAGTTGAGTATCATCCGCATAACAATGAAAGTTTACAGAATGATTCCTTATAATATTGCCTAACGGAAGCATATATAGGGTGAACAAAATAGGTCCAAGCACTGAGCCCTGTGGCACTCCATGGCTAACTTTGGTTTGCATGGAAGATTCATCGTTGACACGTACAAACTGAGAGCGTTCAGATAAATAGGACCTAAACCAGCCTAAAGCAGTTCCCTGTATGCCAACTAAGTGCTCTAGTCTTTGCAATAGGATATCATGGTCGATAGTATCAAATGCAGCACTAAGATCGAGCAAGACAAGAATAGAGACAAGTCCCTTGTCAGAGGCTATTAGAATGTTATTTGTGACTTTAACCAGGGCTGTCTCTGTGCTATGTTGTGTTCTAAAGCCAGACTGAAAATCTTCAAATAAATCATAGTTTTTTAAGTAATCACACAGCTGTTTTGCAACTGCTTTCTCAAGAATCTTTGAGAGGAACGGAAGATTAGAAATAGGTCTATAGTTGGCTAAAACCTCTGGATCGAGGTTGTGCTTTTTAAGAAGCGGTTTTATCACTGCTACTTTGAATGATTGTGGAACATAGCATGATAATAAAGACATATTCATAATATTTAATAAAGAAGTGCTAATTAATAGAAAAACTTCTTTTAACAGCTTAGTTGGAATCGGGTCTAAGATACACGTTGATGGTTTAGAAGAGAGAATCATTGAATTTAATTTTTCAAGGTTTATGGCTGAAAAGCATTCTAGTTTACTATCTAGTGTAATATTAGAACTTACGTTTCCGGGAGCTGTTGATAACACTATACTGGTCAAAGGCAAGAGGTCATTGATTTTGTTTCTAAGAGTAACAATTTTATCGTTAAAAAAGCACATAAAATCATTACTACTGAGTGCTATGGGAATAGAAGGCTCAGTCGAGCTGTGGCTCTCTGTCAGCCTGGCTACAGTGCTGAAAAGAAATCTTGCATTATTCTTATTCTCATCTATTAATGAAGAGTAGTATGCTGCTCTCGCTTTACGCAGTGCTTTCTTATATTCATTGAGAGTAATATGCCAAATTAAACGAGATTCTTCAAGTTTAGTGGAACGCCATATCCTTTCAAGTTGTCTCGACTTTTGCTTTATTTTGCGGGTTTCGGCATTATGCCATGGAGCTAATCTATGTTGTTTTATTTTCTTCTTTTTCAAAGGAGCAACAGAGTCTAATTTTATTCGCAGCGCATCTGTAGCACTATCAACAACATCATCAATTTGGGGTGGTGTACATTTTGTATAAGTTTCCTCCCTTACATGCAGACATGCTATCGAGTTAAGTATTGGTGGAATCTCTTCCTTAAATTTGGCTATAGCACTAACAGCTTTTGACTAATGCTTTGTAGTCTAGTAACAGTACTTCAAAAGTTACTAAGAAATGGTCGGATAAAGCAGGATTATGCGGTTCGACTAATAGTTGCTCAATTTCAATACCATAAGTCAGAACAAGGTCAAGAGTGTGATTATAGCAGTGGGTTGGTTTATTTACACTCTGAAAGAAACCAACAGAATCTAATATAGAGTTAAATGCAACAGTAAGGCTATTTTTATCATCGTCAACATGAATATTAAAGTCACCTACGATAATTACTTTATCTGTTTTAAGTACCAAAGCTGATAAAAACTCAGAGAATTCTGATAAGAATTCTGAATAAGGACCTGGTGCACGGTACACTGTAACAAATAAAATTGGCTGCAAAGTTTTCCAGGTCGGATGCGTAAGACTGAAAATGAGGCTTTCAAAGGAGGTATAATTTAATTTTTGTTTAGTATTGATAAGTAAACTTGAGTCAAAGATTGCTGCAACTCCACCTCCTCGGCCCGTGCCTCGGGCAATATGAGTATTGATATGGCTGGGTGGAGTGGCCTCATTTATGCTGACATATTCTTCATGTCTCAACCAAGTTTCAGTGAGACAGCATATATCAATATTATAATCTGATATTAAATCATTTACCAGTATTGCTTTAGATGCTAGAGATCTTATGTTTAAGAGACCACATTTAATCTTCCTGTTTTGTTGCACTGTAGTAGTTGTTACATTTACTTTTATTAGGTTATTATGTATGACACCTCTATTAGGTTTTACCTTAAATTGTCCTTGGGCAGACACACACACCGTTAATATTGGGTATTTTATTGGGGTCGGGATTCCTATGGATGACTGCCTAGGAGAGAGCGCAGAGAAGCGTGTAAGACTGCGACTCTGCCTCCTGGTCTCAACTCCAGTTTGTCATGGATTAAGTCCACAGAGCCCTGAAATGTTTGCCGAAATGAGATTTGCACCTTCCAAAGTAGGATGAATGCCGTCTCTCTTAATCAGACCAGGTTTTCCCCAGAAGGCTGTCCAATTATTCACGAAGCCCACATTGTTTGCTGGGCACCACCAAGACAACCAGCGCTGAAATGATGACATGCGGCTATACATGTCATCATTGATCAGATTGGGGAGGGGACCAGAGAAGATTACGGTGTCCGACATTGTTTTAGCATAACTACACACCGACGCCACATTAAGTTTGGTGCATTCTGATTGGCGTAAACGAACATCATTACCACCGACGTGAATAACAATCCTACTGTATTTACGTTTATTTTTAGCCAGCAGTCTAAGATGCGCCTCAACGTCGCCCGCTCTGGCTCCCGGAATGCATGTGACTGTGGACGCTTCGGTCTCTAAATTCACGTGTCTCATAATAGAGCTACCAATAACCAGAGTTGGCTTCTCAGCGGGTGTCTCGCTGAGTGGGGAATATCTGTTAGATACATGAACGGGTTGGTGGGGACCTGCGGGTTTCGCGTTATGCCCCTTCTGAACAGTCACCCATTCTCCCTGCTGCTCGGGAGTTGCCGGGGGACGGCTAAGAGGAGCTACCTTTTGCCGGTCCGCACCGGCTAACATGGGCTTTACTGTAGCTGAGTTATTTTCTAAGATGCGGAGCCGGGCTTCTATGGCTAGGATTCCCGCCTCCAACCTAACAACTATACTACATTTAACACATGTATCGGTACCAGTAAAGGAGGTAGGGGAGTAACCAAACATGAGACAGTTAGAGCAGGAAATAGCAACCGAGGGTGGGGAAAGAGCCATGGCTAGCTATCAAGCTAAAGTAGCTACCGTTAGCAAACCCGAAAAGAGTGTAGGCAACTGTGGAGTTACAGTCGCTAAGAGAAGGAGAGTTTGTGAGTGCTTAAGCTGTAGTAACGTGTGATTACAACGTCAGGCAGTTGCCGTGATCAAGAGTTTTAAAACGATCGATTAAGTTAAGATAATAAGCTATCAGCAACAGAACAGGCACACGGGATACCCGGAGATGACAACAACAACCGGAAGTTACAACATGCTTACCGCAATAGTGGTCCGTGTAGAAACAGTGTAAATGTTACGATCGTTCACATCATTGGGCCATAGCAAATGATGATGTGTGTGTGATGGAGGTGTGATGTAACCTCACACCTCCATCACACACACTGACTATAACACTGATCACAGCTGCTCTGATTAAACTAACCCTAAGCCTGGACTGGAGGTTCTGGATGTTACGACTCAAATACAGAGCTTATGTGTTGATGGTTCTGACAGTAGAGCAGAGACTCACTGGTGGTTCTGGAACATGTGGTTTTGTGTTTGACCCTCACAGGTGTATTGGTGGGAGTGATGTGATCCAGTCCTCTTTGCTTTAAACACTGCAGTCACACAAAGGACGTGAGCTATATCCAAATGTTTTAATGTGGGCTTCAACCGACGATTACTTTTTGTTATCCATTAACCTGCCCATTATTTGAGAGAGGAAATTGTTTAGTCTTCAAAATGTCAGGAAATAGTAAAAGTCCATAAGTCCATAGTAATGTCTTGCTGTCAGTTTATAACCCACACATATTTACTTTATGTGATCTAAGAATTAGATTTGTGGCTAAAACATCTAATTTACATTATTTACATACAAGAATGTTTTGTTGATTAGTCATTGCAGCTCTACTCGTACCATATCTGAATTCTGTAAATCACATGACCATCAGCTTCGTGGTGTAACTGTTCAGTGTTAAAGTAAACAAACTGTGATGTACTTCAGGGGGACCCCCAGTACCTCCTATACTACCACCTTTACTTTGTGAAATACTGAGTCCTGCCTCACAGGATGTGATCACATGATGCAGGGACACTCCCCCCTGCAGCTCTTCATACTTTATGAGTCTCTGCAGTCCCTGTCAGACATCATGGACGTGATGATCTTTAAACACAGCTTCCTCACAGTGTCCATCTTTTTACTGTGGACTACAGGTAATACTGTGCACTGCTTTACTCATCAATATCAGCTAATGTCCATGTGTTATGCTAATTAAGGTGTTGTAGTTCATTAAGGTGCTGTTTTTGTCGACACTCAGGTCTAACTGATGGAAGCGATGTCACCCAGACTGACATGCTGTGGGAAACACAGGGAAAGAGTGCAACCATGAACTGCAGACACACAAAGGATGCTAACTACTTCCAGATGTACTGGTACAGACAGCTGCCAGGAGAAACTATGGAGCTAATCGTGTTCACAACACCAATGAACAATGATAATCCTGATTTTGGAGAAGTCAGAAAAGACAAGTTCTCAGCCACAAAGCCTGACGCTGAGAGCGGGACGTTCACAGTGAAGGATCTGCAGCCAGGAGACAAAGGCTTGTACTTCTGTGCTGTCAGTGAACACAGTGACACACACACAGGAGGAGGCTGAACAAAAACCCCAGATACTTGTCTGTTAGTGATTCTATGTGTCTGCTGTCCTGTAGGGGGACCTCCAGTTTAATCACAGAATCATTCAGTTCAGAGACGCTCCCAGCTGTTCATCTCTCTGTTGTAACCTCACACCTCCATCACACACACTGACTATAACACTGATCACAGCTGCTCTGATTAAACTAACCCTAACCCTGGACTGGAGGTTCTGGCGGTTCTGGAGGTTCTGGAGGTTACGACTCAAATACAGAGCTCATGTGTTGATGGTTCTGACAGTAGAGCAGAGACTCACTGGTGGTTCTGGAACCTGTGGTTTTGTGTTTGACCCAAAGAGGTGTATTGGTGGGAGTGATGTAATCCAGTCCTCTTTGCTTTAAACACTGCAGTCACACAAAGGACGTGAGCTATTTCCAAATGTTTTAATGTGGGCTTCATTCGACGATTACCGTAATTCTCGGACTATAAGGCGCACCTGAATATAATCCGCAGCAGCTAAATTGAATGATGTGTACATATATAAGCCGCACTGGACTATAAGCCGCAGGTGTTTTAATGTTTCATTACCATATGTAAGGGTTCGTGCACAGAGGGGATTGTCGGGAAAGAGATGGCTGTTTGAGGAAGCTCCCATTTATTAACATTTCAACAAACAAGTTGCATATTTACATAACGTATTCAAGTGTTACCATTTAGTGCAGTAGTAGCTACAGAACATGTGCTGTGTAAACTGTACTGTATCACATAGCGTTTCAGACACAAACTTTTGAACTTTCAAACTTAAACGGTGCGATCCCAGCGCACGTACCGGCAGTGATCTACAGCAGTGGTTTTCAACCAGTGGTACGGGGACAAACTGTCTCGCTCTCGTAATGTCTGTCTGTCTTGCTCTCGTTCTGTCTCTCGTACCACTCTCGGTTCCACTTTTACTTTTGCGCGCTACCTGTCTCACTCTTTTCCGGCCTCCAGCTTTTCCTGCTGGAGCCCGCCGCTTAAAGGTGGGGGGCGCGGACCGGCCATAGAGCCTATAGAGTTAAAGGTGGTGGACTGTAACCTGTAAAATCCATAGATTTAGGAGGTCCCCTAGTGGCCGTTAGCTGTAAAAATCCATAGATTAGCCGCACCTTTATATAAGCCGCAGCGTCGAAAAATGGGAAAAAGGCGGGGCTTATAGTCCGAAAATTACGGTACTTTTTGTTATCCATTAACCTGCCCATTATTTTCTAGATGAATTGTTTAGTCTTAAAAATATCAGAAAATAGTAAAAGTCCATAGGTCTATAGTAATGTCTTGTTGTCAGTTTATAATCCACATATATTTAGTTCATGTGATCTAAAAATGTGATTTGAGAAGCTGAAACATTTAGTTTGCATTGTTTACATAAAACAAATGTTGTTGATTAGTCATTGCAGCTCTACTCGTACCATATCTGAATTCTGTAAATCACATGACCATCAGCTTCGTGGTGTAACTGTTCAGCGTTAAAGTAAACAAACTGTGATGTACTTCAGGGGGACCCCCAGTACCTCCTATACTACCACCTTTACTTTGTGAAATACTGAGTCCTACCTCACAGGATGTGATCACATGATGCAGGGACACTCCCACCTGCAGCTCTTCATACTTTATGAGTCTCTGCAGTCCCTGTCAGACATCATGGATGTGATCATCTTTAAACACAGCTTCCTCACAGTGTCCATCTTTTTACTGTGGACTACAGGTAATACTGTCCACTGCTTTACTCATCAATATCAGCTAATGTCCATGTGTTATGCTAATTAAGGTGTTGTAGTTCATTAAGGTGCTGTTTTTGTCGACACTCAGGTCTAACTGATGGAAGCGATGTCACCCAGACTGACATGCTGTGGGAAACACAGGGAAAGAGTGCAACCATGAACTGCACACACACAAAGGATGCTAACTACTTCCAGATGTACTGGTACAGACAGCTGCCAGGAGAAACTATGGAGCTAATCGTGTTCACACAATTGGGGATCAAGGATCATGATTTTGGAGAAGTCACCAAAGACAAGTTCTCAGCCACAAAGCCTGACGCTGAGAGCGGGACGTTCACAGTGAAGGAGCTGCAGCCAGGAGACAAAGGCTTGTACTTCTGTGCTGTGAGTAAACACAGTGACACACACACAGGAGGAGGCTGAACAAAAACCCCAGATACTTGTCTGTTAGTGATTCGATGTGTCTGCTGTCCTGTAGGGGGACCTCCAGTTTAATCACAGAATCATTCAGTTCAGAGACGCTCCCAGGAGTTCATCTCTCTGTTGTAACCTCACACCTCCATCACACAAACTGACTATAACACTGATCACAGCTGCTCTGATTAAACTAACCCTAACCCTAAACTGGAGGTTCTGGAGGTTCTGGAGGTTCTGGAGGTTACGACTCAAACACAGAGCTCATGTGTTGATGGTTCTGACAGTAGAGCAGAGACTCACTGGTGGTTCTGGAACATGTGGTTTTGTGTTTGACCCTCACAGGTGTATTGGTGAGAGTGATGTGATCCAGTCCTCTTTGCTTTAAACACTGTAGTCACACAAAGGACGTGAGCTATATCCAAATGTTTTAATGTGGGCTTCAACCGACGATTACTTTTTGTTATGCATTAAACTGCCCATTATTTTCTAGAGGAAATTGTTTAGTCTTCAAAATGTCAGGAAATAGTAAAAGTCCATAAGTCCATAGTAATGTCTTGTTGTCAGTTTATAACCCACACATATTTACTTTATGTGATCTAAAAATTAGATTTGTGGCTAAAACATCTAATTTACATTATTTACATACAAAAATGTTTTGTTGATTAGTCATTGCAGCTCTACTCGTACCATATCTGAATTCTGTAAATCACATGACCATCAGCTTCGTGGTGTAACTGTTCAGCGTTAAAGTAAACAAACTGTGATGTACTTCAGGGGGACCCCCAGTACCTCCTATACTACCACCTTTACTTTGTGAAATACTAAGTCCTACCTCACAGGATGTGATCACATGATGCAGGGACACTCCCACCTGCAGCTCTTCATACTTTATGAGTCTCTGCAGTCCCTGACAGACATCATGGATGTGATCATCTCTAAACACAGCTTCCTCACAGTGTCCATCTTTTTACTGTGGACTACAGGTAATACTGTGCACTGCTTTACTCATCAATATCAGCTAATGTCCATGTGTTATGCTAATTAAGGTGTTGTAGATCACTAAGGTGCTGTTTTTGTCGACACTCAGGTCTAACTGATGGAAGCGATGTCACCCAGACTGACATGCTGTGGGAAACACAGGGAAAGAGTGCAACCATGAACTGCACACACACAAAGGGTGTTGGCTATTTCCAGATGTACTGGTACAGACAGCTGCCAGGAGAAACTATGGAGCTAATCGTGTTCACAACACCAATGAACAATGATAATCCTGATTTTGGAGAAGTCACCAAAGACAAGTTCTCAGCCACAAAGCCTGACGCTGAGAGCGGGACGTTCACAGTGAAGGATCTGCAGCCAGGAGACAAAGGCTTGTACTTCTGTGCTGTGAGTCAACACAGTGACACACACACAGGAGGAGGCTGAACAAAAACCCCAGATACTTGTCTGTTAGTGATTCTATGTGTCTGCTGTCCTGTAGGGGGACCTCCAGTTTAATCACAGAATCATTCAGTTCAGAGACGCTCCCAGCTGTTCATCTCTCTGTTGTAACCTCACACCTCCATTACACACACTGACTATATCACTGATCACAGCTGCTCTGATTAAACTAACCCTAACCCTGGACTGGAGGCTCTGGAGGTTCTGGATGTTACGACTCAAACACAGAGCTTATGTGTTGATGGTTCTGACAGTAGAGCAGAGACTCACTGGTGGTTCTGGAACATGTGGTTTTGTGTTTGACCCTCACAGGTGTATTGGTGGGAGTGATGTGATCCAGTCCTCTTTGCTTTAAACACTGCAGTCACACAAAGGACGTGAGCTATATCCAAATGTTTTAATGTGGGCTTCAACCGACGATTACTTTTTGTTATCCATTAAACTGCCCATTATTTTCGAGAGGAAATTGTTTAGTCTTCAAAATGTCAGGAAATAGTAAAAGTCCATAAGTCCATAGTAATGTCTTGTTGTCAGTTTATAACCCACACATATTTACTTTATGTGATCTAAGAATTAGATTTGTGGCTAAAACATCTAATTTACATTATTTACATACAAGAATGTTTTGTTGATTAGTCATTGCAGCTCTACTCGTACCATATCTGAATTCTGTAAATCACATGACCATCAGCTTCGTGGTGTAACTGTTCAGCGTTAAAGTAAACAAACTGTGATGTACTTCAGGGTGACCCCCAGTACCTCCTATACTACCACCTTTACTTTGTGAAATACTGAGTCCTACCTCACAGGATGTGATCACATGATGCAGGGACACTCCCCCCTGCAGCTCTTCATACTTTATGAGTCTCTGTAGTCCCTGTCAGACATCATGGACGTGATCATCTTTAAACACAGCTTCCTCACAGTGTCCATCTTTTTACTGTGGACTACAGGTAATACTGTGCACTGCTTTACTCATCAATATCAGCTAATGTCCATGTGTTATGCTCATTAAGGTGTTGTAGTTCACTAAGGTGCTGTTTTTGTCGACACACAGGTCTAACTGATGGAAGCGATGTCACCCAGACTGACATCCTGTGGGAAACACAGGGAAAGAGTGCAACCATGAACTGCACACACACAAAGGATGCTAACTACTTCCAGATGTACTGGTACAGACAGCTGCCAGGAGAAACTATGGAGCTAATCGTGTTCACAACACCAATGAACATAGATAATCCTGATTTTGGAGAAGTCAGCAAAGACAAGTTCTCAGCCACAAAGCCTGACGCTGAGAGCGGGACGTTCACAGTGAAGGATCTGCAGCCAGGAGACAAAGGCTTGTACTTCTGTGCTGTGAGTAAACACAGTGACACACACACAGGAGGAGGCTGAACAAAAACCCCAGATACTTGTCTGTTAGTGATTCTATGTGTCTGCTGTCCTGTAGGGGGACCTCCAGTTTAATCACAGAATCATTCAGTTCAGAGACGCTCCCAGCTGTTCATCTCTCTGTTGTAACCTCACACCTCCATCACACACACTGACTATAACACTGATCACAGCTGCTCTGATTAAACTAACCCTAACCCTGGACTGGAGGTTCTGGAGGTTCTGGAGGTTCTGGATGTTACGACTCAAACACAGAGCTCATGTGTTGATGGTTCTGACAGTAGAGCAGAGACTCACTGGTGGTTCTGGAACATGTGGTTTTGTGTTTGACCCTCACAGGTGTATTGGTGGGAGTGATGTGATCCAGTCCTCTTTGCTTTAAACACTGCAGTCACACAAAGGACGTGAGCTATATCCAAATGTTTTAATGTGGGCTTCATTCGACGATTACTTTTTGTTATCCATTAACCTGCCCATTATTTTCTAGATGAATTGTTTAGTCTTAAAAATATCAGAAAATAGTAAAAGTCCATAGGTCTATAGCAGGCCTATTCAACTAGCGGCCCACGGGCCGAATCAGGCCCTTCAGAACTTTTTTCTGGCCCACAAGAGGTTGCCTGCAAATCGAAATGGCATATGTGTAATAGCATAAATAACACTAATGTCTGATCACACTAAATCCGACGATGTGGCGAAAACGCTGGTTTTTCCATTCATTTGAATTATTTTGAATCCGTTATTTTGCCTGCCGCGCTCTGTTCATTAAAAAAAAGAAACGCACTGTGTCCGCACTTGTCATTGGCTCAGTCAAACTCACGTTACACACTAGGTTCACGGGCCAGCGAGTAACAGCTTCAAGATGTCTCTCTCCAAGCCCAAGCAACGTAAAGTTGATTC
The DNA here is from genome assembly GCF_949606895.1 of Notothenia rossii. Lineage (NCBI taxonomy): Eukaryota > Metazoa > Chordata > Actinopteri > Perciformes > Nototheniidae > Notothenia > Notothenia rossii. The sequence goes on along the minus strand of NC_136905.1, from coordinate 82,596,140 downwards.
GGAAAATCGCCAATTCAAGAATGAATGGAATGACAAATATGTATTTACTTTACCAGCCGCAACAAGTAATAAACCGGTGTGTTTATTGTGCAACAAAAGTATATCCGTGATGAAAGAATACAACGTAAAGCGACACTACAATTCAAAATCACGGCTCGTTTTCTGCCAGTTTTCCCGTGGGCTCAGAGGAACGGAGAAGGAAAGTACAGGGACTGCTAGCATCATTTGAACGGAGTCAAGTGGCTTTTAGTCGCTTTTGCACGGAACAAGAGAGAGTTACGATAGCATCCCTGCGAGTAGCCTGGACACTAGCCAGACAGAAGAGGCCCTTTACCGACACGGAGACCGTTAAAGAGTGCCTGCTTGCTGTCATCGATGAAGTGGTTATTGACCAAAAAGTAAAAGACAGCGTCACTTCAGCCATTAAAAAAGTACCTCTCTCAGACACAACAACACTTCGCAGAGTGGAACTACTTGCAAAGGATGTGTCGGGGAAGCTTTTGGAAAACCTTCGAAAAGCAGAGTTTATATCAATCGCTGTGGACGAATCAACTGACTGTACTGACCTGGCCCAGCTGTGCATCTATGTGAGGTTTTTCGATGGAGTTCGCTTTAGGGAAGAACTTCTGGGGCTTATTCCGTTGGAGGGACACACTACAGGTGAGGTTATCTTTCAAAAGATAGTCTCGTTTTTTAACGAACGTCAACTGGATTTAAAAAAAGTGTGCCTGTTGGTCACTGATGGCGCTCCAGCTATGATCGGCAGAGTGCAGGGGCTGGTGGCACGTCTATCTGCCATAGCCCCACAAATGCAGTATTTACACTGTATTATTCATCAATCTGTGTTGTGTGCAAAGCTCTTTGAAAAACACCATGGACACTGTCATGAACATTGTGAATTTCATTCGCTCAGCCTCCAGCCTACAACACCGCCTGTTCCGTCAGCTGCTTGCTGACACGTTTGCTGGACACACGGACTTACTCGTCCATAACGATGTCCGATGGCTCAGCAAAGGAAAGGTCCTGGATCGTTTCTGTGAACTCCGCCAGGAGATTGTGTCTTTCCTTCGCACGAGTAAGCACAAACGAGCTACAAACCTCTTGGAGCGCATGTTAGATGAACAGTTTATGGCAAATGTTTACTTTCTGTGTGACATTTTTGGACACTTGAACACTTTGAATTGCAAACTTCAGGGTCGTGAAAAGTCTATCGCTGATTTGGTTGTAAGACTTTGTGCCTTCAAGACAAAGCTAACGATCTTCAAAACAGACCTAATGACGACAACTGCTGCAATTCCCAAAACTCTGTGAATTTATGACCACATCACCTGGAGCAAACATAACGCCAGTCATGACAGACTTCATGACAAAATTGACTGATAACTTTACTGACAGATTCCAAGGCTTCAGCATTCCAATTGAGGCATTGCAGTTTGCCCGTGACCCGTTTTCCATCAAGCCTGATGCAGACTTCTGTGTAAAAGTAAAAGAGGTCATACTGTATCTTGCATTGATGAGAGCCTCTTTCAGATGTAGCTGGTTGATGTGCAGTCTTCCTTTGCTTTAAAACAGCTCCTGCAGTCTGAGGGTGTAGTGGACTTTTGGTCTAACCATGTTAGCCAGTATCAGTACCCCACAATGAGGAAGGTGGCCTTGCTTACAGTATACTGACAATGTTTGGATCTACCTATACTTGTGAGTGAAGCTTTTCTCATATGAATGCCATCAAAACAAGGGCACGTTGCTCCATGACCAATGAAAAGTTGCATGAGTGTCTCAGGATTGCTCTTACCACTTATGAGCCAAACTATGCTGAAATAGCTAAATCAAGGCAGTGTAATTTCTCTCACTGACTCAAACAGGCTAAACATGACAGAAGTCTGATGCATGGTATGTATGCAGATCTGTTTTTATGGTCATTCACTTTATGGTCATTCAAACAAGCCTACTTACTGTTTCGAAAATTGTAAAAATGTTTCCAACATATGAATGTTATTGTGAATCTGATGGTTATTGTTTTACTATGTTCTATTTGCATTTAGTATTACATTTCATGGACTTGTGTTGTCTTCAATGCACCTTATGTATGCTTGGAAGTGTTGAGGATATTATACACAGGGCTACTTACTGTTAATGTGATGAATACTGTTATTAGTGAACATGGAACTGTTGGGGGAAAAAACCTCATGTCTCCTTAGTTTTAAAGATGCAACATTTTGCACTTTTGTGTCAAGTCTTGTAACCGAAGCTTTCCTACTTTTTTATGGACTGGTTGCTTTCTGTAATGATTTATGTTGATACAATTAAAGTAAAAAAAAGGGATGCACTTGACTAGTTCATTTAATGTATTAGTATCGATTAACACTATGTAAGCAAGAGTTATTTGTAGTGATTCCTTGACAAAGTATTGTGTGGCCCACAAACCCCCTGTGATTTTCCTATTTGGCCCACTTGCTAATGAAGTTGAATAGCCATGGTCTATAGTAATGTCTTGTTGTCAGTTTATAATCCACATATATTTAGTTCATGTGATCTAAAAATGTGATTTGTGAAGCAGAAACATCTAGTTTGCATTGTTTACATAAAACAAATGTTGTTGATTAGTCATTGCAGCTCTACTCGTACTATATCTGAATTCTGTAAATCACATGAACATCAGCTTCGTGGTGTAACTGTTCAGCGTTAAAGTAAATAAACTGTGATGTACTTCAGGGGGACCCCCAGTACCTCCTATACTACCACCTTTACTTTGTGAAATACTGAGTCCTACCTCACAGGATGTGATCACATGATGCAGGGACACTCCCACCTGCAGCTCTTCATACTTTATGAGTCTCTGCAGTCCCTGTCAGACATCATGGATGTGATCATCTCTAAACACAGCTTTCTCACAGTGTCCATCTTTTTACTGTGGACTACAGGTAATTTACAATAAAAATCGACTGTGGACTGGTTTGTAAATATACATTATCATCAACCAATGTTCTTGTGTTTGCTGTTTTTATCATTTATAATGATATTGACGTGATATAAGGAGGATCACCCACTGAAGGTTATTATAGTATATTTTCTTGTTTCACTCAGGTCTAACTGATGGAAGCGATGTCACCCAGACTGACATGCTGTGGGAAACACAGGGAAAGAGTGCAACCATGAACTGCACACACACAAAGGGTACTAGCTACTTCCAGATGTACTGGTACAGACAGCTGCCAGGAGAAACTATGGAGCTAATCGTGTTCACAACACCAATGAACAATGATAATCCTGATTTTGGAGAAGTCATCAAAGACAAGTTCTCAGCCACAAAGCCTGACGCTGAGAGCGGGACGTTCACAGTGAAGGATCTGCAGCCAGGAGACAAAGGCTTGTACTTCTGTGCTGTCAGTGAACACAGTGACACACACACAGGAGGAGGCTGAACAAAAACCCCAGATACTTGTCTGTTAGTGATTCTATGTGTCTGCTGTCCTGTAGGGGGACCTCCAGTTTAATCACAGAATCATTCAGTTCAGAGACGCTCCCAGCTGTTCATCTCTCTGTTGTAACCTCACACCTCCATCACACACACTGACTATAACACTGATCACAGCTGCTCTGACTAAACTAACCCTAACCCTGGACTGGAGGCTCTGGAGGTTCTGGAGGTTCTGGAGGTTCTGGAGGTTACGACTCAAATACAGAGCTCATGTGTTGATGGTTCTGACAGTAGAGCAGAGACTCACTGGTGGTTCTGGAACATGTGGTTTTGTGTTTGACCCTCACAGGTGTATTGGTGGGAGTGATGTGATCCAGTCCTCTTTGCTTTAAACACTGCTCTCACACAAAGGACGTGAGCTATATCCAAATGTTTTAATGTGGGCTTCAACCGACGATTACTTTTTGTTATGCATTAAACTGCCCATTATTTTCTAGATGAAATTGTTTAGTCTTCAAAATGTCAGGAAATAGTAAAAGTCCATAAGTCCATAGTAATGTCTTGTTGTCAGTTTATAACCCACACATATTTAGTTCATGTGATCTAAGAATTAGATTTGTGGCTAAAACATCTAATTTACATTATTTACATAAAACACATGTTGTTGATTAGTCATTGCAGCTCTACTGGTACCATATCTGAATTCTGTAAATCACATGACCATCAGCTTCGTGGTGTAACTGTTCAGCGTTAAAGTAAACAAACTGTGATGTACTTCAGGGGGACCCCCAGTACCTCCTATACTACCACCTTTACTTTGTGAAATACTGAGTCCTACCTCACAGGATGTGATCACATGATGCAGGGACACTCCCCCCTGCAGCTCTTCATACTTTATGAGTCTCTGCAGTCCCTGTCAGACATCATGGATGTGATCATCTTTAAACACAGCTTCCTCACAGTGTCCATCTTTTTACTGTGGACTACAGGTAATACTGTGCACTGCTTTACTCATCAATATCAGCTAATGTCCATGTGTTATGCTAATTAAGGTGTTGTAGTTCATTAAGGTGCTGTTTTTGTCGACACTCAGGTCTAACCGATGGAAGCGATGTCACCCAGACTGACATGCTGTGGGAAACACAGGGAAAGAGTGCAACCATGAACTGCAGACACAAAAAGGATGCTACCTACAACCAGATGTACTGGTACAGACAGCTGCCAGGAGAAACTATGGAGCTAATCGTGTACACACAATCAGGGATCAAGGATCATGATTTTGGAGAAGTCACCAAAGACAAGTTCTCAGCCACAAAGCCTGACGCAGAGAGCGGGACGTTCACAGTGAAGGATCTGCAGCCAGGAGACAAAGGCTTGTACTTCTGTGCTGTGAGTAAACACAGTGACACACACACAGGAGGAGGCTGAACAAAAACCCCTCTGTTGGTGTCACATGAATAAAAGAGATCAGTGAGTTCAATCATCTGCAGGTGGAGCTCGACACTGCAGACTGGTTTTTAGTATGCAGTGTCATTAGTGACTTGTTGTCAAAGTGAATGAGAAATCACAGGCAATACATAGACATTGTTCTCCATGCTGCTGAGCATGTTCCTGGATGTTTGTAGAATTTCATTCAGTTCAGAGCTTATTTTTTATCATCATGTGAACAGTGACATTTATAGACATATACTTGTCAATTGAGTTTTTTGTGTTAAATTGTTTTTAATTTGCCTTTGTGACTCCTTTCCTCTCACCTGTCGTGTGTTTTGTGACTGAGTTTAGAATATAGACCATCGCCTCCGTGTTTAATGTCAAAGTTATGTGAAGTGCACCTCGGAACAAGAGCACAAGGAAAATGTTAGTTGTTAATATAATATTTAAACTTTATGTTTGACTACTAACTAATGTTTGAGCTAGAGAGCAGGACTTTTACATGTTGACATATAAATGTATGTCCATTACATTCACGACGGGGGGATATTGATGGATCAACAACAGCGAAGAGTAAGATGGAAGGTGTGGCAGGACACCCTGAGGTTTTTCTGAAGTGGGTGATCCAGATTAATGAAGAGATTTAGCATTCAGAGGAAGTTTTAAAGTAAAGAAGTGGCTGTAAAGGAGATGCAGCGAGCTCACCTGCAGACATACTGTTCGTACGTCATAAGCATCAGCATTGTTGGTGTGATTCCTCTCGCTGCCAGAGAGACAAAGATTATTCAAGACAATTGTAGACGTATTTCTCGGATCTTCATTCATTTAATAGTATTACCATAATTTTCGGACTATAAGGCGCACCTGAAAATAAGCCGCAGCAGCTAAATTGAATGATGTGTACATATATAAGCCGCACTGGACTATAAGCCGCAGGTGTTTTAATATTTAATTACCATATGTAAGGGTTCGTGCACAGAGGGGATTGTCGGGAAAGAGATGGCTGTTTGAGGAAGCTCCCATTTATTAACATTTCAACAAACAAGTTGCATATTTGCATAACGTATTCAAGTGTTAGCATTTAGTGCAATAGTAGCTACAGAACATGTGCTGTGTAAACTGTACTGTATCACATAGCGTTTCAGACACACACACTTTTCAACTTTCAAACTTAAACGGTGCGCTCCCAGCGCACGTACCGGCAGTGATCTACAGCAGTGGTTTTCAACCAGTGGTACGGGGACAAACTGTCTCGCTCTCGTAATGTCTGTCTGTCTTGCTCTCGTTCTGTCTCTCGTACCACTCTCGGTTCCACTTTTACTTTTGCGCGCTACCTGTCTCACTATTTTTCGGCTTCCAGCTTTTCCTGCTGGAGCCCGCCGCTTAAAGGTGGGGGGCGCGGACCGGTCATAGAGCCTATAGAGTTAAAGGTGGTGGACTGTAACCTGTAAAATCCATAGATTTAGGAGGTCCCCTAGTGGCCGTTAGCTGTAAAAATCCATAGATTAGCCGCACCGTTATATAAGCCGCAGCGTCGAAAAATGGGAAAAAAGGCGCGGCTTATAGTCCGAAAATTACGGTATTTATCTTTTGCATTTTATTTATCTATTAATTCCTTTCTGATCAATTATTTTCAATCTTTGGTTTGTAAAACACCATTTCTTTTTGTATTGATGATGTCAGCTCTCATCGTCACCGTTTGTCTGCTCTGTGCTGCAGGTTTTATACATTATACATATCTTTCAATTAGTTATGTCAGAAAAGTCTTTACGCTTGTCCTGTCAGAAAAGTCTTTACGCTTGTCCTCTGCTGTTCACTCTGAATCCATTGCTTCATGGTTTGGTGGTATCATTTTATTCTTTAACCGATTAAATAATCATTGAGCTGATAAAATGTCAGAAAACAATGAAAATAATCATCTGTCAATCCGCAGAGCCCAAAGGGACACTTGTTCTCTGCTGGTTTTCAAAGCAAACTTGTTAGAAAAAATATCACTCGTCACCGGCTTGATCTTCAATATCAGGATCCATGTATTTATTATCCTTGCAAGATTGGAAATAGTCATCCCACACAGGGCTGCGCGGGACAAATAGTTCCCAGAACAGTGTCTTTCAGATGCTTATATACAAGAGAGGGAGTTACAGTCAACAAGATGGAAGAATACTGGTTCAAAGCAGTATGCTGACATTAGTAAAGATTAGCTAAGGCCTGCGTAACGAATAAACATGACAGTCATATATCTCTCTCTCTAGAGCACATGAGTCAAACTCAAGGCCCGGGGGCCAAATCAGGCCCTTGGTGGATTTAATTTCGGTCCGCAGGATAATTTCTAATTCCTATTAGATCTGGCCCTCCGGTATATTACACGCACACCTTCACTCCATCCTGAGGGTCTCCTCAGCTCAGAGCCTGAGCCCAAACATTGATGACCTTGCACCCAAGATGAGATGCCAAGTATCTGAACTAGCATCACAGAGCAGCACACTGAGTTTAATGGATGTTTCCTTCTGCACTTTCTCTCTCACGACAACAGGGCATGTTTGGTTTCTCTTTGAGGGAAATAGTTTTGTTGAAGCTGTTGTTGGCCTGTGGGAAAATGTAATCATAAGAAATGACTCTGGAAAAACTGCAGATAGAGCCATAAGAAATGAATGAACTGATTATTTAATGTTTAATGTTGTTTTTATAGGCAATCATTGAAGCTTTGTTAGTTCCAGGTTTAATATGTGCAATAAGTTCATTTCAATAAGTTCTGCAATAAACATTGAACCAGTCCGGCCCTCCACTAGTACCCATTTTTTTATTTTGGCCCACTGTGTATTTGAGTTAGACACCCCTGCTATAGGGGCTGTGTCATCATGCCAGTCTTAGGAACATAGCTATCATAACTTCAACACAGTGTCTCATGAGCGTCATCCATGTAGTCATACATCCGGCTACGTACACAGCTACGTAGGGCCTCTGTTATCATGTGCTACTCTGAATATGTTTTGTTGGAAAAATACTGAATGTTCCTTCTATATCAGACCAATTATTAGAAAAAATAAAAGCAGTCTTGAGATTCCAGAAGCGGGAACCAGTACATGATTTTTTTCGTCTTGATAAGTTGTATTGCCATCTACATTATATATTCAAGATGAACGTGTCACATGTCTGTCTCCTCCCCTCTAAGTTGACTCTGGTTGTCTTCAGTCAGTCTGAGAGAGGAGGGTGAAGACATCATGATCAGAGACATCCTCAGCATCTCCCTGCTGCTGCTCCTGCTCTCCTGTACGGTTCTATGCAAACTCTTTGCTGGAGGTTTAATCTTTTGTAAACATTTCTGTGTTCCTAAAGCTTTTCTCTTAAAATGCAGGTCCTTCACTGAGCAGGGAAGTCTCGCAGGATCCATCATCGATATTAGGAAGTCCTGACACTCGAGCAAAAATCAGCTGCAGCCATTCAATCAGTTTATATAATATGATCCTGTGGTACCAGCAGCCGACGGGCCACTCACACCTCAACCTCATTGGATATGTTTATGCTACTATTCCATCCATTGAGGATGCATTCAAAGGGCATTTCGAAGTGAGTGGAGACGGCTCAGTGAAGTCTGAACTCCATGTGCTGAAGCTCAGACAGCCAGAAGACAGCGCCATGTATTTCTGTGCAGCTAGTCGACACAGTGACTCAGAGTCGCTCTCGCTGCGGCAAAAACCCTCTCTGATAATCAGCCTCATGAAATCACTCTGATGAACGACACACCTGCATCACACTGTGGCAGGAAGTCACCACGATACCATCAGCATACCAGTGGAAACCAACAATATGACACTAGGTATTCTCTCATTGATTAAACTGCCAATTATTTCATTTAGTAAAACATTTAGATTCCTGATCCTTAAAGTCCAAGGGGAAGTCTTTAGATGCCTTGTTCTGTCAGTCCAAAATAGAGGTGCAAATTGCTATACGCTGAGTGACAACTTTGGAGGGAGTGGTAATTTATGCATTAGTATTATTTGATGGAATATATTTAGACTGGGCATCTCTGCAGCATTACAAAACTTTATTCAAAATGCCATTTTGCCTATAACAAACTATTTAAAGATGTGAATACAGCTGCAGATTCGTTGCTTTGTTGATTGATTTATCCACTGCAGACTTGGGACAGCCCATAACGTCGACCCCTCCTACTTCCTTTTCACATCCATAACTAAGTTCAGTCAGCATTTTAGTTTTGATTTCATCTGCGTTAGGATCATGGTTAGACTCCTTGTACTTTTAGCAGCTTTGCCGTTCTGCTTAACAGGTAATGTTAAACTAACTCGTAAAAGTTTATCTCAAAAGTTGTTGGTTTAAAAGGTTTCTCGAGAACTTGCCCTGGTTGCTGTGTTTTTGTTTTAATTAAGTCTGATAACTATGTGACTCCTCTACCTCCTCTGTCTCTCAACGTCATGTTTTGCAGTCATACTCTTGTTTCCTCTTTATTTGTACCATAAATAACTAAATAAAAATGTGTTTCAGAACCGTCAGAGAACAGCGTTCATCAGAATCCCACGGCGCTGATCAAACACCTTGGAGAAGACGTCCTGATAACGTGCAGCCATTCAAGCACACGCTTTGATCAGATCCAGTGGTATAAACAGTCTGCTGGGGGAAATGACATGGTGCTACTCGGCTATGTACGATTCACTGATCCAACTGTTGAAGCTCAATTTAAAGGCACTTATAACGTGAGTGGTGATGGGCAAAGTCTGGCACATCTTCATATTCCAAAGACACGTCGATCTGAGGACAGCGCAGTTTATTTCTGTGCTGCCAGCGAAGCACAGTGCTGCACATACTCTGCGTCTTCAACAAAAACTCCCTGTAATGCAGCCGGATACACGATGTGGAATTACCACATGAATAAGGAATACACCACATAGTGAGTGACTGATATCAGACAGCTGGCTCACTATAAGGCAGTCGGACAGAGGGAAAGACAAGGAAAACTTTTTTTATTTTTAGTAAGACATACATTTTTAAATATATTATTTTAAGGTTTTTGGAGAGTGCTGTGTATTTTTATGCTGTCAGCAAACTGGTTGACATTACATTTGAATGTTTCTGTCACTCCAGTAGGTGGCGCTGTAGCTCCAGAAATACTCTCTTGTGAAACGCATGAAGCAGTATGAAATATAAAGCAGCTAGGGAATATATGAAAGGGGGATGTTGATAAAGAGTCGACAGCATCAGAGCCACGCAGTGCGTTCACTCAGAGGACAAGATGCCAACATTATTCTTTTTATCCTGGCTCATTGGTAAAATATTTAACCATTCAGAAATAACACTATCTATAGATCCTGCATTGATTTGATGATTTCTTTCTTTTTTTAGGCATTTGTGTGGGTCTTGATGTGCGTCAGTCTCCCTCTCTTATCAAAAGACCTGGAGACAGAGTGCAGATCTCCTGCAGCCACGATAAAACGGACTACACATTGATGCTCTGGTACCAGCGCTCACCTGGAGACACAGCTCTGAAACTCATCGGGTATTTCAATTACCAAGCTGTCACAATGGAGGAGCCATTTGAAGAACATTTCAATATCTCTGGAGATTTGAGTGGAGTAAAGAATGGCTCTCTTACAGTCCGAAAGACTGGAGTTGAGCACGGTGCAGTTTACTTCTGTGCAGCCAGCAAAGCACAGTGACTGTAGCTTCCTTCTCCTTAATACAAAAACTTCCAACCCTCATCAGTAGTTATGGTTGTCAATGACACATTCAACAGTCCCCTCCCAGTCAGCTGCATTCATCACTTCCCTTTCCTCTTCAAACCTCACTCACTCAGTGGAGGCATCTGCAGATCCCCATCACTGACAGTCACACTCAGTGATGTAAGATCCCAGAGACCATATCTAAAATTCATCATAGTCAGCCTAACAAGTCATAATGATCGGCTTTCTCCTCTTCTGTTGTCTGGCAGGTGAACAAATATAACCAGCATGGGTTGAATCATGGGTTTCTCATTATCTATGATTTTGTAACAATGTTTGTTTTTTGTTCTTTATCCAGGTGTTAGTCTGGGTCTTGATGTGCGTCAGTCTCCCTCTGAGCTCATCAAACCTCCTGGAGACAAAGTGCAGATCTCCTGCAGCCATGATAAAACGGACTACACATTGATTCTCTGGTACCAGCGCTCACCTGGAGACACAGCTCTGAAACTCATCGGGTATTTGTATTACCAAGCTGTCACAATGGAGGAGCCATTTAAAGATGATTTTGTCATCTCTGGAGATTTGGGTGGGAATACAGCAAAGAATGCCTCTCTAATAGTCAACGCTGTGAAACCAGAGCACAGTGCAGTTTACTTCTGTGCAGCCAGCAAAGCACAGTGACTGTAGCTTCCTTCTCCTTAATACAAAAACATCCAACCCTTATCAGTAGTTATGGTTGTCAATGACACATTCAACAGTCCCCTCCCAGTCAGCTGTATTCATCACTTCCCTTTCCTCTTCAAACCTCAATCACTCGGTGGAGGCATCTGCAGACCTCCATCACAGTCAGTGATGTGATGTAAGATCCCAGAGACTTACTTCTAAAATACTTTGTCATAGTCATGGTTTATTTTGACCAAGTCATAATGATCGGCTTTCTCCTCTTCTGTTGTCTGGCAGGTGAACAAATATAACCAGCATGGGTTGAATCATGGGTTTCTCATTATCTATGATTTTGTAACAATGTTTGTTTTATGTTCTTTATCCAGGTGTTAGTCTGGGTCTTGATGTGCGTCAGTCTCCCTCTGAGCTCATCAAATCTCCTGGAGACAAAGTGCAGATCTCCTGCAGCCATGATAAAACGGAGTACAGATTGATGCTCTGGTACCAGCGCTCACCGGGAGACACAGCTCTGAAACTCATCGGGTATTTGTATTTTAAAGATGCCACAATGGAGGAGCCATTTAAAGATGATTTTGTCATGTCTGGAGATCTGACTGGGAATACAGCAAAGAATGCCTCTCTAATAGTCAACGCTGTGAAACCAGAGCACAGTGCAGTTTACTTCTGTGCAGCCAGCAAAGCACAGTGACTGTAGCTTCCTTCTCCTTAATACAAAAACATCAGACCCTTATCAGTAGTTATGGTTGTCAATGACACATTCAACAGTCCCCTCCCAGTCAGCTGTATTCATCACTTCCCTTTCCTCTTCAAACCTCAATCACTCAGTGGAGGCATCTGCAGACCTCCATCACACTCAGTGATGTAAGATCCTAGAGACCATATCTAAAATTCATCATAGTCAGCCTAACAAGTCATAATGATCGGCTTTCTCCTCTTCTGTTGTCTGGCAGGTGAACAAATATAACCAGCATGGGTTGAATCATGGTTTTTTTTCTCATTATCTATGATTTTGTAACAATGTTTGTTTTATGTTCTTTATCCAGGTGTTAGTCTGGGTCTTGATGTGCGTCAGTCTCCCTCTGAGCTCATCAAATCTCCTGGAGACAAAGTGCAGATCTCCTGCAGCCATGATAAAACGGACTACAGGGTGATTCTCTGGTACCAGCGCTCACCTGGAGACACAGCTCTGAAACTCATCGGGTATTTGAATTACCAAGCTGTCACAATGGAGGAGCCATTTAAAGAACATTTCAATATCTCTGGAGATTTGAGTGGAGGTTCGGTAAAGAATGGCTCTCTTACAGTCAAAAAGACTGGAGTTGAGCACAGTGCAGTTTACTTCTGTGCAGCCAGCAAAGCACAGTGACTGTAGCTTCCTTCTCCTTAATACAAAAACTTACAACCCTTATCAGAAGTTATGGTTGTCAATGACACATTCAACAGTCCCCTCCCAGTCAGCTGCATTCATCACTTCCCTTTCCTCTTCAAACCTCACTCACTCAGTGGAGGCATCTGCAGACCTCCATCACACTCAGTGATGTAAGATCCCAGAGACCATATCTAAAATTCATCATAGTCAGCCTGACAAGTCATAATGATCGGCTTTCTCCTCTTCTGTTGTCTTGCAGGTGAACAAATATAACCAGCATTGGTTTTGAATCATGGGTTTCTCATTATCTATGATTTTGTAACAATGTTTGTTTTATGTTCTTTATCCAGGTGTTAGTCTGGGTCTTGATGTGCGTCAGTCTCCCTCTGAGCTCATCAAATCTCCTGGAGACAAAGTGCAGATCTCCTGCAGCCATGATAGAACGGACTACAGATTGATGCTCTGGTACCAGCGCTCACCTGGAGACACAGCTCTGAAACTCATCGGGTATTTGAATTATAAAGATGCCACAATGGAGGAGCCATTTAAAGATGATTTTGTCATGTCTGGAGATCTGAGTGGAAATACAGCAAAGAATGCCTCTCTAATAGTCAACGCTGTGAAACCAGAGCACGGTGCAGGTTACTTCTGTGCAGCGAGAGAAGCACGCTGACAGGAATCCCCTCTGAACTTTACAAAAACTCTGAACCATCTTCTTTCATGAGACGTGGAATAAACTGCTCACGGACACACCTGCATTTGTGGTTGTATTTTGGTTTGATGCAATCATTTCAACATCAGCAAATACACTTGTGTTTGTATTTGTTTGGTTTATTACAATTTAACAAGGCAAATACGCAGTAACATAATTTAATATCTGATACAAATGTGTCAAATGCTAAATGTCTTTTAAGGGGGAGGTATGTAGATAAACATAGAAAAATATATCTTACATGAAGCCACTCCTCCTTCCTACATCAGATCTGCTTCCTCATTAAAATGTGACTGAGAGAGAGTAGAGCAGCAGATAATTGTTCATGACCTAACGATCACTGCATTTCATCCATCACTTCAGAGTCATTCAGTCTCTACAAGATGATTACATTTCTCTTTTGCCATTTCCTCACGGGTAACAACTACTTTACTGTAAAATAAGATTTCCTTTACTTTTCAATTTCCCATCTAAAACCACTAATGTGTCCTCCTCTGTTTACTCTGTTTCTCTGGGGGTTCAGGTCCACCAGTCTCCCTCTGCAGTCATCAGAAAGACCGGTGAAGACGTGCAGCTTTTCTGCACTCACGGACAAACCGACTACAGAGTGATGCTGTGGTACCAGCAGCCCCCCCGGCCCGGGACAAGGCTCTGGAACTCATTGGATATGTAGATTACACTACAATAAGCAATGAAGAATTATATAAAAGAGCATTTCGATATCACTGGAGATTTAAGTGGAAACACAGGAAAGAATGGTTCTCTGTTTATAGCGGACCTGAAGGCATCTGAGCACAGTGCAGTGTACTTCTGTGCGCTCGGTATGCACCATGACACACATCTCCTTTCAACTAAACTAAAACTTAGCACCATATTTGATCAGCCGTGGTTTTTATCTGATTCAGAACGATGCTGCTGAGTCCTCACCAACAATAAGAAAGTGGAGAACATAACTCCAGTTCTGAGGTCCTTACACTGGCTTCCTGTCTGTCAAATAATTGATTTCATTTTAAATGCTATTTTATTTCCATGTCTGTCTGTCTGTCTGTCTGTCTGTCTGTCTGTCTGTCTGTCTGTCTGTCTGTCTGTCTGTCTGTCTGTCTGTCTGTCTGTCTGTCTGTCTGTCTGTCTGTCTGTCTGTCTGTCTGTCTGTCTGTCTGTCTGTCTGTCTGTCTGTCTGTCTGTCTGTCTGTCTGTCTGTCTGTCTGTCTGTCTGTCTGTCTGTCTGTCTGTCTGTCTGTCTGTCTGTCTGTCTGTCTGTCTGTCTGTCTGTCTGTCTGTCTGTCTGTCTGTCTGTCTGTCTGTCTGTCTGTCTGTCTGTCTGTCTGTCTGTCTGTCTGTCTGTCTGTCTGTCTGTCTGTCTGTCTGTCTGTCTGTCTGTCTGTCTGTCTGTCTGTCTGTCTGTCTGTCTGTCTGTCTGTCTGTCTGTCTGTCTGTCTGTCTGTCTGTCTGTCTGTCTGTCTGTCTGTCTGTCTGTCTGTCTGTCTGTCTGTCTGTCTGTCTGTCTGTCTGTCTGTCTGTCTGTCTGTCTGTCTGTCTGTCTGTCTGTCTGTCTGTCTGTCTGTCTGTCTGTCTGTCTGTCTGTCTGTCTGTCTGTCTGTCTGTCTGTCTGTCTGTCTGTCTGTCTGTCTGTCTGTCTGTCTGTCTGTCTGTCTGTCTGTCTGTCTGTCTGTCTGTCTGTCTGTCTGTCTGTCTGTCTGTCTGTCTGTCTGTCTGTCTGTCTGTCTGTCTGTCTGTCTGTCTGTCTGTCTGTCTGTCTGTCTGTCTGTCTGTCTGTCTGTCTGTCTGTCTGTCTGTCTGTCTGTCTGTCTGTCTGTCTGTCTGTCTGTCTGTCTGTCTGTCTGTCTGTCTGTCTGTCTGTCTGTCTGTCTGTCTGTCTGTCTGTCTGTCTGTCTGTCTGTCTGTCTGTCTGTCTGTCTGTCTGTCTGTCTGTCTGTCTGTCTGTCTGTCTGTCTGTCTGTCTGTCTGTCTGTCTGTAAAATACTGCTGCTGGTTTATAAAGCATTGAATGGTTTAGGGCCAAAATACATTTCTGATCTCCTGCTAAATTATGAACCATCCAGATCTCTCTGGTCTGCTTTCTGTCCCCAGAGTTAGAACTAAAAATGGAGAAGTTCAGTTATTATGCTCCAAATATCTAGAACAAACTCCCAGAAACCTGCAGGTCCGCTGCAACTCTGACTACTTTTAAATCCAGGCTGAAGACTTTTCTTTATGACTCTGCTTTTAAGTTCATTTTTTAAAAACATTTTTTAAATTGCCATTTTATAATGTATTTCCGCTGCACTAGGGCTGAACGATATACCGTGTCATGGCGATAACCGCGATGTGCGCATACGCAATATTCACATCGCAGGGACGTGCACTTTTTTTTTTTTTTTTAGGGCGTTCGATATTAAGTTGATAAATTAACTCAAACACGTCACGTTACAATTATTTTGCTGCTTGCTACATAAGGAAAACTTGCGCAGCTCTCATGTCAGGGGTACTTGAGTGGAGTGACATGCAGGCTCTGAGTCTGCAGGCTCTGAGTCTGCAGGCTCTGAGTCTGCATGCACAGCAAACAACTATTTCAGATGCCTTTGCCGGAGTTACACCATATGAGAAAGGTTCTAAACGGCATAAAGGAGCTGGTGTATAGCTGTTCTTAATTTTATTTATATAATGTTGTTTAAAAGATGTCAACTACTTTGCTGCTATTTGCACAAAAAAGGTTTTACTTGTGGAATAAAAAGTTAAATGACCTATTTGGTCACGTATGTTAATTCCCTAATGTGATAATGAAGCTTCCTATAGTTTAATGTAATACGTTTCATCTCTTGGATCCCTTCTAGACCCCACTCTTCTTCATTCACAGATGAACCCCCTTATTTGAGGGTAAGCAACCTGCATTATGATGACATGTTAGATCATGACTTAAGGTATGATGAGTTAAGATCCAGATGTCCGTGACTAAAATCCTTCATCCGGTTAAATATAGTTAAAAAAAACGCAATATATATCGCAGGCGAAAAGAATATCGCAATGTCAGTTTTTTTCAATATCGTGCAGCCCTACGCTGCACTACCTCTTAATGCGCTTAATGTTTTTCATTTTTGTTTAGCACTTTGAATTGCATTGTGTTGATAGATGCCATTTAATAAGCTTGCATTGCCTTCACAGCCAGCTGCTGTCAAGGTTCCTGTCATGTGATTTCTACCTCACTTCCTCAGCTGCTTTTTTCATTATCAGTCCAGCCATAAAGCCAGGGTTCGCCTCTCATTACCATCATTGAGAACTAAATCTGCATGTGACAAAGAACCAAAATGATTTGTTGCCTACTTTCCTGTTATCTTATAGGTAATGGGAATTATTCTCCGGAGGAACTTGTTTTTATATTCAAGCATTAACTCGGTATTTTCTCTCTTTTTGCAGGTGTTCCTCTGGGAGTTCAGGTCCACCAGTCTCCCTCTGCAGTCATCAGAGAGGCTGGAGAAGACGTGCAGCTTTTCTGCACTCACGGACACACTGAGTACAGAGTGATGCTGTGGTACCAGCAGCCCCCCGGGGACAAGGCTCTGGAACTCATTGGATATGGATATTCACAGTTCACAAACGACAGCGTGGAACAACGGTTTAGAAAACATTTTAAATTAGCTGGAGATTTGAGTCAGGATAAAATAAAAAATGGTTCGCTTTCCATAAAGAATCTAAAAGCACTTGAACACACCGCCACCTACTACTGTGCAGCCAGGATGGCACAGTACATCAAACACCTATCTATCCCTCACAAAAACTTCTCCAACCCCCCCCCCCGCCCCCCACTCTCTGAAAGTAGGTTAAAGAGTCAAATATCTCCCTGTGATCATGAGAGGTCTCATGCAGTTCAGGAAAAGGCAGACTGAATGATAGAAAGTGTTTCAGCTTATTCTCTGATTTCTCTACATCACTTCCTGTCCCTCCTCCTGATCCACAAAGCTGAGAGACTGAGCTGCTTCTTCACATTCAACATGAAGCCATCTCAATGCATCGTTTCCATCATCACCGTCTTCTGGGTTAAAGGTATTGCACATTAATAAAGCCATTTTGTCTTACTTAGGCACAAGTTCACCAGTCAAGGTGAAAGATACCAAAGCTCTTGATTTTCCAGTAAATGCAACAGCTCCAAGTGCCAGATAACTAAATGGCATCTTGATCTCTTTCCAGGAGTTTCCCTCAGTAATGACAAAGTGTTTCAGACTCCCTCTGAACTGATAAAGGAACCAAACGGTGAAGCCACGCTGAGTCTGGAGCATCAGATCCAGAGCTACGACACTATTCTGTGGTATCAGCGCTCAGCAGGAGACACGTCTCTGAAGCTCATCGCCTACATGTATTATGGAACTCCTAACGTGGAGCCGTCGTTCAAAAGCCACTTCAACGTGAGTGGAAATGGAGAGAAAAGAGTTTATCTCCACATCCTGAAGCTGGGACACCCTGAACACAGCGCAGAGTATTTTGGAGCGGCACGTATACACAGTCATAAAGACAGTGAGGCTCTCAAACAAAAACCAGCTGGAGGATCCAGAAGATAACAAACCACTCAAATCATGTGACTTCTCTTAAACTTGACATTACATAGAGATAGTTTACACCAATTACATGTATACAAAGATGTGTAAACATTATTCTGGACTGACAGCAATTTTTAATTCATTGGGTAGTTTGGTGACTGTCCCCTTGCATCAGGGGTCCAATGTGGAGAAATCACTTTAGAGACTGTCAGCATGTTTACAGCACCTTAAGCTTCATATTCTCAGGAGCCAACGAGGATTAGCTGGTGAATAGTGTTATTGTTTGAGACTGAAACTGGACCTGATGTCATATGTAACTACAAAAACAGAGATGCGTTGTTTGATAATATTTCACATGATTATGTTGGAGACAACGGATCTCTTACGGCCATGCAAACAGTGACTGCTCAGTAGCTAAATAATGAGAAGTGTGATATTCTCATCAGGTGTTATGGAGCAGGCGGTGTAACCTGTTCATACAAAGACTTTATCAACAACACCTTAGAGCAGGGTCCTGATTCAACCAACAGGTGGAGGCACAGCACATGGTGTGCAGCTTTTATCATGGGGGGGATGTGGTGATAAATCAACCCACAGACTCACACTAACCCAACCCACAAACTCACACTAACCCAACCCCCTCCCTCTTCACCCTGAGACTTGTTTTTCTCAGAGAAATACTTTTCATCAGACCAGTGCCAGACCATGTCTTCACCTCTGCAGATCTTTGTTTTCTTCTGTTTTTACTGTAAGATGATTATCTCACACGTTGTAATGAATTACATAAATGTAGCCGCTAAATATAATTAACATTTTATAACATTTCCATCAATGACATTTACAATTTTCTTTCTCCACAGGTCAGGTGAGCGCTGTTACATTTCAACCATCTCCTGCTCAGATAGTGACGGAGAGCACTGAGGTCCAGATTAAATGCAACCATGACGATTCTTCCCTTTTAGTAATGCTCTGGTATCAGCAGAGAAAAGACAGTCTCTCTTTGACCCTCATTGGGTATGGATATGCAAACAGCGAACAAAACTATGAGGGTCAGTTTGAAAAAGAGTTTGAGCTGACGAGAGAAGACACGCTGAAAGGAGCTCTGATTATACGCTCAGCAAACCTGTCCCACTCGGCTGTGTATTTCTGCGCTGCCAGTACACAGTGATGTGGTGAATGCCTCTCCCTCACCAAAACCCTTGTCTCTTTCCTGAACACCAGATCTGTGTATTTCCACAGGAGGCGGTGTCTCTACACACCATCAGAGGCAGCAGTGTTTCTCCTGCTACAGCACAACCCTGAAGGATGTCTCCAGCTGTGATAGCATTTCTCCTCTTCTTGCTTTCATGTAAAGAAATGACTTCAAAAAACAGCTATTTATAAGAATGGTTTTATTTTAGGTGGCTACTGTATTAACTCCATTTTCAATATGTTTGTCCACAGATCAAGCTGAGGGTGTGGAGTTTGAGCCGTCCCATCCCAGAATAGTCAACGACAAATCCAGGGAAGAAATTAAATGCAGTCATAATGATAACAATCTATATGTCATGCTCTGGTACCAACAAACAGAGAAAGGTCTGATGAATTTGATTGGATATACCATCAACGTTGGCAGTGACCCTATCTATGAGAAGGAGTTTGAAAAGCGGTTTGAGATAACAAGAGAGGACATAAAAAAAGGAGCCCTGATTATTCCTCGTGGCAGTGCATCAGACTCGGCTGTGTATTTCTGCGCTGCCAGTACACAGTGATGTGGTTTAATGCCACTCCCTCACTAAAAACCCTGCTCCCTTTTTCTCATGTTCCAAAGCTGAAAGGCAGACTGAATTACCGTTCTGACATTACACAGACACAGGATTTTAAATTCAAAATAATGTTGTTCCTCACAGTCAATTCTTAAATGACCATTTATTTGTGAGTAGGGTTGGGTATCGTTTGAATTTCCACAATTATGATTCTACTTTTCAATTCCGATTCTTTGAGGGGCAGGGTAAAAAAATGATACATGCTTCTTCCCCCAAAAAAAACTAAAACATTTCGAGAAACTTTTACACAGGTTAGTTTAATATTCACATTAATCAGTCTGTTTATATTCACTACTATGTAACTGTAACCTGAGAACCACTGAAGCTACAACACAGCAACAGTCCAACTTTTAAAGGAAACCCCCCCCCCCCCCCCCCATTTAAAAACAGTTCTTGTTGAGAAAAACAAGCATATCTGCCTTCTCAGGCAGTATGCGCGAGCGTTCGGCACAGATTGTGTCACCAGCAGTCGAGAAAACACGTTCACTGGGTGTAGAGGAAGCCTGGACACAAATATGAGATGGCCATGTCCGACAGGCAAGGATAGGTTGTTCTCATGTTCCACCACCAGGCCGCAGCGTCATCAGACGTAACTCTGCGTGGCATAGCCTTGTACATGTGCAGCTCCTTCTCTACCTGGTCCTGGAGGGGCATGGAATTCTGCTGTGGTGTCATCTTTTGAGCATTCTCATCAGCAAACAGCTCCTGTAAAAAGCATGTCCCTGTAAACACAAAAACAAAAATGATTTTGTTATTGTGGATGAGGTCTGGGCTAGAAAATTAGTATAATTGTCTTTGCGTACCGAAATGTAGGTGCTTCTACTTCCGAGAAGGGATGCAGCCTTTTCACCACAAAAGCAGTGACTTTTCTGTGGCACTCCTCACGTTTCTCTACGATCACCTTTCTCTTTGCTGCTAAGGTGAATGGGTTGACACGGGCTGGGACGGGCTTGTTAGCTTGAGCCGTTGTAGCCGCGCAACTAGGCGACCGCAAACTTCCATCTACAAAAATATAAAATATCCACACATTTTACACACAGCCTCTCAAACAAAACAACCATCCTTTAGTTTTGAGTGATGTTAACTTAAAATACCTGATTGCGAGGGCTCCGCTGAGGAAGCGCTCGGTGTTGGTTGAGCCGGGGCGACAGCGGAAGACGACGGTGGTTGTGAGGCGGACGGAGACTGGCGCAACAGGTTGAAAACGGTACACTCCTTGATCTGTATACTACGGTGGCTGGGAAGTGCAATGGACAATTACAAAGTGTGAAACACTTTAACAAAGCTTGAGACAAATTTACATTTTATAAAACAAAATTACATTAGCAAAAACACTTTTACCAAGGATAAAACAATTTAACATTAACAAAAACAAATTAAGAAAATGCAAAACACTTTAGCATTTCCCGAAACACTTTAACATTTCCCGAAACACATTAACATTTCCCGAAACACATTTACAAACCAGAATCAAACCGGAAGTGACTTGACGTGACGTGACGTGACCATAGGACGTGACGTGATTGGCTCAAATTTAAATTTGTTTTGGCGGAAAGACCGAAGGTGCGAGTGTGTTTCATATACAGTCTATGGTGTGTTTACGTTCGGTAAACATGTTTTGTCCGTTTTGTGGAAACAACCTGGAACAAGTGACACGGTTTTGCCTTTCGTGTGGAGGATCTCTGGAGTGTTTAAAGGACACGGACCAGACGGGTGTACCAAGCGCACAGGGGACATCGAAACAGCCGGAAAATGCGAAACAAAGTAAGTGTAGTATTGCGCTAGCTTTGTGATGCTAATGTAAGACATGCAGTAAATAAAAGTTCAATCACAGTTTCATATCAGTCAAATACCAATCCATGTCTTAACGGAATAGCAACGCATTGAGCTAATATGCTAGTTTTTATTTTTAGGTTTTCCGTAAACTTTAATGCACACTTGCTTTTGCTGATTGTTGGAGCTGCTAATTATTATATTTTTATTGGAACTATTCATAGCAGAACAACCAGGCCGATCCTATAAACTTTTCATGGAGTACAGAAACTCAAAGTCAAAAGAGAAACAGTCTTTTAACTGTGGGAAAGGAAGACTTAAACAAGAAAAGAGACGAGTCCAGGTAAGCTGCATTAACCGTTTCATAGAAATCTCAGTGTCTCTGTGTGTGTCATTACTTATATCTCTGCTATTTTACTAGATAAACATAGGAATGATGTCGCCACAAGGAGTTGATTTAAAGCCTCGGAGAGGGAAAACACTCCCGTTGTTTACAGACCCGGAGGTAGCAGCACCTGCTATACTGGAACGAGCTGTCCAGAAAATGAAAGCCTTTAACAAGGACATGGATGAAGGACCGTACGTCCTTTTGTATCCAGACTGCTCAGAGGTTGTCAATGTGCCTGGTTCAGAAAAGCCATTCACATTGGCAGAATATAAAAAGGATTTAGGAAAGGCATATGCCAGGATCACCCTTTTCATTTGCCTTGAGAAACATTTTAGAGGAGGTTTGTGGATGTTATTATTCAATATTTTAATTGTTTACATGTTAACATCCTCTACTGCAGCATACATAATAATGTGTTGAACGTTTTGCTTTTACTACAGGGGATGATACCTCAGACTCTGATTCGGATATTGTCATCACATCTAGGAGCACAGCTGAATTCAATCAGGCTGACACTGTGGTGCGTAAATGATTTTATTTTAATGTTCATTTATTTATTTTTCATATACATTTGATTTTAAGCAGGAAATCTATATTCTGGTAAATATTTTAGAAGAACCAACTTGGCAGTTACAATTACTATCAGAAACACTCACAACGTTTCACTGTTGATAGACATATGTGGTAAGGGAACAATAATGGAAGCTGTTGATAATTGTACACTTTTACTCTCAGGTATTTGAATTTGAACCACGAAACAAAAGTACTCCAAAACACAAACCGGAAAATGAAGGGTAAGTTTGTACTTATTTTTACAAAATAAGTAATTTATCTTTAAGTGGATGATAAGAATAGGCCACAGCATTTTCTCTGGTGAACATGGATACAAAAATACCATACATGTCATGTTTAATCTAATTTCAAACAAAAATAATCTGTTATTTATAAATCTTATGGTTCCTCCTACCTCTAAATGTTACTTAAAACTCAACTATACCCTGTATCATGAAGTTAATAATTTTATCAATTTTATCATGTTTCAGGAAGGCACTTGGACATTCATCCACAACTCAGCCTGGACAGGTATTGAGGCAGATTGTGGAAGCCTGATGTTTCTAATGTTCAGTGTTGTTTTGTTACAGAAATTTGTATTTGTATTTCAGATAGTAATATCTGATACTGAGAATATGGGTCCACCCAAAACAAATACAGACAAGACTACTTGCTACAGGTAAGTACAAATGTTAGTAACTCACTTACACGAGAAAGACATTTTTGTTTGTAAGATGTTTTAACATGGGAATGATCACTTCCTAACAGTACATACACAGACCTGTATGCACCATGTGTTGAAGAAGAGGACGAAGAGCTGGTTGCAGTCAACATGACGAGTTTATTGGACACTGAAATGTAAACGGACAGCTATTACAGTGACATTACATTTTTTTTCTCTGTACAATATTTCTGGTACAACATTTTTTTTTTTAAACTGTTTGTGCACTCTCTGGAATATCCACTAATAAGGTCACTTTTTTTCCTTTACAGGGAGGAGATGAACATTACATTACCTGCCATTATTGCTAACCTCTCACAGCCTATTGATCATGGAAGAGTCAGCCGGTTCAACATTTCAAGGGCTAATGTTTGGGATGGAGCAGTCAGAGGTTTCAAGCGTACATCGTATTCAGAAAACTGTGACATGCTGGTAAAATTCACTGATGATGTTGGTGTTTTCGAAGAAGGAATTGATTCAGGTGGTCCCAGGAGAGAGTTGTTATCTCTACTGATGAAGAATCTGAAAGACCGGCCCATTTTTGATGGGCCAGACGGACGCCGCTTCTTGGTCTACAATGCAAATGGTATGCATACGGTTAGAAGTGTACTAATACAATTGTTAATGATCATTAACCATATATATCACATGACATATGATTTGTTGCTTGAACAATTTTTTCCAAAACGTTGAGTTTCATTACAGTACATTAAAGTATATACTAAATAAAGTTTTAATTTTGCAATATGAATACCTTTATTCACAGCTGTTAGGGAGGATGAATACTACTTGGCAGGAAAGATGATTGCAGTGTCAGTTGTGCATGGAGGTCCAGGGCCACATTTTCTGTCAGAAGATCTTGTACATTATCTTGCAGGCCAGCCTTCATTCAAAGCAACAGTTGATTTAATAACTGATGAAGAAGTAGGGAAAGCTTTACAAGAGGTGAGAATTGCATACAGCAACAGTGTGGTAGGGTGGATTATTATGTAGTTCCTGCAGTGTTTTGAGACATCTTTACTTTACCTTTATCACATACACCGAATTGGCTTCATTTTTTGTTTTGTGATCAGAATCAGAATACCCTTATTAGTCCCACAGAGGGGACATTTACATTGTTGGAGCAGAATAGAGCCAAAGACAACTTAATGTTACCTAAGAAGAATGATAAAAAACTAGTAAAGATACACAAACACAATTTACAAAAAACACATCCTGTAATAGAGGATTTAGCAGCCAGGTATATATTGTACAAGGATAGTAGTAATAGTAATATATAAATCTTGCAATGGAAAAAAAATGGCAAGAATATACAGTACATGCAGTTATTGACTGGATTGTTTATATCCATTTTATAATCTTCAGATTGAGAATGCTGCCTCAGTGGATGCCTTGCGAGAAATGACCATGAGACACAGCACAATGTTACAGACAGCAGGTTGTCTGAGACATGTGGCTTCTGTTGAAGGAAAGAATGATATTGTGTCAGACTACCTCCAGTGGTACATTATTGGCCGAAACTCCTCTGTAATTGAGAGGTAAGATCATATTTGTATTCATATGATTTTTTTTTAATGTATGTAAGAATTTTTTGTTTAAAATTCCTCATGGTCCCCCTCTTTGGTTTATTCTATGTTTATCTGTTAGCAATTAGTCAGTGTCAAAATGTGTGCCTGTGTAGTATAACTGATATGGGACGTCCGTCTCTCCTTTCCCTGCCTGTCTTGTGCCAATCTTTAAGTGCTCATGCCACCCCCCCCTTGTTTTAGGTATTAGGTTATTTAAATGTGACTTTGTGATGAAATATTTTTTTTGTTCACTCTTCAGATTCAAGGAGGGTCTTTCAGCCCTTCAGTTTTTAAACGCACTACAGCAGCACCCTACTCTGCTGGCCCCGGTCCTGTGCCACTCTGAAAAGCGACTTACTGCTCTGGAACTTGAGCGACTCTTCAAGCCTGACCTCAGTCCACCAGGGAGTAACAGGAGGCTTAGGGAAAGTCAAACTTTGGGCTACTGGGCAGACTATCTCCTCGATTGTGAAGGTTTGTAAATCGCTGTTTTTATAACTATTTCAGGAAACACATTGCCAAAATGTATCTGAACATGTTTTCTTTGCAGAAAGCCAGACTGCTGTGTCTTTGGAAGATGTTTTGATGTTTGCGACTGGGCTGACTTCACTTCCCCCATCTGGATTTGAACCATCGCCAGGAATAGAGTTCCTTGATGATTCTCCATTCCCAATGGCAAACACATGTTCCAACACATTAAAACTACCTCTCCTTGACGCATACAATGTGTTTAAGTCCCAAATGGACTTTGGAATGCAAAATTCTCCAGGATTTGGCTGTTTTTAAGTCATGTGACTGGATGACCCATAGAGTACAGACTCTATGAAGGTTTTTCATAGAGTAAACACTCTATAAAGGTTGTTCATAGTTGTTGTTGGATGTGAACGTGTTTTTTTTTCTTCTTACAGCTCATGTTGTCCATTTAGTTTGGGACAAAATCAAAGTATTGTTCTATACCTATACAATTTTTATAAATACTCTGAACTTTGCTATACATATTTCACATTGCCACCCATAGCTTCTTTGTTGTAAATCAGTCATTCATTCTCAGGTTTCCAGTGAGTCCACATGGTTGAAATAAGACTTATACAGAAATGTTCTTTCTGCACACAATTACACACACAACATAACCTTGTTTGTGCTTGCTAATTGGAGCGTTGTTTGTTGTTATTCCGGTTATATTTTATAATGATTAAGATATTTATGCTGTGATTTGGTGCTGTATAAATGACATTGAAACAAATATGGTGATTGGCTGGAAACAATGTTCATTTCAAAATGCTGTTTTTATTTAAAAATGTATGGGAATATATTTTTTCTAAATAGGACCAGTCTTCGGATGAACAGGTACCATAATCATTTGGATACGTCACAGGGGAAAGAGTAAATGCAGTCTGACAAACCATGAAACCAAGCATTGTTGAGCCCTGAAATCTGATTTGGAGTGGTGAAACAGTGCTACTGTACTTCTGAATACCTTTTCGATTACTTTATAACTGAGCATATTCTTTCAGCTTCATGTACAGTTCTGATGCAGTCTCCCAGTTCTCTGGCTTCTGTAGGTCATTGCGCTCCATAGCAAAGTCCAAGTACTCTTGCATGTTTTGGTCCCCACATGGAGCTATTGACAGGCTTGTCTCAGGAACAGCATCCAATTCTGCCTGTTCAATCTCAAATCCACAGTCCCTGGAGCCAAATCTATGTTAAATAGAAGATATAGTATTTATTTACATTTAAGATAAAAACACAAAGAAGTATCAATCCATCACCAATGTATTACCTGTGTGGCAAGTAGTACAGTTCATTGGGCACTCCTCCTGGACATGATGCTGTTCTGGAAGGGCGAATCCTGTGACTGTTCCACAGTCTCACACACTCATCCAAGTCCTTCTGAATAACATCAACGAAGCAGAATCTCAGAAGGCACTGATGCTCGTGACTCCCGTTGAAGTATCCAGCATCTCGGAGGTCTGCAAATAGCTCCATCCAGAACTGAGACCTATAGAAATTGATATATTTTCAAGTGAATTATTAAGCAATATACAACAATTCTACAAATTACATTAAAAGGTTACCAGTAAAATCAACAACAAATCATTGAGTGTCTATTTCATAATTTATTTGCTTCACAACCTATAGGGCCTACGTCCCCTCAGGGGCCGCTGTTCAATCCAAAACCCACGCTTAGATGTTCACAGTTTCTAACTTTATTTCTGCCAAAAAGAAGTTCTAAAGAAAGGCCTTGTATAGTCTGGGTCATAGACTACAGGCTATATATTATATCTATTATAATAAAAACTGATACACTTTAGCTAAGCAAATGTTGTTTGTCTGACAGGGTTGGCAAGTAATAGAAAATAATGATAAACACTTACCTTCCCTTTCTTAATATGGACCACCAGGACTCAATGCGCTGATTAGTCATGGATGTGCCATACATGTGGCTGGACGCTCCAGAGTAGTAGTCATGGTGATGGTGACGTAGGGTACACTGAATTGCAGCCATAATTCCGTTCTCCGTGCCACAATCAGTCCGCAGCCTCATGGGGATGACACCGAGGGTTCGCACACATTTGAGGAAATATTGAGCGATAACTCTTGGGTTATTGTTTGTTGGACCACATTCAAGCCATAGTACTTTACGTGAAAATCCATCTATGCATCCTGAAAGGGCCACACCGAATGGCTTAAGTTTGTCATAACCGTCAGCATGCCACATATAGTTCGGTCCCATTGAGTGGTAGGTTCTCCTTATAAACCTTCTGCGAGATCTCCTCTCGCAGCCTCGAGGGTTAAGCTCCCGGAGCAAATTCATAACATCATCTCTCTTCACTCGAAGACTGTACTTTTGTTTTAGTGCCTGCCACATTGTTCGGTATCCAAACAATTGTCCAGGTCCACGAAGTTCCAACCTGATGGCGTTAATTACAGCGATTTGAGAGGAATAACCCTTTCTGCGGTAAAACCCGGCTTGATTCAGTTTGCTTTTAAGAGTCCGCAAACTGATTTTTACACCGTGAAAGGTAGACAAAATGTCCACGATTACAGCATACGAGTGACCTTCATTAAAATATTGCACGCAATGATGCAAGATATCTGGTCCTTCTGTCTGACCCGTGTCCTTTAAACACTCCAGAGATCCTCCACACGAAAGGCAAAA
The DNA here is from genome assembly GCF_949606895.1 of Notothenia rossii. NCBI lineage: Eukaryota > Metazoa > Chordata > Actinopteri > Perciformes > Nototheniidae > Notothenia > Notothenia rossii. Next base: position 82,568,352 of record NC_136905.1, on the reverse strand, counting down.
CCGTGTCACTTGTTCCAGGTTGTTTCCACAAAACGGACAAAACATGTTTACCGAACGTAAACACACCATAGACTGTATATGAAACACACTCGTACCTTCGGTCTTTCCGCCAAAACAAATTTAAATTTGAGCCAATCACGTCACGTCCTATGGTTACGTCACGTCACGTCACGTCACTTCCGGTTTAATTCTGGTTTGTAAATGTGTTTCGGGAAATGTTAATGTGTTTCGGGAAATGTTAAAGTGTTTCGGGAAATGTTAAAGTGTTTTGCATTTTGTTAATTTGTTTTTGTTAATGTTAAATTGTTTTATCTTTGGTAAAAGTGTTTTTGCTAATGTAATTTTGTTTTATAAAATGTAAATTTGTCTCAAGCTTTGTTAAAGTGTTTCACACTTTGTAATTGTCCATTGCACTTCCCAGCCACCGTAGTATACCGTGCAGGCGAAGGTGTTTTGTCATATTGGTCGTGGTCCCTCCTTTGCAGGAAATAAGTTGGGAACACCCATTGTCTTTCCTAACAAAGTGAATCCACACTTTAGAGTGTCTACCGCCATTCATGATCGGTGGTCCCAGGTTACGTTGTAGGAAGTGTAGGTACAACGCTACATTTCCCGCCCCGCCGCAGTCATACGGTAGACTAGGATAGCGGCGAGAAACATTTCCTCAGCCATCGAAAATTGGAACCGAAATTCACATTTCTAAATGATGCCGTTGGAATCTAAATGTTGGAACGGTTCTCGGTACCCAACCCTATTTAGGGGTGAACATTTTTCAGACATTTTACCAACATGAAGTTTCTCAATATAACTCTTTAAAAGAGTCACAATAACCCAGAATCAGGAAAGAAAAAAACTGCAGAAACCGTTCATGTGAGGAGAACAAGAACTGTTATTTTCCAATAAATTCTCCGAACAAAAACTGTTATTTTCCAATTAAATGCAGGGACCCCTAACAGTAAAATACACTAGAGAAGATAACATTCAAAGCTTTTTTCACTTCTAAACCCCTGTGGGCAAAAATAACAGAGGCAAGATGAGCACTGAAGTTCACTGTTGAACTAAAGTTATCCCAACGTCAGACTAACTGTTAGCTAAACTACCAGAGTAAGACATAACCATTAGTTAGCTTAGCCAAACATTGCTAGCCGGCTAAGGGCACAACTCACAATATGCCTGTTAGCACAAGCAGCAGTTGCTTACCTTTGTGAAGTGAAGATTCAGAGAGAAGTGCACCTAGAGTCCGAAGCAGCCAAAATCATGACAGAAAAATTCGGTGTTGGTGTGAAGAACATCCTCCAAAACAAACAAATGGACTCCTGAAGCAGCTTGGAGACGGTAGTAACATAATTCCTTCCTGTAAAGTTGTCTAAAGTTTTTAGTATTTTGCAAATAACTTTGGTGTTTCAGACGGTGGGAATTTCGTGTATCCACCTTCAACCGCTGAAAACAGTGGGGGAGGGGGGCATTGCCAGATTAGAAGAGCGGTGTAATTAAGTGGTGACCAATCACATTACGCCAACCCCCTACGTCACTAAAATCTCATCCAATCATGATTGTTTCTTCAATCAACCCAATTTACAGAATAGCAATCTTTTTTTTTTTAACAATAAACTAACACAAAATATTCACTAAAGGGATTGGACCAATAGATAAAAAGCAATGTCTGGGGAAAATATGTTGTTTTTTTTCATTGCTAGTTTTCTGAAAAGTTCATTTTAAATATGGAAAATTGGGCATTCGCTTCTGCTATCTTTTGGGAAATTAAGAATAAATATTCAAACAATAACATACAGTTAGTAAAATGAACGGCTAAATGTATATTTTGGTGTATTTCCTTTCACTAATCTAAAATACGACACACGATAGTAATTTAATAAGCTTGCCTTGCCTTCACAGCCAGCTGCTGTCGAGGTTCCTGTCATGTGATTTCTACCTCACTTCCTCTGCTGCTTTTTTTCATTATCAGTCCAGCCATAAAGCCAGGGTTCGCCTCTCATTACCATCATTGAGAACTAAATCTGCATGTGACAAAGAACCAAAATGATTTGTTGCCTACTTTCCTGTTATCTTATAGGTAATGGGAATTATTCTCCGGATGAACTTGTTTTTATATTCAAGCATTAACTAGGTATTTTCTCTCTTTTTGCAGGTGTTCCTCTGGGAGTTCAGGTCCACCAGTCTCCCTCTGCAGTCATCAGAGAGGCTGGAGAAGACGTGCAGCTTTTCTGCACTCACGGACACACTGAGTACAGAGTGATGCTGTGGTACCAGCAGCCCCCCGGGGACAAGGCTCTGGAACTCATTGGATATGGATATTCACAGTCCACAAACGACAGCGCGGAACAACGGTTTAGAAAACATTTTAAATTAGCTGGAGATTTGAGTCAGGATAAAATAAAAAATGGTTCGCTTTCCATAAAGAATCTAAAAGCACTTGAACACACCGCCACCTACTACTGTGCAGCCAGGATGGCACAGTACATCAAACACCTATCTATCCCTCACAAAAACTTCTCCAAACCCCCCACTCTCTGAAAGTAGGTTAAAGAGTCAAATGTCTCCCTGTGATCATGAGAGGTCTCATGCAGTTCAGGAAAAGGCAGACTGAATGATAGAAAGTGTTTCAGCTTATTCTCTGATTTCTCTACATCACTTCCTGTCCCTCCTCCTGATCCACAAAGCTGAGAGACTGAGCTGCTTCTTCTCATTCAACATGAAGCCATCTCAATGCATCGTTTCCATCATCACCGTCTTCTGGGTTAAAGGTATTGCACATTAATAAAGCCATTTTGTCTTACTTAGGCACAAGTTCACCAGTCAAGGTGAAAGATACCAAAGCTCTTGATTTTCCAGTAAATGCAACAGCTCCAAGTGCCAGATAACTAAATGGCATCTTGATCTCTTTCCAGGAGTTTCCCTCAGTAATGACAAAGTGTTTCAGACTCCCTCTGAACTGATAAAGGAACCAAACGGTGAAGCCACGCTGAGTCTGGAGCATCAGATCCAGAGCTACAACACTATTCTGTGGTATCAGCGCTCAGCAGGAGACACGTCTCTGAAGCTCATCGCCTACATGTATTATGGAAATGCTAACGTGGAGCCGTCGTTCAAAAGCCACTTTAACGTGAGTGGAAATGGAGAGAAAAGAGTTTATCTCCACCTCCTGAAGCTGGGACACCCTGAACACAGCGCAGAGTATTTTGGAGCGGCACGTATACACAGTCATAAAGACAGTGAGGCTCTCAGACAAAAACCAGCTGGAGGATCCAGAAGATAACAAACCACTCAAATCATGTGACTTCTCTTAAACTTGACATTACATAGAGATAGTTTACACCAATTACATGTATACAAAGTAGGGATGGGAACGATTTATCGAATATTCGAAATTATTCAGGTATTTGAATATGAGTTATGAATATGTATATTTTTTTTTTTGGGAGGGGTGCCTAAGTTGATTACATATTATCAAATGGAATAATTCAATGTATACGTGCCATAGCTAAGTGTGTTAGGTCTAAAGGTGTGTTTTGCTCCGCTCACCGGTCCCTCACAGCGGGCAGAGCTGCAGGTGCTGATCTATCTCTCGCGTCCGGTTATACTTCACTCGCGTTTATGTCCAAATCCATCAGATCTAGCTAGTTCTAGCTAATGCTATGGCTGCTGCCCCTCCCTACATGCAGATCACGCAGACTCAAACCTCATCTTATGCCCAGATTCCAGCTGAGAGGGTCTTCTCTACAGCTGGCCTGATTGTGAATTGTCTCTCCCCTGAGTAGACATGCTCATATTCTTAAAAAAGAATGAGTATTGAATAGCTGCATTCTGTTATAGGCCCTGTTATAGGTTGTTGATCTCTGTTGTCACGGGTTACGTTACCCTAACCCGTTATGTTGTTCATGTTTGATCCCTCTTTCATTTAAAAACCAAGTTATGTTTTAAGCATGGAAGCTGTAGCCCTATAGCTGTCAACTGTTCAAACTGTGATCACCAGTTCAATACATTTGACAAATTCGACTTGATTTCTATACTTATTTGAATGTATTTATTTTTTGTCAACATTTTTCCCACATTTTTTTTTTTTATAGGATATGTAGATGTCGGTTAACCGTTTTTTTGGGGGTCGAATATTCAAATATACATTTGCTTTCAAATTCCCATCCCAGGCTAGTTCATATAAAGACTTTATCAACAACACCTTAGAGCAGGGTCCTGATTCAACCAACAGGTGGAGGCACAGCACATGGTGTGCAGCTTTTATCATGGGGGGGATGTGGTGATAAATCAACCCACAAACTCACACTAACCCAGCCCCCTCCCTCTTCACCCAGAGACTTGTTTTTCTCAGAGAAATACTTTTCATCACGCCAGTGCCAGACCATGTCTTCACCTCTGCAGATCTTTGTTTTCTTCTGTTTTTACTGTAAGATGATTATCTCACACGTTGTAATGAATTACATAAATGTAGCAACTAAATATAATTAACATTTTATAACATTTCCATCAATGACATTTACAATTTTCTTTCTCCACAGGTCAGGTGAGCGCTGTTACATTTCAACCATCTCCTGCTCAGATAGTGACGGAGAGCACTGAGGTCCAGATTAAATGCAGCCATGACGATTCTGCCCTTAACTTAATGCTCTGGTATCAGCAGAGAAAAGACAGTCTCTCTATGACCCTCATTGGGTATGGATATGCAAACAGCGAGCAAACCTATGAGGGTCAGTTTGAAAAATCGTTTGAGCTGCTGAGGAAAGAAGACGCGCTGAAAGGAGCTCTGATTATACGATCAGCAAACCTGTCACACTCGGCTGTGTATTTCTGCGCTGCCAGTACACAGTGATGTGGTGAATGCCTCTCCCTCACCAAAACCCTCGTCTCTTTCCTGAACACCAGATCTGTGTATTTCCACAGGAGGCGGCGTCTCTACACACCATCAGAGGCAGCAGTGTTTCTCCTGCTACAGCACAACCCTGAAGGATGTCTCCAGCTGTGATAGCATTTCTCCTCTTCTTGCTTTCATGTAAAGAAATGACTTCAAAAACAGCTATTTATAAGAATGGTTTTATTTTAGGTGGCTACTGTATTAACTCTATTTTCAATATGTTTGTCCACAGATCAAGCTGAGGGTGTGGAGTTTGAGCCGTCTCATCCCAGAATAGTCAACGACGAATCCAGGGAAGAAATTAAATGCAGTCATAATGATAACAATCTAGATGTCATGCTCTGGTACCAACAAACAGAGAAAGGTCTGATGAATTTGATTGGACATACCATCAACGTTGGCAGTGACCCTATCTATGAGAAGGAGTTTGAAAAGCGGTTTGAGATAACAAGAGAAGACAAGCTGAGAGGAGCTCTGATTATTCAAAGTCTAAATCCATCAGACTCGGCTGTGTATTTCTGCGCTGCCAGTACACAGTGATGTGGTTTAATGCCACTCCCTCACTAAAAACCCTGCTCCCTTTTTCTCATGTTCCAAAGCTGAAAGGCAGACTGAATTACCGTTCTGACATTACACAGACACAGGATTTTAAATTCAAAATAATGTTGTTCCTCACAGTCAATTCTTAAATGATCAAGTTCTTATGATTGAACGTGTTTCAGACATTTTACCAACATGAAGTTTCTCAATATATACTCTTTAAAAGAGTCCTAATAACCCAGAATTAGGACAGGAAAAACTGCAGAAACCGTTCATGTGAGGAGTCGGAAAAAAACATGAGAAAAAAAACTGTTAATCTTCAAATAAATTCTCAGAACAAAAATTGTTATTTTTCCAATAAATTCAGGGACGCCTAACAGTAAAATAAACTAGAGAAGATAACATTCAAAGCTTTTTAGACCTTTAAAACTCAGTGAGCAAAAATAACAGAGCCAAGATGAGCAAGTTATATCATAGCTATAGTCAAGTTAGCCTTTGAAATGTTACCCATAACAATGCCATGACCGTTGGTTAGCTTAGCCAAACGTAGCTAGCTCATGCAAAGGCACAAATCAAACAAATAAACTCACAATAAACAAAGAAGCCATAACCTGTTAGTAAAACTGACAACCAATGTTGATGAGTCCACAACTATTAACGTTTCTACTAAACTAAGGGCCCAGTGGCGTAAACCAGTGTATATATAAGCCAACCAAGTGTAGTAACTGTTAGATAGCTTAGCAAAACAGACCTAGCAAGGGAGGGCACAAAGGCAAAACATTAACTCAACATAAACATGTTGGCACAAACGGCTAATTATTTCCTTAGTGATGTGAAATTGTGCTTATGTCAAGGACAGAAAATGTAAAAAAGTATAAAGAGGACAGAAGTAGAATATTAAAACTTCAAGCAACCGTTGGTGTCAGGATAACCGTTAAGTCAACAAGCCGTTAATGTACCACAAAACTAAGGGACCCCAAACAGAAGGTTTAGATCACTTTTAATTAACATTAGTTGAGATACACATAGGCTATTGTAATCTATCTAATTAAATATGTAAGAAACCAAATAGCAGCTAGTACAAAGACAAGGAGGAAGTCTGAAGTCCACTGTTAGCTAGCCCAACGTTAGCCTCTTAACCGTTAGCTTAGCATTACCAATTTTAATGTTGTAACCGTTAGTTAGCTTAGCCAAACATAATTAGCTTATGAAAGAACCCAAAGTCAACACATTAACTCACAAATTACATATGAGCACAAGCTGCAAAGTGTTTAGTGAGGTGACATTGTGATTTCTGGAGTAAATGATAACACATTTTAAAGAATCTTGAGAAGTAGAATATTAAAACGTCATACAACAGTTGGTGTTAAAACCGTTGAACCGTTATTTCCACAAAACGAAGGGACACCAACACGGTAACGTTAGCTAGCTTAGATTACAGTTTAATAAACGTTAGTAAAGATACACTGGGCTACCGTCAACTAAGCAGTTACCTCTGGGAGCATCATAAAAGCAGCCTACCAACAAAAGTAAAATAGCCTCTTCCCTGAAGTTCACTGTTGAACTAAAGCTATCCCAACGTCAGACTAACTGTTAGCTAAACTACCAGAGTAAGTCAAACACCATTAGTTAGCTTAGCCAAACATTGCTAGCCGGCTAAGGTAGGGTGACCAGACGTCCCCGTTTTCCGGGGACAGTCCCCGTTTGTATTGGCCTGTCCCCGGTTGAAACTGTCCCCGGAAATGTCCCCGTTTTTTAATATACGTTAAAAACACATAGCAAGGTGAAGTAAAACGCTTCATGTCAGGAAACACTGGGTAAACAGACTGTGCTCAAGCCAGCCCCCACTTCGGAAAACACAGTCAAGCCAGCCCCCACTTCGGAAAACACAGTCAAGCCAGCCCGCACGTTGTATTGCGGTGCGCAAATATCCGATGCATTATGGAAGATGCCTGTAAAAACTGCCTTCAAAATAAAAGCGTTTACTTTATAAAAGCTTTTGAAATATGTACAATATAATGTGATCAATAATCATTTAAAACAAACTATGTATAACTACCACATTATAACTGAGTGAATGTAAAATGTAACTATACAGTTATGAAGACATATCTGACATTTCCACTGGGTGACTAATTTCAATTGATGTTGACACCATCTCACAACACTCCTAAAATAACTTTACTTTCTGAAGCACAATTTAAAATGTATGCTGTTTAAAATCTCAAATTAGATCTATTGTCCATCTATATTTTGATTATTATTTAATGAAAACCGTCCAAAATCAAAGAGTCATTCGAAGTCAATCAAGTACTTATTTCACTTCAGGGTGATAGCAGGAGACCCCATCTAGTCAATCAGAGAAAATCAGGACAATCTGATGTAGAGTTTCGAAATAAAAGACCTTTGTAGTCTCATATATGAGCTATCATCCCTCTGTTTATAGATAAGAATAAAACAAAAACTATCCAGTATCAAAGACTTATTTCACTTCAGGGTGATAGCAGGAGACCCCATCTAGTCACTCAGAAAGAATCTGGACAATCTGATGTACAGTTTCAAAATAAAAGACCTTGGAAGTCTCATATATGAGCTATCTTCCTTCTGTTTGTATCCAACAGTTCAAATGTTCGAATGACATTAAACCAGAATTGTCCCCCTTTTTTCTTAAACAGTGAAGAAAATTTGATATGTTGATGATATATATTGACTGCAAAACTCAAAATGTCCCCGGTTTTAATTTTGAAAATCTGGTCACCTTAGGCTAAGGGCACAACTCACAATATGCCTGTTAGCACAAGCAGCAGTTGCTTACCTTTGTGAAGTGAAGATTCAGAGAGAAGTGCACCTAGAGTCCAAAGCAGCCAAAATCATGACAGAAAAATTCGGTGTTGGTGTGAAGAACATCCTCCAAAACAAACAAATGGACTCCTGAAGCAGCATGGAGACGGTAGTAACATAATTCCTTCCTGTAAAGTTGTCTAAAGTTTTTAGTATTTTGCAAATAACTTTGGTGTTTCGGACGGTGGGAATTTCGTGTATCCACCTTCAACCGCTGAAAACAGTGTGTGTGTGGGGGGGGGGGGGCATTGCTAGATTAGAAGAGCGGTGTAATTAAGTGTCGAAATCTCAAATGGACCAGAACATGAAAGAAAAGTCAAGCTGTACCTGAAACCCCACAAAGCTAAGGTGTTCATATAAGTGAGCAGGTGTCAGCAGTGGCGTTTTCTCCTGGAGGCCAAGGGAAGCCAGGCTTCCCCTGTTTTTTCGGATTGTAGTTATAATTTTAATAAATAAATAAAAACACTTCGTTTAGTTCCGGAAATTCTTTGTTGTGTGTTGCTGCCGGCCCGTCTCTCCCCCATTCTCATTGAGTATTTTACAAAGAGTGAAACAGCGCCCCTCTAGATGTTATGGTGAAACAGTAGATTGCACTCTCTGTTGCGAGAGGAGGCCAGCCGAAATTTGCTTCCCTTGGTGAAAAAAAATGGAGGGATTGACCAATCAGATGAGGCTCACGTCATGCCCCTGCCAACCTGTGATTGGTCAGGGCCATGCCAAGGGATGCCAGAGGTGGCTGGCTTCCCTTGCCTCACAATCCAATCAAATCGCATCAACTTAGTGGTGCAGTGACGCGTCCCAAAAAGCGGAAGTAAGCTGCGCCCGGTTTCCCTCAACAAAATAGCAATGGGATTTCTCCACAGGGTTTTGGAAAATAGCTCGAAAAAAGGTCAGTGGAAAACGAACCTGTTAGGTAAATGCACGTTTTGTTCAGTCGGATAATATCCACATGTCTACCCTACTTTTATAATTTTCGAATCATAAATCTAATCAATAGAAGATAGATAGCGTCACTGCACCACTCTTACCGCCGTTAGAAAGTAGCAAGCAACTGAAGCAAGTGCAATTATGGAGGGTGGAGATTTGGAGTATTTAATCAAAAATAATTGTACTAAACTTCCGCTGCAGCAGCAACAACAAATACAATCTGATGACAGGCCAATGCCCAAACTGGAGCTGTGTACAGCGAGGAACAAAGGAGCGAACCGGACGTAAAACGTTAAAGGTCTCCTGATTTAGTTTGTGAATGAATGCTTATTAGAGTTTCGGCTGGAGAGTGCGTGCGGACCTGTCGGTTAGATAACAGGCGTGTGTAAGTCCTGCATCTGTATGATACAAATGTGTGTAAAATGATGCCGGGCGCTGTAATCACTCATCTGGTTACCTTATTACATTGACCACCACACCCCCCCACCCCAAAAGAAAGGACGTATTATTGGCTTCCCCTAATTTTTTCCCCACGCCACGCTACTGGGTGTCAGTGTGGTAAAGATCTCTGGTCCTACTCAGTATTTTAGTCCGACTGACCTTCATCTGTGTCAATCTCTGCTTTAGTGTCTGTTATTTTATTTTATTTTATTCTGTGTGACAGGATCAAAGTGTTGTGAAGAGATTGTCATACACTGACCTCTTCAGGGTTCATGAGGGATTACACTTAGAATACAAATACAAATCACCTTGAGCTTTTCAAAAGTCAGGATGTGTCAAAGTCAATATTTACTACAGAGGAAAAAAAGACCGTCGCTATTAAGCAGTGTTTTGGTCAGCCAGCAGTCCAAACATCAACATTATTACTAATAATTCATGTCACTCCAACCTTACAAACGTTTCCAATTAATTTTCTGTCAATCCACTTATTGATTATTGGATTTTTAGCAATACTAAATTGTTGGCTTGCTTGATTTTTAATTTAACATGTTACATGTACACTGAGATAAGTCTGAATAAGCTGCAATTCATATTTACATAATACTGTATGGACATCTGTAGAACAATATCACATCTCACAATTAAGAATATATAAAACAAATATAACCAATGTTTGCACAACACACATTTTAAAAGAGTAAATATACTATCATGATTTAATGTAATGCAATGTTTAACTTAAAGTGTTTTATAGGGAGCAAATATTAAATACAAATACCAACAACTCAATTCAGAAGGACATATTTGAGTCCCCTAAAATTAGTTGGCATGTTTCAGATTCACGTTATAAGCACAAAATAAATCAACTTAAGTACTAAATGTGTACTATTACTTTGAGGGGATTATTTGTTAGTGAGGAATAAATAGCTTTCATGTCACTCTGAGACATTGTTCACATTGCTCTTTTTAAGGCAGAAAAAGGATCCACGACTCCAGCCTCACATCTGAGTGTGTGTCTCAGTGAAGTGTCTCTGACGCTGCAGGGTGAAGAGGTGGGCAGCAGAGACGTCCCTCCCTCTGAACACAAACACCTCTCTCCCTTCTCCTTCCTCCCTCTTCTTTTCTTAGCTGTCACAGAAATAGCAGCAGTAGAGACACACACACAAAAACACACACACACTCGCACCACACAGAGAGATGGAGGCTGAGATATGGAGGCGCTGGGGGGAGGGAGGGGGGAGAGAAGCAGAGAGACTTCAGGTTTTTGTCTGATGCTTTTTCACCGTGGGGACAGGGGGCCACGGTGATACAATCCTATAGAGCCGCTGTACAAAAACCTCCTCCGTTAACAGCCCCTGTGTTCGTGCTGCAGGCTCCCTGTGGGGGGGGGGAGGACGGATATCAAGGGTTCAAACTCACTGCACACTTTGGCAGTCAAAACACAATTCATGTGGACAAAATCTGCAGAAGAAATAGTTTTAAAATGATCTTATTATTTATATGTGGAGCATTTGGATGCCTCTCTTTCTCGTCTCGACAGAAACCTTGAACTTTAGGACATTATGAATCCTGTCCTGCATGTCTGAGCCTTCCTCCTCCTCTGGATTATCACTCTGAGTCTCAACGGGCTGATTCTGGAGAGTTTGGAGACTTTTTGGTCGAGGAGACTCTCAGTGTGACTCTGGAACTGAAGCTTACTTTGGAAAGGGAACGAAAGTCACAGTTTTAGGTAAGTAGCTTCTCTCCCTGCTTCAGTGTCATGCTACAAACGTAACATCGTTTTAATGTTGCTGTGAAAGTGAAGGAAAATACTGTTGTTGTGAAAGAGTCTATATATTGACCTGAAGGGAGAACACTGTGAGCTACACTGATCCTGCTTACTTTGGACAAGGAACCAAACTCACAGTTTTAGGTAAATATTTCACTAACACTGTGTTTTGATAAATGTCACATTTCCTTAAAATATTCATTCAAACAGATTTATCAGTAAAGATAGTTCTAGAGAAAGACTTGAGAGTTTCATGCTCAGTATTTTAGCACTGTGACTCTGGAAACGAGGCCTATTTTGGAAAAGGAACCAAACTCACAGTTTTAGGTAAATATTTCACTTTTATTCTACTATAAAATCAACATTGCTTCAAAGACTCAACAGAAGTATCGGTGAAAAAAAGACGAAGATAGTTCTGGTAGAGAAAGACCTGAGAGTTTCATGCTCAGTGTTTCTGCACTGTGACAATGCAAACGAGGCTTACTTTGGGAAAGGAACCAAACTGACGGTTTTGGGTAAGTCGATGATCGCTCAAATGTAGCTAACTAAATGTGTAAAGCTTTATGTGGTGCGTGAAGACACTTAATACGTGAAGTTGTGCTCAGAGCTTTTTGATATCAAGCTTCAGCTCTGTGCCAATTACGAAGCCTATTTCGGACAGGGAACCAAACTGACTGTCCTCGGTGAGTAAGAGCTCTGCGTTTATTCTCATTAATTCACCTGCAAGAGAAATGAAACGTGCTAAAGCAGGGATGTTTTTACAGCGTTAACAAAACATAAAACTGTTTTTCTCAACAACCAGACTAGTGTGGAGAAAAGGTTGGTTTTAGGATTTAAAATAAAACCCAATAAAGTAGGTTTAAAAGCAACTAAAAGCAACATTTTAAAAAAAAAGTGTTGTGCAGTTTTGAGCACGGATCAGGTTCACTGTGACTGGTGTGGGTGAAGCTTACTTCGGTGGAGGAACTAAGCTAACTGTTTTAGGTAAGAACTCTTTTTTTTAAAAGAAATTTCAAACACTTAAGTCTCGTTTAAGTTTTTTGTTCTGAAATGTTAAGCCTTATTTCGTCCAAGGAACAAAACTGACTTTGTAAGTTAACATAAAGTCTAACAGGGTGGTAAAAGAAATGACTGTAATGCGTTCAACGTGTTAAAACAGGCTGTGGTAATAAAAGAAAGTTATTATAATAGACACAAAAAGCAGAGTTTCGAGCGGTTTTAGACACGGACCAGGTTCACTGTGACTCTGGTGGTGGAGAAGCTTCCTTCGGTGGAGGGACTAAGCTAACGGTTTTAGGTAAGACTCAACACAAATTCTAATAAGAAATATTTTTGTCTTAAGTTATAGCTTACTATTTGTGTTTTTTAAGCTTAAATATTAACGTAAAAACCGACCGCTCTAGTAACATAAAGTCTGAACGGGTTATTGAGAGGTTCCTAAAATAATATTGTAAAGAAAACCGGCTGCAGTTGTTGGTGAAAAGGTACGTTGCATTTATTACAAAACTAAAAGCAACGTTTCTAAATAAAAGCAGCAGGTCGTGCAGTTTTAGACACGGATCAGGTTCACTGTGACTGGTGCTTCAGAGGCTTACTTCGGTGGAGGAACTAAGCTAACCGTTGTAGGTAAGAAATGACATTTAAAAAAGGTTAGTGTGTCCAAAAGTGTAGCTCAAATCGTTTTGTTCTTTGGTTTAAACACGAACGGAAAACATCATTTCAGTCGAGAAACCAACGTCTACTCATATCAATTCTTATAGCATTGTTTTGAGAGGTTTGTCTTAAACTCCTTGTAAAGAAAATAGGCTGTGGTTTGAAAAGTAAGTGGCCTAACAAAGGCCACTTACTTTTCAAACCACAAAAAATATTTTTAAAGTAACGCAGCATGTGGAGCAGTTTTAGACACTGATCGGGTTCACTGTGACTCAGAGCTCAGAGGCTTACTTCGGTGGAGGAACTAAGCTAACAGTTCTCGGTAAGAACATGTTAAAACTTTATTAAATATTTGTCAGTTTTACTTGAATTGAGTTTACATTTGTTCCGTATCTTTGCACTGTGACAATGCAAACAAGGCTTTCTTTGGGGTGAAGGAAGTCAAGAATGGTTCCATTTTCCTTTGCAAAGCTTTGATTCAGGATCGATTCTTAAGGAAACGTAATGTAATTCTGTTAATAGATCATTAAATAGTGTTAAGATATGATGTTGTGAAGACGTTTCTGACACTGCAAAGAAACTCTAAGGTTCGAAACAGACTAGTCACCAATGTGTTATACTACTAGATCAAATAAACAAAACATATCCACGGAAAGCATGGATAGGTGATAAAAAGCGACAAGAAGTCCCGAAGGTTTGGACTTTGTTGCAAAATATGAAATGTTTGCATGACAGAGAGAGACGTAAGTAGTTATTAAGTGAAAGAGAGAGAGGCAGAGAGGCAGCAGGGAGAGTTTTTGTGACAGTGGAAAGTCTCTGTGCTCATACTCCGAGGCTTACTTTGGAGCTGGGACTAAACTCACTGTTTTAGGTAAGAAACGCTGCAGGAGAAACGTCTCTCAGAGCAGGAGGAATACTTTATTTGCTGAAAGAAAGTAAGACAAATGTAAAAAATATGTTTTAAAACTTGTCTTTGGTCGTAGGAAATGAAGTATTCTGCTTTTAAAAAGTGCGAAAAGACGTTATGGTGGAAGTTTGTGCCACGCTGTCTTTGTTGAGCAGTAAAACAGCACAGCAGTAAATCTCCTGGCTGAGCTCCAGATTATTTCTCTCACAGCGACTTCTGATCAGCTCTGAGTTCAGCCAGGAGCTTTCTCTGGAGCTAAACTCACCGTTTTAGAGGATATATAACAACTAGTCAGCACCAAGTTGTTTCTTACTTTCAGGCTGTAAAAATAACTTAAATCAGGAACTAAACGATGTCAAGTTAAATGAAGTATCTATTGTACTTGAATGTGTGCATAATGGTTTAAGTAACTGGGAAAACAGCGCAGACAGTAGCGAGGCTTCAGCGCAGCAGTTTTCCTGAAGCCTTGTTTCAGTGTGAACAACTACGACCCTGCTTACTTTGGCAGAGGCACCAAACTCACAGTGCTGGGTAAGAACTATTATAACAATCTTTCATATTCATGTTTATTATCTGGGCTTTTCTTAACTAAGATCTGAGTATTATAGTTCAGGGTTGTTTTAATGTCTTGTTTGCTAATTTTCTGCAGCAGCGTTGTGTTGCTTTGAGTCAAAACTGCAAAAGAAAATGTAAAAATGTGAGATAAATCTATTCCCTCTTAAGTAAGAAGTAAGAAGAAGATTTTTTAGCTTTAAAAGTGGGTTTTAGACATTTTCTCAGTTACTAACCAGATGGATAACGTAGTTTTCCCTTCCATGCATCAAAACGTGAAAGACAATGGAGTCTATAAGTAAGGTCATGTAATATAATGATGTACTGCTCAGTGTAGAACCTAAAAAAGCCCCAAAACAATCAAAAGTTGGAGGTAAATTCAGCCGCTGTCAGTTTTTAACATGTGAGTCAGCGCTGTGCTCCGGCTCTTACCCTGCTGAATTTGGAGAAGGAACCAAACTAACTGTACTTGGTAAGATTACTTTATATGTAATTAATAGTGGAAAGCGTATTTTGCTATAAAAAAACAACCGAAAAATAAGTGTTATTTTAGACGTTGGCAGTTTTTGACATGTCAGTGAGCGGTGTGCTCAAACGCATATCCTGCTGAATTTGGAGAAGGAACTAAACTAACTGTACTTGGTAAGATCTCTGCAATAACTTTAAGAAACAACAAAATATATGAAGAAAAACTAAGTTTAATTCTGTAACCTGTCGGGTTTTATGTGACATTTCTGTTAAGTGTCTCTTTGTCTTCTTGCATTAAGATTTTGTATCTAATACGCAGCTTTCATTTTGTGATTTCTGTCCATGTGCATCTGTTTTATAATCGTTAGTGCGATAGAGACTTCTTAATATTTGAAGTTGTTGGATTGTTAAGCACCTGCCCAAAGACTGCACATAGAATCAGCCGTTAGCTAAATCTGAAACCTGTTATTCCTGTTTGTTTAATAATGCATTTACAACATTCTCTGCAACATTTAGCTTATTGTATTTATTTGTTGACATGTAAAATAAGATAAGATGAACCTTTATTAATCCCCGAGGGGAAATTCAGTTGTTCAAAGCAGCAACAGGGTAAGCGTGAAAAAACAGGACAGCAAAGATTCACACAGATTAATAAAATCAAAAATCAAGAAAATCAAGAAAAAAATTAAAAGACTATGAAATAGGAGATGAGTAAAAATAAGAGTAAAATAACTGTCAGCATATATACATATTAGGTCATCTAAGTTATAAAGTACGTATATAGTTAATATGTATATTGTTGACTTCATCCGGATCAATTGCACATCGGTGATAATCTTGCACTATTCTATTCTTTTTTTAATTTGTTTTATTGTTTTATATATTTATGTTGCATTGTTGGAGGAGCTTGGGACTTAGAGATTAGATTGTCATATCACTGAAGCTACTGTTCATATGAAGCCTTTGAATCTTGAGTAAATGGGGTTTTCTATTTTCTATTCTGTTTTGACATCATGTATGAGGGTTTTCACTCTGTGGCTCTAAGTATGCTTTTATTGTCTCGTGCTTTTACATTCCTTTCTTCTTGTCCTATCGGTTTGGTCTAAATGTATTTACGCTGCTTTTTTATATTGATGTACAGCACTTGGGTCAACTCTGTTGTTTTTAAATGTGCCATAGAAATGAAGTTGGATTGGAATAAAGTCATCATTTCATTACTTTTTCCTTTGTCTCTGCAGAACCAGGCCATGATGTCTCTGTACCGACAGTCACAGTGTTCCCTCCGTCAGCAAAGGAGTGCAGGAACCAGAAAGACCGTAAGAGGAAGAAGACCCTGGTGTGTGTGGCCAGCGGATTCTACCCGGACCACGTCAGTGTGTCCTGGCAGGTGGGCGAGGGGGCCGTCAGCAGCGGGGTGGCCACCGACAGCAGCGCCCTGCGGCAAGACAAGACCTACAAGATCAGCAGCAGGCTGAGGGTCTCGGCCTCAGACTGGTTCACACCGGACCGGAAGTTCACCTGCAGGGTCAGCTTCTTCAACGGGTCACAAACCAGCCACCATGAAGGCTGGGTGGAGGGGGTCCAAGGTGAGGCATTCAAGTACTAAAAGGAATGAGTTTTTAGTATAAGGACATCCTCTGTCCCGTCCAATCAGACGGAGAACGAAGCGATATACAAACAGTTTGATCCCAGCAGCTATTGCACAAATTAAAAAAATCATAGGAGCGTCACACAGATGCCTATTTATTTATTTATCTAGGCCTAATTATGAATTTTGAATGTCCCTGTTTGTACGAGTGTTTTTCTTTTTAAACATTTTTAAATAATTTCAGATTAGACGGAGCAGGGTGTACTTTTATTAGAGATGTGTCTGTGTTTGTCTTTAGAGCGTGTCAGGATGGATCCCTTGTCTTTTTATCTGCAAACTAAATCTACCTACGGGTACAAATAAAGAACCTGAACCTGAACCTAATCCATGTTGTTCTTCTTTCAGGTACGCAGGTAGCCATGACCAGAGGTAAATATACTGTAGCTCATTCAGTGCTTTCAGAAACACAAATATACAAGTGCGTCACTTTGTGTGTACAGAGTGGTGGGGGCATCAGGGGGTCACATCGTTACAAAAAGATCTCATATGGTCTTCAACAATATAAGGCAATGTGATGGGGGGTGGGGGGTGTTTGAGGTCAGAGTACATGGTTACTAAGATCAGGGGAAAAACAGGAAACTCAACAAACAAACTAAAAAGGAATAAATGAGAGGTTAAATCCTTTTGTAACTAATGCACACTGACTGGTTTGGATTCTTTTAAGTGAACATATCGACATTATATTTGTTGTGTTGAGTATCTTTGTTGATCAATTTAATGTAAGAAATATTCAAAGTTACTGATCAGTGCATGCATGAGTGAGCCGGGGGGGGGGGGAGGGGGGGTTCTTTGAAGTTGAGGACATTGCACTTTATTTATTCTTTAGTAACATTGCATTTTACGTCTTCCTATTTTTGCACATTTCTTAAAGCTTTTTAATTTGTAAGTCAAAATTTCTTTGTGCAATGTTTTTACAACAGTTTGTTTTTTATTGTTGAAGTTTTTAATTGTTCCTGTGAGGGTCTAAGGACAGAGAGTCTGTAAGGAATTGTGAGGAATTAAATGTGAAACAAATAGCAACAAAATAAGCCTTCTCTCCAAAAGTGTAAATGACACACATGCAGTAGGCTAGTACTCATGTATAATATCAACCATAGTGCATATATGTCTCTTCTTCATGTCTCTAAATATCTAAATGTTCCTTCAGAGAAATACTTGAAGACGACCCAGGCGGCCAAACTGTCGTACGTTGTGTTCATCGTGAAGAGCAGCGTGTACGGCGCCGGCGTGGCCTTCCTGCTGTGGAGGCTGCAGGTTGGTTCACTTCTGAATGAATCAAACAGGCTTTCCATTACGTGAATGAATGTAACTTAAAAACACTCCTCCTGTCTGTGTGCTGCAGGGATCAGCGGGGAAGCAGAACAACTGAGAGCCGAGGCCGGAGGAAATAGATCCAGGGCATCAGTAATGCTTCTGTAAATCAAACGGTGTGAGAACATTGAAGTGATATAACCACAGGTCTGTCTGTCTGCATGCCTTTCTTCCCATTCAACCCATATTCCTGTTAAAGCTAAATATGACATTGAAATACTTCAACATTATAAATTGTTCTTATACTGATTCTGTGTTTGTGTATCGCTTGTTCGCTTAATTTTCTCATCAATAAAACTCTTTCATCCAATCAATCAGGTGCTTTCATTTCTCTATAAGACTGTTATTACATGACTCATTAAGGCGCACCATGAAGTGACATGTGGCTGAAATCACAATATGGACCAGTGCGATATACAAATGGCAGGTAGCACAATGTACACACATATCGTAGGAGCACAGAAACAGTGTTCAAATTCTGCTTTTACAGATTTATGTTGGATGTGCGTACCTGGCAAAGGAATGTTATGAGTGTCAAAGGAATGTTTTAATGTAAATACATTCGCACAATAAAAGCTAAATATGTGTTTGTTACGTCCCAACTAGGGGAAGAGGAAAGCAACATACACCAGTTGGAATTGGTAATAATTATAAATAGTTTTATTGTATAAGAGATAGAGAAGAATGGAAGGCCTGAACAAACTAAAGGGCCAAAAGGGCGTGGGGTCAACGGGCAACCAACAAAGGAAGGACTCTAATAACGGAGCCTACTTACATACAAAGAAATAGATACTAAAGAAATAAATAGCAACAAAACAACCCATCAGCAAAAATACCATTTTTAATGAAGTAATTTGAAGATACAGACTTAAAAAACAATCACACAATAATAATTGTTTATATTTATCAATAATAATGAGTTATAATTAAATAATTATCAACCCTCCACGATCATGTCTCAGATTGCAATAAAAACAATTGCAATGCGTACTTTGTTCCAGTGCTCAGGAAGTTTCCAGAGAGTAAAACGTTATTTATATTCAGTGTATCTCTAAACAGGTATGCGTAATGTCATAACGGTGGATTTAAATACACAAAATAACACAGATACTTTCGGCAGTTGACCTAAATGATTGATTTGATATAAACGTCTCTCACTGATCGTCACTTTTTCCACAGAAGTATTTTTAGCTGCTCGCCTCTTTTCTGAGAAGTCGCTCGTCTCTCAGCGACATCAGGTGGAAACATCTCGTCTGGTCTGAGAGGGGACTGACTCCAGTGACATTTGATCATATGTCATTGTTTGTTTTATTTATACATTTTAAGGAGTTCATCTGACATTATTCAAGTTGATGAAGTGAAGTTGGTGAGACTCTACAGACAAAGAAGAAAGTTTATTTGTGCAAAGGTCAATTTTAAGATTAATTTGAAGGTTGAAATAATATAATAAGTATATTTCTGACAAAATGTTCACCAAACAAATTGCTTCCACTACAGATATAAGTAACACCGCATACAAGCTGATATTTTGGGCAATTTCTTTTAAAAATCCACATTTAGGAGTTTATTTTATTAACTTTGTCTGTTTGTGTCAGCAGATTTCTCCTAAATTCACCAAAGGTCAGCATCACATAATGCCTCATTAGCATATTTAAACATAACATGTCAGAAAACTTGTATAATAAAAAAGAATGGTGGTAATGTCAGTAATGAAGTGAGGAAGGTTCATGGTGATGATATATCTGAAGCGGTTTACATTCTCTCGATAAACAAAGACGTTTTTCATTCAGTTCAAACAGTGTCAGTATGACAGGAAGTGTGTGTGCGTGTGTGTGTGTGTGTGTGTGTGTGTGTGTGTGTGTGTGTGTGTGTGTGTGCGGTGCAGCAGGTGGAGGTGTTGTTGTGCAGAGAGCAGAGACAGGAAGTGGTCACAGAGCAGCAGATCTGAAACCTCCGTCTGCAGGAACACACAGCTGCACTTCCTGTGTAACTGAACACACACAGCTCCATCAGGCTGCTTTAGAAAACAGCTGTTCATGTCCTCTGCTGCACACACATGTAGGTTATTATATAGAGCACGTTTAAAAGCACAAGTTAGAGTGAGCAGCACGACATCCTGTAGAGCCCATGTGTCAAACTCGAGGCCCGGGGGCCAAACCAGGCCCTTGGTGGATTTAATTTCGGCCCGCAGGATAATTTTAAATTCCTATTAGATCTGGCCCGCCGGTGTATTGCACGCACACCTTCACTCCATCCTGAGGGTCTCCTCAGCTCAGAGCCTGAGCCCAAACATTGATGACCTTGCACCCCAAGATGAGATGCCAAGTATCTGAGCTAGCATCACAGAGCAGCACACTGACTTTAATGGATGTTTCCTTCTGCACTTTCTCTCTCACGACAACAGGGCATGTTTGGTTTCTCTTTGAGGGAAATAGTTTTGTTGAAGATGTTGTTGGCCTGTGGGAAAATGTAATCATAAGAAATGACTCTGGAGAAGCTGCAGACAGAGCCATAAGAAATGAATCAACTGATTATTTAATGTTTAATGTTGTTTTTATAGGCAATCATTGAAGCTTTGTTAGTTCCAGGTTTAATATGTGCAATAAGTTCATTTGAATAAGTTTTGCAATAAACATTGAACCAGTCCGGCCCTCGACTAGTACACATTTTTTAATGTTGGCCCACTGTGTATTTGAGTTAGACACCCCTGCTGTAGGGAGTCAAATGAAATAAAAAAACAGAACCATGTTGGATACATGTATGAAGAATGAAATCATAATCAAATAATATAAAATACTAGAATGTTAAAAGCACTAAGAGGAAACAAAATCCCAAAATATATAGGTTTTAATTTATTTGGTAGAGAATGAGAGGATGCAGATTCAACTCTAAAGTATGACTGAATGCTTCTCTAATCAATAGTGGTGGAGGAAGTATTAACGTTTTTTACTCGAGTAAAAGGTAGTATAATGACTCTGCTACAAATTGAAGTGTGCAAGTAACTCAAGTTATATAAGTGTTGTAGGTCTCGGTGAAGGTGGTCTTGACTACACCACTAGTAAAAAGTACCATGTTTGCCTCTGATATTAGAAGAAGTATAAAGTAGCAGCAGAAGTGAGCAGTGTGAAGTATACCCGACTAAATACTTAGTTACTTTTCAACCTGTAAATATAGACTTTGTCAGTTAAAACCACAACACACAAACGTTCTATTTTCTCCGAGTGTTTCTTTAAAAAAAACATTCTAGTGATCACTGGAGTCACAATCAGGAAAGTGTGTGTGTGTGTGTGTGTGTGTGTGTGTGTGTGTGTCCTCAACAGAAACTTCTAACATCTGTCAGCTGATCATCCTCTCGCTGCTGCAAATACTCATCTTTAGTCCTTTATGATCTGCTTTCATCATCCAAGTTCACCTTAAGATCGCTCTCATCACATAAACAACAAAGCCTCCAACAACACCAAACTTACCTTTACTTTCTATACACACATAAATATATCTATATATAAAACTAATACGTGCTGTTTTACGAGTAGCTTCTTACATTAAGTGACATGAAGTGTTTTTCAAACTTTTCCTGAAACCTTGGTAAGAAATACGTTTTTGAAAGTGTCTTTTGATATTTTACGAATAACATATCTGCAAACAAATAGTATCAAAAACATG
This sequence comes from Notothenia rossii, assembly GCF_949606895.1. Taxonomy (NCBI): domain Eukaryota; kingdom Metazoa; phylum Chordata; class Actinopteri; order Perciformes; family Nototheniidae; genus Notothenia; species Notothenia rossii. The sequence goes on along the minus strand of NC_136905.1, from coordinate 82,546,745 downwards.
CTCACGTCATGCCATGTGTAATATGAACGTATATGAACTGTCTTTTTTGTTATTTGATCTGTGGTAACATGTGGAAGTAAAGTCTTACCTTACCAAAGCTTCTGTTGGTTGATAGATCCTCAAACTATGAGCTCTCTAATGAATGAAAAACAGCCTGAACGCTCTGAGAGAAATTCATTTGTCCATTTAATCATCAGTGTGCCTCACCAGCTGCCTGATGGTCCTGACACACCTGGAGGTGAGGAAACACACCTGAGCTGCTGATGATCTGAGGAGAGGACTCTCATAGATACTCTGCTACAAGTCAAAGTACTGCATTTTAAATCCAACTTAAGTCATGTGCAAAAGTTTTAGCTTCAGAATAAATGTAATGTACCAAGTGTGCTAATTTCCGAATAACATATATGATTTTTTTTTTATATTAAAAAGATTCCTTTACTACATTAAGGCCCAGATACACCGGCCCGAAATCGGCTGTAAATGGGAGTCAGGCCGAACATGAGCGTGGGCACGCCCTATTCGGAGTGGTGTGCGCCGCACCGTCGGGTCTTTTCTGCCTTTACAAAGTAGCCGGAATTGAAGAATACTCAAGTACCTTAAAAGTGTACTTAAGTTCAGTACCTATTAAAGTAAAAATACTCTCCACCATGGCTGATATTTAAGTAAAAAGGAGAACATGCGAGAGAAAAACATGGCATAAAAACATATGATACATTAAAACACCAGCATGCGTCAGTAAATACACTTGAAATATATTAAGGTAAATCATGTAATCTAAAAAATGTCATTTATTAATTTGCAAGTAACAAACGTAAATAACTATATGACTTACTTTGTCACGTTGAGCGCCCCCTTGTGTTGCCAACAGGAACATCACGCCACACATGAACACAAACCAGCGGGAGTTTTTATCAAAATATTATTTTATAATCAAATAATTACATAAAAATAAAACATCACGGAGAAAAAACAAGCCGTTATCAGTGAAACTTAAAAAAAGAGCTGTGGTCAAAACAACAGACAGCTGGGAGGGAATACATGTAATAATTCTCTAGAAAACAGAGAACATGCGGAGTGAATAACTTATTTCAGAGAGGAGGAAAGTTTCAACAGACTTTTACATTTACACACATTTAATTTAAAGCCACATTTTGTTATTTAATTATTAAAAATGTATGTCCTGCTGAGGGTTTTGCACCTACGTATATGAGACTCTACTTAATGGAATACCAGATTTATGAATGGAACGGTATATTTGGAAAGAATAAAAACAAGGAAGATGATGATTGTGCAAACTGTGATATAAATACTATGTGACTCCAAATAACAAATAATAAAAGGTAAGATTTAAGGCTTTTTTTATAGTCAGTGTTTTTGCAGCAGTGCACGAACAGACTCCCTGAACTTTGAAAACAGTAATCCGTCCCTTCTTCTCCTCTCATGTGATCCGCGTTAGCTGCAGATAGCAGTGTTTCGTTAAGTCCCTTTTGGCAGAAGTTCAGTGTTTTTAAAAAGCAGTCCTCCCCTCCTCTTCATCCCTCAGTGTTTCTCTACCAGAGCTTCCCCCCCCTCGTCTTCTTCAGCGAGTGGCGGGTGCAGCTGGCGCAGCAGAAGCTTGAGTAATACAAGTTGGAGCAGAGTCGGGCGTAGACGATCAGATCGCAGTTAGCGAGATCCGGCTGGTCCACACACTCCGGAGGGACGTCCTCATCTGCAGCGGAGACAGAGACGTTTAGCTCGATGGACATCTCTGATATAGTCATTGTGTGTCAAAGTCAAAGTCAACTTTATTGTCAATCTCAAAATATGTTTGTACACACAGAAAGATCGAAATACTGTTTCCCACAGTCCCGAGGTAGACTGCAAAGACTGACACAGATTTTATAAGAGAGGTTAGCTTCAGATGGTGCAGACAACCATAACAACTGGAGGATAGGCAGTTATGGAAAGTGTATTTTGGGTTTTCTCATCCTTACATGAAGTCAACAATATTTACAGTGAACAATCAAAACTATGAACACTGAAGGCCCTCCACAAAAAGATCTGCATCGTCAATTCATATCACACCCTCTGTTCTTAGTGATTATATTGTCTGGTTTTTCTGGTGTTTTGTTTTTGTTGTTTTTCGTGTATCTTGTACGGCGACCTTGAGAGCCTTGATAGGCGCCTTTATTAATAAATGTATTATTATATTGAATTACTGATAAAAGGAAGAGTATTTTTTCTACAATTTCTTTCGCCATGTTTGGTGTTTAGAGATGTCCCGATCCGATCACGTGATCGGGGATCGGAGCCGATCACGTGATTTTCAAAAGATCGGAATCGGGAGGAAAAAAATCGGGGATCGGGATTTCTTTTTTTTTTAAATTTTGTATTCAATGTTACAAAACAAAAATGACCATGTTCAAGTCTTAAAGTCATCCTGAGGCCTTAGTTTTGGTTTCAAATTACACAACATCATGTATGTGTTGCTTCTTTGGGGCTTGTTTTCATAGACCTGCTTATTTCTCTCAAATCTGGCATCACAGTGGGCGCAGTGTCTAATTGTAGCAGTAAGCTAACGAGTACTGAAAGCTTTATTTTGTTTTGATCCAATGCTGCACAACTGAACTGATCCAATGCTGCTGTGAAAGAAAGAAGCTATATCCATGTTGGATAGAATATCCAATTTAAATAAAAAAATAACCTTAAGGGACAACTTGAATGCTTTTTTTTCTCTTAATGCATTGCATAAAGATCGGATCGGGAAAAATCGGTATCGACAAATTGTCAAAATCAAATGTTCGGAATCGGATCGGGAGCAAAAAAAGGTGATCGGGACATCCCTAGTGTTTAGGGCTTACCGTTCCACCGCATCATCCTCATCTTCACGTTTATATTTATAAAGAACATAGCCTCCAACATTACAAAAAAATCTTTATCTCTTCATACAAAGTTTCATAAATCACAGACAGAACGTTGTGTGGTGTTCTGCAAAGTCAATTAGGAATCTAAGCCAGACCAGATCATTGTTTTCATGTAGTTTTTTGTTTGTTTGTTCTCCTGCATGGCATAACAAACAAGCAAGGGTTGTTTATCCCTTATCTGTGGGGCGGAGTGACGCAGTGGGCTGTGCGTTTGATCAACAGATCAAGGGGAGGTTTGGGGAACTCCAGTTCGAAACCCGCTTCCGCCGCCACTCAGCAGGCCGTTGTGTGCTTGGTCAGGACACCTCACCCACTGCTCCTGTGGGTACTGTCCACAGTACATGTATGATATTAATGTTTACTTGTCAAGCGCCTCGATGGCTTTGAGGTGTGAAGATGGGCGGTGTGGCGCAGTGGGCTTTGCATTGGTCAAGGGGGGCGAAACACTTCACCTGAATTTGCTACATGACCATTACATGTACGTATGTCTGGTATGTATGTGTAATGTGTATCTGTAAAGCGCTTTGGGTCATGGAAAAAGTGTTATAATAAATATAAGTAATTATTATTATCCAGGAAGTCTTGTTTAGTATGACGTGGTGGAGAGAAACCAAGACACTTTGTCTTTGTGGCAGCGGGGTGTGGTTAGGGCGCCGGCTGCTGGAGTGAAGGGAGGGGCTCGCCCGGAGGCCAGACAGCTGATCGGAATCAGGTAATCAGTGACTGAATAAAAGCATGTCGTAACCTGGTTCTGGTCTGTCTTGCAGTATAGACGGGATCCTGGAAGGTCGCCAAAGGACTTGCGAAGGTTCCCACACGGGCAACGTTTTGAGACCCGTGAATACTTGGTGTCGGTGCTAATAAACGCCTGTGTTCAACCTAAACCCTGCTCTTTCCGTCCCTCTCTGAACCCTGTGTGAGCGGAGAGGCTCACAGTCTCCAAGTGAAATATAAATATATAAATATATTCTCTCTGAGCATGAATGCAATCTGACCGAGTATAATTTCCCCTGAAAGAAAATGGTTTTGTGTATCTTCTAATATTAAGAAAGACTTCATCAACACTTCATATATTTGTCACTGTATTCAATATTTCCATGTCTTAGTTGTATTGTATGTTGCATTGTTGGAGGGGCTTTAGTGCACGTGGCAATAAACCCTGAACCTTGAACAAAGCTGTGTTTTGTAAACGTATATCATGCCCATATAAACGGGTCGCGTCCTGACCTTGCTGCGTGTGTTTGGTGACCTTGACCTCGGCCTTGGCGCTCACAGAGTAGATGCCGGTGTAGGCGTTGCAGGTGTAGGTTCCCTCGTCTGCAGGCGTCACGCTGTTCAGGATCAAACTGCCGTCAGACGACTTCAGGACGAGACGGCCGTCCGGACGCACCGGGACGCCGTTTCTGGAGAGGGAGGAGAGGAGAATATGAGGAGGAGTTATTTCTGGGTTCCCAGCTAAAAAAACAAACTGTTATTTAACCCTCAAATTGTGCTAAAAAGGGGCAAGCTTCTGCATCTCACATTCCACATCTTTATAAAAGATTATGAGGGTTCATGTGGTAACAGCATATTTAACTTGGAACATCATTTCACACACAAAAAACGTCTACCTCATTAAAATCATATTTTTATTTTGTTGAAACACTTGCAATCAGAGATGTCCCGATTCGATGACGTGATCGGGGATCGGAGCCGATCACGTGATTTTCGAAAGATCGGAATCGGGAGGAAAAAAATCGGGGATCGGGATTCTTTTTTTTTTTTTTTTTTAAATACTTTTTTTTTAAATGTTGTATTCAATGTTACAAAACAAAAATGACCATGTTCAAGTCTTAAAGTCATCCTGAGGCCTTAGTTTTGGTTTCAAATGACACAACATCACGTATGTGTTGCTTCTTTGGGGCTTGTTTTCATAGACCTGCTTATTTCTCTCAGAGCTGGCAACAGAGTGGGCAGGGCGCAGTGTCTAATTGTAGCAGTAAGCTAACGAGTACTGATAAGCTTTATTTTGTTTTGATCCAATGCTGCACAACTGAACTGATCCAATGCTGCTGTGAAAGAAAGAAGCTATATCCATGTTGGATAGAATATCCAATTTAAATAAAAAAATCACCTTAAGGGACAACTTGAATGCTTTTTTTCTTTTTTTTCTCTTAATGCATTGCATAAAGATCGGATCGGGAAAAATCGGTATCGGCAAATTGTCAAAATCAAATGATCGGAATCGGATCGGGAGCAAAAAAAGGTGATCGGGACATCCCTACTTGCAATAGTCGTATCAATCATTTTATATATGTTTAGTACCTGCACAGAAGACAACATAACCTCATGCAGGATAAAGCTTCTCCTTTCTTGGGTGTTTATAACTGTATTTATAATTATTGAACTGTCTGATCATTCAAATATTCAATAAACTAAGTCAATCACACATTTGAGGAAAATTAAAGATACAGTTAAAAATAAGTTATTTTGGAGAACAAAATAAGGTCACATGAATATCTTCCAAATAAAGTATCTTAGGTTTCCAGCTTCTATTGTTGGGGCCACACATTGAACTTATAGGATCATTATTATAAATAACGTGAGTTCTCACCGGGACCAGCCGATGTTCACGTTGTCCCCGGAGACGACGCAGGGCAGCAGAGCCGTGCTGCCTTCAGGGACCTGGATGTTGTTCGGAGCCGTGGTGATCTTCAGGTCCGCTGGACAGAAAAACACAACGAGGAAATCAAATACACATTTTTATGATGGTTGTTTTCCCCCTACCCAGAGTCTGTGTTCATGAGACACCGATGTACTGCCCTCTGCTGGGGATTGAGTGGAATTGTAACAATAATAAACACCTGAACGTAGGAGATAATATCATCCGAGTTTAGTTTATTTAAGTAGGTTTTCACAAACAAGACATTTTCTTTGGTGCATAACTTAAACATAATAACAAAAAAAATAGGAAAGAACAAATATAAAAAATAAAAACAATGTTATGATATATACTAAATAAATATGATTCAATTAATAGAAAATAAATAACAAAAGTGCAAAAAGAACTTACATTTAAAAAATGGACATGTGCACGAAGAATATAAATATACAAAATAAAATATTACAAAAATGTAAAAAATGACTGCAAAGAACCTACACAGTATATCTGACTAATGAAAGGGCAGATTTAGAGTCGTAGTATTTTGTATAAACGTGTAGAGTTTTGAATTTAATGGAGGTCACAAAGACTTGTATTCCTGATCTGACCCTAAGGATAATCTTATTTAGTCCTCTGCATGTTAAACCTGATGGTGTGTGATGGTGTATGATGGTCTCTGATGGTCTCTGATGGTGTCTGATGGTGTGTGATGGTCTCTGATGGTCTCTGATGGTGTTTATGTGATGGTGTCTGATGGTCTCTGATGGTGTCTGATGGTGTCTGATGGTCTCTGATGGTGTCCGATGGTCTCTGATGGTGTCTGATGGGGTCTGATGGTGTCTGATGGTCTCTGATGGTGTCTGACGGTGTGTGATGGTGTCTGACGGTGTGTGATGGTGTCTGATGGTGTGTGATGGTGTCTGATGGTCTCTGATGGTGTCTATGTGATGGTCTCTGATGGTGTCTATGTGATGGTATCTGATGGTGTCTATGTGATGGTCTCTGATGGTCTCTGATGGTCTCTGATGGTGTCTGATGGTGTCTGATGGTCTCTGATGGTCTCTGATGGTGTGTGATGGTGTCTGATGGTGTCTGATGGAATCTGATGGTATCTGATGGTGTCTGATGGTGTTTATATGATGGTCTCTGATGGTATCTGATGGTGTTTATATGATGGTGTCTGATGGTGTTTATATGATGGTCTCTGATGGTCTCTGATGGTGTCTGATGGTGTCTGATGGTCTCTGATGGTGTCTGATGGTCTCTGATGATATCTGATGGTGTGTGATGGTGTTTATATGATGGTGTCTGATGGTGTTTATATGATGGTCTCTGATGGTGTCTGATGGTGTTTATATGATGGTGTGTGATGGTCTCTGATGGTGTCTGATGGTCTCTGATGATATCTGATGGTCTCTGATGGTGTTTATATGATGGTCTCTGATGGTCTCTGATGGTGTCTATGTGATGGTGTCTGATGGTCTCTGATGGTATCTGATGGTGTCTGATGGTGTTTATATGATGGTCTCTGATGGTGTTTATATGATGGTGTCTGATGGTGTCTGATGGTCTCTGATGGTGTCTGATGGTGTTTATATGATGGTCTCTGATGGTATCTGATGGTGTTTATATGATGGTCTCTGATGGTGTCTGATGGTCTCTGATGGTGTCTGATGGTGTTTATATGATGGTCTCTGATGGTATCTGATGGTATCTGATGGTGTTTATATGATGGTCTCTGATGGTGTCTGATGGTCTCTGATGGTGTCTATGTAATGGTGTCTGATGGTCTCTGATGGTCTCTGATGGTCTCTGATGGTATCTGATGGTATCTGATGGTGTTTATATGATGGTCTCTGATGGTATCTGATGGTGTTTATATGATGGTGTCTGATGGTCTCTGATGGTGTTTATATGATGGTCTCTGATGGTGTTTATATGATGGTGTCTGATGGTGTCTGATGGTCTCTGATGGTGTCTGATGGTGTTTATATGATGGTGTCTGATGGTCTCTGATGGTATCTGATGGTGTCTGATGGTGTTTATATGATGGTCTCTGATGGTGTTTATATGATGGTGTCTGATGGTGTCTGATGGTCTCTGATGGTGTCTGATGGTGTTTATATGATGGTCTCTGATGGTATCTGATGGTGTTTATATGATGGTCTCTGATGGTGTCTGATGGTCTCTGATGGTGTCTGATGGTGTTTATATGATGGTCTCTGATGGTATCTGATGGTATCTGATGGTGTTTATATGATGGTCTCTGATGGTGTCTGATGGTCTCTGATGGTGTCTATGTAATGGTGTCTGATGGTCTCTGATGGTATCTGATGGTATCTGATGGTGTTTATATGATGGTCTCTGATGGTATCTGATGGTGTTTATATGATGGTGTCTGATGGTCTCTGATGGTGTCTGATGGTATCTGATGGTGTTTATATGATGGTGTCTGATGGTCTCTGATGGTATCTGATGGTATCTGATGGTGTTTATATGATGGTCTCTGATGGTCTCTGATGGTATCTGATGGTGTTTATATGATGGTCTCTGATGGTCTCTGATGGTATCTGATGGTCTCTGATGGTATCTGATGGTGTTTATATGATGGTGTCTGATGGTCTCTGATGGTGTCTATGTAATGGTGTCTGATGGTCTCTGATGGTGTCTGATGGTCTCTGATGGTGTCTGATGGTCTCTGATGGTCTCTGATGGTATCTGATGGTATCTGATGGTGTTTATATGATGGTCTCTGATGGTCTCTGATGGTATCTGATGGTCTCTGATGGTGTCTATGTAATGGTGTCTGATGGTCTCTGATGGTGTCTGATGGTCTCTGATGGTGTCTGATGGTCTCTGATGGTGTTTATGTGATGGTGTCTGATGGTGTCTGATGGTCTCTGATGGTGTCTGATGGTGTTTATATGATGGTGTCTGATGGTCTCTGATGGTGTCTGATGGTGTCTATGTAATGGTGTCTGGTGGTGTCTGATGGTGTCTGATGGTCTCTGATGGTCTCTGATGGTGTCTGATGGTCTCTGATGTTCTTTGATGGTGTCTGATGGTGTCTATGTGATGGTGTCTGATGGTCTCTGATAGTGTATGATGGTCTCTGATGGTCTCTGATGGTCTCTGATAGTCTCTGATGGTCTTTGATGGTGTCTGATGGTCTCTGATGGTCTCTGATGGTATCTGATGGTGTCTGGTGGTGTGTGATGTTCTCACCTTTTACCTTCAGCTGCAGCGTCCTCTGCTCCAGCTGCTGCTCAGAGGAGGCGGTGCAGGTGTAGAGCGCTGAGTCATCAGCCTGCAGAGAGACGATGCTCAGAGAGCCGTCTGAGTGCTGGGTCAACCTGAGACACAGGAAGTGACATCACTTATTTACTGTCCGCTAGTCTTACACTGTACAGAAAGTCCTGATGCCAAGTACCGATAAATAAAATATATAACAAATAAATGCAGAGATATACAGGACTAAAGCAACTTGGTAACACTTTATACAATGATCTCATCTGGTACAGGACTAAAAGGAATGATCACGGAACGGACGATGTGTTGAAAGGTGCTATATAAATCAACTTGCCTTGCCTAAAAGAAGATATTAAAACAGAGTGAAATACCCTCTACATAATGTATGAGCAATATGAACATAGCATTGATTGATACAGAGTTGCCCTCTCAGCCTGTTTGCCTCAGTGTTGGCCTGGTATGGGTTTCTGTGCTTCCCTAACATGATTAATTTATCAGTGTGCTGCTGACCGGGGGTTTGTGAGCGTCTGCCCGTCTTTGGTCCACTGGATGCTGACGGCCTGCAGGGCGGAGGGGGGGGCGATGGTGCAGGAGAGCCGGGCCGTCTGTCCTGAACGCATCTCCAGCTGAGAGGAGCCCGAGCGGTCGATACTGAATCTGAGAGGAACAGCAAAATATAACTCAATCAGAGGCTGTTTTAATATTCAGATCTGCAAAGGCTTTACATACAACTTTTAATTTAATTTAGACTCTTTAATCTGTAATGATTGTCTATATTGTCTCAATGTTTCCAAAAACGCATCTTTAAAAAGCATTTTTGTGTATGTAAAGAAACATATGTTATTCTCACCGAGGGACAGGACCATCTCTGGGCATCAAGATAGGATCCAGCGAAGAACCCACTGTGACACACACACACACACACACACACACACACACACACACACACACACACACACACACACACACACACACACACACAATCACCCGATCAAACACCGGGTCAGAGGTTCTTCTCAGATGCTCTCATATCATGAAACATGTGACATACTGGACTTTTAACACTGTTTTTATTGTGTGTAAATAAATTAAAATGAATATTTCTTAACAACAACAAATAAGAAATTGGATTGTTGGGCTGTTTCTACTTCCTTAGCATGTTTTCTTTTAAACTTGTGCAAAAACAAATCATCTAAAATCCACATTCAGGAGTTTATTTGACTAACTGTCTATTTGTGTCTGCAGATTTCTACCGAATCCACCAAAAGTTAGCATTACATAACGCCTCAATTGCATATTTAAATATCAGATTTCTGAAAACTTGTAATATAAAAAGTAATTGTGTTAATGTCCGTAATGAAGTGGGGAAGTTTCATGATGATATCTGTTGGTTACATGTTTTACCCTGTTCCCCTGTAGTGTGTACAACATGAATGAAATCTAGATCTCTCTCAGCAGAATCCTCCCTTCAGCAGCTCTTACACAAACCATTCATCCGTCTGTATATCTGTGAGGAGTGTCTCTGCGTTACCTGAGACGGACAGGTGGATGTAGCGGTGTTCTCTCTCCTGCTCTCGAGTCGCCACACACAGAAACCATCCAGAGTCCAGCTGAGAGAGAGGGCCAACCAGCAGGGAGCCGTTGGGCTGCTGGTGGTGCCTGGAGAACACAAAGGAGTGAGTGAGTGAGGTGTGTGTGTGTGTGTGTGTGTGTGTGTGTGTGTGTGTGTGTGTGTGTGTGTGTGTGTGTGTGTGTGTGTGTATGTGTGTATGTGTGTGTGTGTGTGTGTGTGTGTGTGTGTGTGTGTGTGTGTGTGTGTGTGTGTATAAAATCGTATTTGTTATTTTAAATGTGACTTCAACTGTGGTAGTACAGTCTTACCTTCTCAAAGTTTACATTGCTTGATGACCCCCAAAGTAGGAGCTTGTGTGTGTGTGTGTGTGTGTGTGTGTGTGTGTGTGTGTGTGTGTGTGTGTGTGTGTGTGTGTGTGTGTGTGTGTGTGTGTGTGTGTGTGTGTGTGTGTGTGTGTGTGTGTGTGTGTGTGTGGAATGATCTGCCCCTGCATATCAGACAGGCCTCCACACTGTCTGCTTTTAAATCGCTTCTGAATAACCACCTCTTCTCCTTAGCATTTTGACATCTTGTAAATTGTGTGTGTGTGTGTGTGTGTGTGTGTGTGTGTGTGTGTGTGTGTGTGTGTGTGTTTCTAACCTGCGTGTGGACAGGGGAACTCCGTCTCGTCTCCAATCCACCTTCACAGTGGAGGATGGGGGGGGGCTGACTCTACATGGCAGCACCACGGTCTGTCCCACCAACGCCTCCACCGAGGAGGGGTCCGTCTGATCGATGCTCACCCCCTCCAGAGTCAGGCTGAGGAGAGAGAGGAGGGAACAAGGACAGGAGGAAGGAAGGAAGGAAAGGAAAAAGGATGGGGGTAAAGGAAGAGTCACTTTATGCTCCACTGTTGGTTCCCCTCTCACCAAAGCAAACATAAAGAACGCCAACAACCGGCTGCAGGTCATCAGAGAGGGACAGAGACTGGGACACGTGCAACATGAAAAGAGACAAAACGATGAACCCCTCCCCCACAAAGAGCTGCAGCGATGAAACCGAACATCGCCAAGCATTTTGATAATCGATTAAATATTTCTGACTCTAAAGTGATTTTATACTTTATATTTACTGCTTCACTCTCTTTCTGTTTCACCTCATATTTTGTATTAAAGTAATTAAAGGTCACCTATTGTGCAACATCCACTTCTTCATGTCTCTTCTACATCAACATGTGTCCCCTCTTCCTCATGTCTCTTCTACATCAACATGTGTCCCCTCTTCTTCATGTCTCTACTACATCAACATGTGTCCCCTCTTCCTCATGTCTCTTCTACATCAACATGTGTCCCCTCTTCGTCATGTCTCTTCTACATCAACATGTGTCCCCTCTTCTTCATGTCTCTTCTACATCAACATGTGTCCCCTCTTCTTCATGTCTCTTCTACATCAACATGTGTCCCCTCTTCTCCATGTCTCTTCTACATCAACATGTGTCCCCTCTTCTTCATGTCTCTTCTACATCAACATGTGTCCCCTCTTCTTCATGTCTCTTCTACATCAACATGTGTCCCCTCTTCTCCATGTCTCTTCTACATCAACATGTGTCCCCTCTTCTTCATGTCTCTTCTACATCAACATGTGTCCCCTCTTCTCCATGTCTCTTCTACATCAACATGTATCCCCTCTTCTTCATGTCTCTTCTACATCAAAATGTGTCCCCTCTTCTTCATGTCTCTTCTACATCAACATGTGTCCCCTCTTCTTCATGTCTCTTCTACATCAAAATGTGTCCCCTCTTCTTCATGTCTCTTCTACATCAACATGTGTCCCCTCTTCTTCATGTCTCTTCTACATCAACACGTGTCCCCTCTTGTTCATGTCTCTTCTACATCAACATGTGTCCCCTCTTCTCCATGTCTCTTCTACATCAACATGTGTCCCCTCTGTGGAAAGAGACTCTGAAAGTTTCAGGAACAAAGATTCTCTCTCTTTTTGATCAATTTCTATAAAAACCTGTCTGAAAATGAGCTGATCAGATTTTGGCCACTTTATGATGTCATAACGATGTTTTGTCTTGTGTAACCATTAGCCAATCAGCAACCAAGGTAACCCCCCCCCCCCCCTTATCACCTGAATCTCCTCCTAGAGCACCATTGAGTTCTTTGTAACCAAATCTCTCTCAGAGGGGCGTGGGGAGGGGCTCCTTATTTTCATCTAAAGTAACAGACAGAGAATCAGCACTTTGGAAACAGGGCTGAAACAGAGGGGATTATGGGTAATGCTGCAATGATCTGTTTGGTGTTTCAGCCAATCAGAGACAGGCTCTGTATTTATGTGAGACCTGGGATATATTGATGAAAAACAGAATCATAGGGGACTTTTAAACCGATAAAACAAGACATTTAAAAATATCATCTTGGACTTTGAATTAGAATACAGATTTCTCTGTATTTTTTGAGGATCTCTACCCTAAAGGATGTTTCTAGATAACATTTATCAGACCTTTTTTGCATGCAACATGAAAAGTTGAATATAGAAGAACATTTATATAATTACCAACTATTATGATAATCAAATAGTTATTTTTAAGGCAATAGTCTTTTTTTAAGCCCTCAAAGACCCACTCTACCATGCTGCACTGCGTTATATATCAAATGCACCCGATAGGACTCAACATTGCACACTGTATAGCCTAACTGGATGGTCCTCACTTAGTATCCGTAGGATGCAGCATTGGTTTGTATTAATGTATAAAGCCATTTTAGGTAAGCTTCCACTCTAAATATCTGCTCCAGTTTGTGACTCTTACAACCTCAGATCCAGTGCCTGATACGGGTCCAGGTTCCTGCTGTGCGGACTGAGGCTGGGAAAAGGAGTCTTTTTTATTATGGTCCTTGGTCTTGGAATGACCTTCAATCACGCCTCAAACTGACGGCACTTGTCCCCATAGCATGTTTTAAGTTGAAGTTGTCTGAAGTCCTTACCACCAGCTGCTCTTGCAGTAATAAGCAGTACCTTTCTTACTGTCCTAATGTTCACAGTGTCGTGACTGCTTTTCGTCTTTTGTTTACTTAGTTGTGTTCTCTGTATTTTATATGTTTGTGTTATGTGTAACGCTGCTGCCTTCTTGGCCAGGTCCGCATTGAAAATGAGATTTTATCTTAATGCTTTTATCTGGTTGAATAAAGGTTAAATAAAAAAATACAGATATTAATGTACCTCTTATCTTATATTAGTAGTTTTCTATTTAGTATTTCATATGAAAGACGCTATCTTTAAAACAAGACATTTGAAAACATCCCCTGGGACTTTTAATAAACTGGCAAGGATATGTTTGGACTACTCTTCTGATATTTTATGCACCAAATCAAAAAGGATATAGGCCTATGATGGAAATAATGGAGTGATGCTACTCTTTTATAATTATGACATTTCTATAAATAACAAAAAAAACGTGTTGTTAATTTGGACTTTTTGTGACATTTTGTATACCCAGAAATAAATAGGACATATATTAATAATGATTATTACATGGCTTCGTTGAATACTCGATTCTGATTGGTCAATTCAGAACACGTGACACGTTGTTAATACCGAACAGACAGACCGCTGTCAAGGACTTATTGACCGTTGTTAAGGACGCTCACATATGCACAAAGAAATCTGTTCGATTTAACTGTATACAGTTTGGCCGAAAAGCTGCTTTTCTAACTGACAAGACAAGAGCGACAACAAAACAGCGGAGAAGTAACGGTCAGAAATCCTCCTTTTTACGCAGCGGTCCAGACATAGACATCAAACGACGACACATATTCAGTTGCCAGTTACTTTTGCATTAGGGCAGGGATATCTCGATACTTTCCAAGGTTTGACATAATGAATTGTGCTACTTTTAAAGCAAGCAGCGATGTTTTCAAATCTGTAATCAAAAAGCTCGTCAAAAACGCTATCGAAGCAGTTCCTGCCGTTGCTACGTTAGTTCAAACGGTAACAAAGGACTATTTCTCTTAGCGGATGCATGTCAATTTAAATCAATACATAAATCATTTTCTAAATCCATAAAAGCATTTCAATTAATAGTGGGAGTCATAACGTTACTTTGTTGAGAATGTGGCCATGTAATAAGCGGGATAATGTGCTGCGGTGCGGTCATTATGGGGAGAAGAACACCTTCATGCCGATCTAGATCCCTCCGCTTCGCGTCGGGCTCCTGATCAGCGCCGCAGCACATTATCCCTTACATAAAACGGTTAGTTGACCCACAAAACATCAAGTGATATGAGCTGTTAACACAAAGGAGACTTTTCCCTCCACCAGAAGAAACCCAGAGCTCCCAGCGAGGAAAGAGATGAAACTAAAACACCAGACTCCTCAGAAAGACAACGTTTAGAGACACAAAGACAACAACATGTAGCATCACAGCAGAACCTTTATTAGTTTATCTAAAGACAACAGAGAGACAACACAAAGCACAGAGGTGGTGACAGGAAGCACGAGACGACTAACAGGAACTCCACACACACAAACACACACACAGTGAAAAGTCCCAGAAGCAAAAATATGGATCGCTGTGAGGTGAAGAACTTCTCCAGACATTTAGTCAAGTTTAAAAAGAACAAACGAGGTGATGCAAGCGTGAGAGCGAGAGTCTGTTGGAGCTGAAGCTGCAGCGGAGGATCTACTTTATGCTGCGTTACAGTCAGGGTCAGATGTCTGAACATTTCAACTAAAAATGACGTGTGTTTAATGCTGGATACGTTCAATTATTTACACATTTTTTTGGGGCATTGTGACATTTTTTTTGCATCACGTTACCGTAACCACCTACCTCATAAAGGGTTACAATGATGGTCAGAACTGAAGATGGTCAAAAGTTTAAAATCTGTGAATTACAATTAATTTGTTAAATAATAATAATAATGAAAATATTATTCAAATAATTGATAATAACATAATTTTAAAGCAGTTTCTAGATAATGAGAATTCACTGACTTTTCTCATACTGCGAAACAATACAAATCCACCTAGTATTCAGTATACAGAAAATAGTGTGTATTATTTATATTTAGTAAAGCAAAATATACCTTGCAATGCCTTTTAGTCAATAGTTTTAAAATGTTCATTCTTCATGAAGTCAGACTCATGGATTTTATTTTACAAGCAGGATCTCCGACTTTAAGACGCTTTCATTTGACTTTTGTTGGAAGGAGCCTCGGACATGTTTGAGCTGTGACATGACTGTAACGTAGCATTACAAAGCAAGAATGAGCTTATATTAGCATCACATGAAAAGCAAGTTGCATAAAATAAAGCACACACACACACACATATATATATATAATATAAGAGGAACACCCTGAAGTACACTTCTACACGACTGCTGCAAAAACAGACCTTCCTGCAGAGTTCATTCACTCTTTAAGTTCACTTTCATTTAAAACATTATACATTTTACTGAAGACATTTCAAAAATGGTGATGTATTGCATGTATCATGTCCACTTTTTAAAATCATCTTGATTGTTGTTTTTGCACAATTCTAAAGCTGACATTTAAGACTTTCTAAATATCATTCTGAGCAACACTTTTCGTGCAATTCACCGCTATCTGGATCCACACTTATTAGGATATTTGACTGTGCAACTTCACATGACAATATGATTTAACATCTGTTTTTAGGATGCAGGTGATTTCTCTCTTTGGGGGGGGGGACACTTCCTTCATCCTCAGATTGGGGCTCCTTCAGCAGGACGGCTGTAATCAGCATTAAGACACCAGTGGAGGTAGTGTGTGGGGGGGGGCGTCTCCAGGTGGGTCTTACCTGGCTGCGGGGCCGGTGCGCTGAGCGGCAGTGGAGGGGGGGGGTCTGCGGACGCGGAGGATCCTCGCTCTGTGGGCCTGCGTGGCGGCGCTGGTGGCCTGTCTGGAGCCGGTGGAGCCGCCCTGGACCGTGAAGATCCTCCCCATGTCACGAGACCCTGCACCTGTGATAGAAATGTATTTATTAGGATAAACCCCTTTTCGAGGGGGTCTCGACAAAAGCAACGTCTTACAGACATACATGAACAAAACAGTAGAAAGCAAAGCATGACAAACCACCTACTGGGTGTTTCTCAATGTCGAGGAAGGATGCTCCAGAGCCACTATTTCAAGCACACTACGTCATCGAGTGCCGCCGAAGGACTGTTCCAATGTCCAGCATACTTGGAATTCTACCGAGCCCGGCGTACTTCGATTGGAGTAATTTCGATGCTGCACATGTGTAGACTCCGCGGTCTTAAAATCCCCACAATGCTTCGCGCACGGACCAATTTCCCCAAATCTGTGGCGGAAAATGTAAGGCGGGGCCTCTCATATGAAGCACACTTGCTCGCCTCTTCCACTCTTCGTTTTCTGAATGCCAGGAAGGATTCTTGCCTCGCTTCTGAAGCAAGTGAATCGGAAGACATGTGCTACCAAGCAAGCGTCCTCGACATTGAGAAACACCCTCCGTAGCTCAACAATACTAACAGAAAGCAAAGCATGACAAACCACCTACAGTCAGGTACAATTCAGGAAGTAATACACAATGTATGTAATGTTTCTTTTCTTTTTTATTACTGCCGATTTTCATTCCATATTTTATTCCTTTTTATTCATTGCAATGTAAATACTGTTATATTTTACTATATATTTTTAATATTTTTCTAGTTCTCTACCTGTGTTTTTAATTCTTGTTTTACTTTTATGTATTCACCACGACACCAAGTCAAATTCCTCGTACGTGTCAACCTACCTGGGGATAAACCTGTTTCTGATTCTGATTACAATTTGATAGACCGTAGTCGTAGTGTCTAATAGATCAGTTTCATCAATAACAAGAGCAGACCAGCTGAAGATGAAAGGACTTTTTTTTTTCTTTTTTTTTTTTAACCTTTATTTATACAGATGAATCCCATTGAGATCATTGATCTCTTTTTCAAGGGAGACCTGCTCAAGTAGTTCCACATGAAACATAGAAACATAGACAGAACAACAAGGACATCATACAGCATCATTTACATAATTATCTACATAAACAGGTACCAATAGCTTCCGATTGAGTAGCATCCAACCGAGCTTTAAAAACCTTTAGTGGCACCAGATTGCTCAGCTTCCATTTAATTTGAAGACTATTCCATGATAGTGGAGCTGCGCATCTAAAAGCTGTCTTCCCTAAGACAGTCCTAGCAGTTGGCACATTTAATAAAACCACAGCATTCGATCTCAGGCAGTAGCCACTTACAATTTTCCGTGAGATCAGGGAGCAGATATAAGATGGAAGTTTCCCTAACATGGCTTTGTATATAAAAATGTACCAGTGACTGAGCCTCCGTACAGTTAGTGAAAGCATTCGAAAACATACCCGATGACGCAGTTCCAGCTGTTCTCCCCCCGCTGGGCTCCCTCCTTGGGGTGGCCGGTGCAGCGGGGGCTGGGCGGGGTGCGGGGCCCGTGTGGCTCGGGGCCGGTACCGTGCAGGCCCGCTGGCACTCGGCCCGGGTCATGAAGTTGTTGCTGTTGCCGTGGCAGCTGCCGAACCAGAAGTGAAGGCACTTGGATGTGAGCACGTCGAAGTGGTATCGAGGCGTCCAGCTGGAGCAGGAGCCGGCGGCACGAGGGAGGGAGCAGAAGGAGCGCTCGACTGCAGGAGAGAGAGGGGTGGGGGGTAAAGGTGGAGTCAGGGCTTAATTTATTATATATTACTTTAATGCTAAGTATGGCATATGTTGCATTGTTGGAGGAGCCTGGCAATCAACATGTTTGGTGTCAAGTTATTGTGCATATGACAAATAAAGCTGTTGGGGAAATATTTTCCTAGGCCCATACCTTTGAACCAGTTTGCCCTCTGAGCACAGGCCTGTGACCTTAAAGGTTCAAGTTCAAGGCTTTTTACATTACATTCATTTACATAAATTAACTTTTATTGGTCATGCGTACATAGCTACAGTGTAGTTATGACGATGAAAATCTCAGGTCACAGGCTTTTGGAGAGACCTTGGGCTGATACAGGTGTTATTAAAGTGCTCTCTCTTGTTATGCAGCTTGTTGATTCTTCTCTCAGAACCAGCTAAACACACGGGTCTGAGGTAGAGATCTTCAGAAACAGAACACATGTCTTGTGAATTCTCTGGCCCAAGCTCCAAATACACCGTCAGAGTTTGCCATCAATGGATGCCCTCCCCGTCTCTCGGAGTCTCCATTGCTTCAGAAGTATCCGTCACAAAAGCCTTTGAGTCCTTTGATAGGATTTGCTAAATCGACAAAATAACTTTTAACAATAAAACAATGCTTAGCTAGTGAAACCCTCACTCACTCAGCAAAACATTAAATAATTGTCTGAGTTAGTAGTCTTACTGTGGTTGGGGGGGTTGGGGCAGCTCTCTCCGTTGGGACCCCCTGCTGGCGTGGTGCGGTCGTAGCAGCACCCGTAGGTGGTGAGTTTGCACTGAGCGGCGTTCTCAGAGGGGAGAGAGGGAGCCGCCTGAGGAGAGGAGACAGGAAACATCAGAAAGAAAGCTTTTATTGTCAGTGTCTGAAATATAAACACCAATTTTAAAGTCCTTACATTGGCTCCCCACCGGTCTCAGCATTTATTTTAAGGTTCTGGTTATTACCTTCAGAGCCCTGCATGGAAATGCACCGGAATACATATGTGACCTTCTCCATCCTTACATCGCCCGTAGGTCACTTAGGTCTTTAGGTCTTTAGGTCAGGGCCTACTGGCTGTCCCACGGTCACGTTTAAAAACTAAAGGTGACCGTGCCTTTCATGTGGAGCTCCAACACTATGGACCCTATAGTCCTCCGCTCTGCAGTCTCTGTAGAAGCTTTTAAAAAACTAATGAACACCCATCTTTTCTCATTGGCTTTTATTTCTACTTGAGATGTGTGTGATGTGTTCTTATGTCAGTTCCTTTCAGGACTCCACGTCGTCTGTGTTTGGTTTTTATGTTGACCTTTCTTCCTCATGTTGTATTCATGTTTCCGTGGTCTTCATCTTTACTTGTGTTCTTACTTGTGAAGCACTTTGTGAATTGTATTTCTGTGAAAGGTGCTATACTAAATAAACTTATTATTATGATATTATTATTATTATTAATACGACGATAACGATAACGAACGATAATGATATTACTTCGTTAGTCAGATCAAGTCTGAAATTTGACTTGCGTCACAGCAGCTCCATGTCCAACATCAACAGACAAAGTATCCAGACACAATACATGAAACACAAACAACAAACATTTAACATAGCAGCAGGATCAGTGAGAGAAAACATGCTCACAGAGCCTTCAGCGTGCATCTGATCTGGGATTTAGCTCTGTGTTTACTGTGAGGATTGACTGATGCACAAAGGATGCTTCAAAGGATGCTTCAAAGGATGCTTCAGTCTGAATTTATTGAATGGTGGGACCCTGTATCCCCGATTAGATGGTAGCAGTTCATATTCTCTGTTCAGAACATGGTTTGGGTCAGAGGTGATGTTGTTGGACAGCCTCTAGGTTGTTATGATAGGCTGAGAGTCTCTGACAGGGTGGACCAACCATCTTTGAGCAGATTTTTAACAGGTGGAGCAGTTTTGATTTTAAAGCTGCTGACAAACATTTGCACCAGGTAGCTTTGTACTGCAGAACAGACATGATTACAGATGTAAAGAACAACAGAAGAATTTCTCTGCTCGCCCCAAAAGACTTAAGACGGCGGAGAAAATAAATTCTTTGTTTTGTCCTTTTGCTCAGATACTCAATGTGATGCTTCCATGACAGCAGACGGTCAATCATTACACCCAAGTGTTTATATGAAACTCCCTGCTTGATTTCATCTGTATGGATGACAGATGAAATCAAGCAGGGAGTTTCATATCTCCTGTGTGTTTCTTACCGCGGGAGCAGGAGCTGAGTACCCTGCACAGCCCTCCCTGCTGGGACCCTGAGCCGGCGTCACTCCGTCCTGACAGCAGCCGTAACTGAAACAAGAAGAAGAAGGAACAATAAAACACTGGGGCCAGGAATAACAGCAGCAGGGACATTTCTAAGAAACCTCAGACCGCTCTGTCGCTCTGTGGTCCGTGCTGAGCTGAAGCCAGACCATAAGAGGTCAGAGGGCCGTCAGAGTGACACTGAGGAGGTGAAACAGCCCGTGTGTGACCGCAGAGAAATGACAGGCTGCAGCTGGACACCACAGCTATTAAAGTGGTTTAAAGTTATTTTGAGTGTGTTTCCTATTTTCAGAAAGGTTTAGTTTGTCTGTGGGTTTCTTGTTTAAGAGGTGTACGACCACGTAAACACACAGAGGACGTGATTGGATGACTGTGTGGGAATTCCATGATGTTTACATTTTTATATTTTTCAATCAACGTGAGACTTCTTTCACTCCCACACTCAGACGATATGAGTTTATTTAATTTAAGAAGACTTAACTACATGCAACAAACAAACAGGGATTTATTGTGTAGCATCGCAGCATAGTGTAACAGATGTAAATATGCAGTGGGGTTTATTTAATTTATTTTTGTATAATCACACAAATTCTGTGTTTTATATTATTTTATTCTGTGTTCTTCATTTTATACCGGACAAGGTCGGAGATCAGTGGGCGGAACCTCTGAAGTGTGGTCGCTGTGCTCAGGAGTTTTTTGTTGTGAGGAATTTACGTAAAACTGATCGTTTTATCTGTTGTCAGTGATTAAACGGAGATCGTCTCAACTTTACGCTGGCTCGGGTCTCGTCCATTATCAACACAACGCAGAGACTGCTTAACCACACCGGTTACAACCACCTGGAGGTCTCTGTGGTTTAGTGTCACAAGAGTTGACAGAAATTCATACTCTAAACTATTTTCTGTGAAAAATCTTATTGCTTAAAAAAATTAAATAAAATCATTTTGATTTCAGATTTTTAACCAGGCCATTTTCTTTTGGTTTAGACCTATGAAACTGGACCTCTGTTGTTTACATGATGCTGTTAATTTAATTTAAAAATAAAAACTGTAAGACCTAGAATATTACTAATAAAGAATTACTAACAGAGCACTTATATACTAACAAAGGACCGGCTTATCTAAAGCCAGTTGAGTAGCACTTGAAATGTTTTAGCTCTATGAAACCTGATGTACTTATATGATTCTGTTTTCTTCAAGTTTGTATCTTGTTGGTCGAACGCACTTATTGTAAGTCGCTTTCATCCAAAGCGTCAGCTAAATGCAATGCAATGCAATGTAATGCAATGCAATGTAATGCAATGTAATGCAATGCAATGTAATGTAATATAATGTAATGCAATGCAATGCAATGTAATGTAATGCAATGTAATGTAATGTAATGCAATGTAATGTAATGTCATGTAATGTAATGTAATATAATGTAATGTAATGCAATGTAATGTAATGTAATATAATGTAATGTAATGCAATGCAATGCAATGTAATGTAATGCAATGTAATGTAATGTAATGTAATGTAATGTAATGCAATGCAATGCAATGCAATGTAATGCAATGTAATGTAATGTCATGTAATGTAATGTAATATAATGCAATGTAATGCAATGCAATGCAATGCAATGCAATGTAATGTAATGTAATGTAATGCAATGCAATGTAATGTAATATAATGTAATGTAATGCAATGTAATGTAATGTAATGTAATGTAATGTAATATAATGTAATGCAATGTAATGTAATGTAATGCAATGTAATGTAATGTAATGTAATGTAATGTAATATAATGTAATGTAATGTAATGTAATGTCATGTAATGCAATGTAATGTAATATAATGTAATGTAATGCAATGTAATGTAATGTAATGTAATGTAATATAATGTAATGCAATGTAATGTAATGCAATGCAATGCAATGTAATGTAATTTAATGTAATTTAATGTAATTTAATGTAATGCAATGTAATCTAATGCAATGCAATGTAATGTAATGTAATGTAATGCAATGTAATGTAATGCAATGCAATGCAATGTAATGTAATGTAATGTAATGCAATGCAATGTAATGTAATTTAATGTAATTTAATGTAATTTAATTTAATGTAATGCAATGTAATGTAATGTAATGTAATTTAATGTAATTTAATTTAATGTAATGCAATGTAATGTAATGCAATGTAATGTAATGTAATGTAATGCAATGTAATGTAATGTAATTTAATGTAATTTAATTTAATGTAATGCAATGTAATGTAATGCAATGTAATGTAATGTAATGTAATGCAATGTAATATAATGTAATGTAATGCGCACAACATGAAGTTATTCCAACATTCCTACTTTCACACTTCTCATACTATCCTGAATGTGTCTCCACACGGTTGATCTCACCTACTGTAAGTCGCTCTGGAGTGTGAGCTAGGTGAATTAAAGTTGAATGTTTAGATTAACCTACCTGCTCTGGCTGCAGTGCGGCTGCACAGCGGTGGGGGGGGGGGCCCGGGTGCAGCCCAGCCCCTGGTGGCCCTCGGCTGCGGTGCGCCCGTCGGGGCAGCAGCCGTACGGGGTCTGGCTGCAGTGCAGAGCGGGGGCAGAGCCATGGGGGTCCTGCACCACTGGAGTCTGAGGGCGGCGGGCTGCTGCAAAACCACACAGAGAGGGGGGGATAAACACATTGTATATATACCACAGTCGTGAACCGCCAGGGCCTTCAAGGTATTCAGAGAATACCCTGGAACAATCAAATTAATTATTTAAATAACATTTAATAAAATGAATAAATGAGAATGGTATCTGTGTTGTTGATCTGTAATATTAAAGTAACGTTGATTTGTTTGTCCTTCTCGGTCCATGCTCTACGCATTTCAGTGGTTTTGTGTTAGAAAAAAAATGCAACCAATCGGATCTGTTTCTGGGTCTCTGGGTAGAATATCCTTCAACCAAGGTATTCTATATCCTTGATAGAACGCCCTGGCCGTTGCTCTGAATGAGAGTGAACGTTTGGATTGACAGTTTGATCAACCAATCATATATCGATTTGTAGCCAATGGGCGTGTTCTTTCAGAGTTCCCCTCGGTTCCAGGCTACTCTAGAAGGCCCGCTAGTTCACTGGCTCGAGACAGAGGATCCAGCGTAAGTGCTACGTAGAAATTCATTTTTTGTTTTATTGTGTGTTTACGTCGAAATGGCAACAGGTGAAAAAGATGTTGTTGCGGAATTGTTGTTAGTACCCTTTTCAAGACGACCATTCAGTGAAAAGATGGGCATTATAAAAAAAAAAGGCCGTCCAACGCAAAGTGACTGCCTCCGTGACGTCTGTCTGACTAGAACACCCGCATTTTTTAATCTGGGGGGGGGGGGGGGGGCGGGGGTAGACAGTTAATGGTGTAATGGTGTTTATTTTATGTAAGGCTGAAACACTAAATTACGCAGACAGGACAAATAAAAACACATGCATGTATTAAACCCAGAGGCGGTAACTAAGTACATTTACTCAAGTACAAATATCAGGTACTTGCACTTCACTTGAGTATTACTATTATACTTCACTACAGGGTCTGGGTACTTCTTCCAGCTCTGTAATAAACCGAGTGGTGTAATGTTTCAAAGTACATATACTCGAGTATATTATTATTTAAGTACTTTCTTGACTTGCTTGCACTTTACTTGAGTGTAGTCATTTTTGGTCCACTGCATTTATTGAACCCTCATAGCTGCTTGATGATATGCTTATACAATATGATGTATTACTGTATAACTAATCTTCTCAGAATTGTAAAAAGTAACTACAAATGTAAAACTACAATCACAGGTATTTTTTGGTGATTAAAAGTAGAATAAAAAGATTCCATAATACTGTAAAAAGAGCACTTCTGCAGTTGCTTTTGATACGTGAAGAACGTTCCCTGCTAATACTTCTGTACTTCAACCTAAGTAACATTTTCAAATCAGGACTCTTACTTTTATTGGAGTATTTTAAGACCGTATTGTACCACCTCTGAATACTGAATACTCTCTCTCACACACACACACACACACACACACACACACACACACACACACACACACACACACACACACACACACACACACACACACACACACACACACACACACACACACACACACACACACACACACACACACACACACACACACACACACACACACACACACACACACACACACACACACACACACACACACACTGAATTCCTGAGGTCTCTCCGCTGCTGCAGAACGTCACAACATGCCACAAACTCCTGTACACTTCACTGCTCCAGAAATATTTTAATCAGGCCAACGATGCCCATGGACCCCGAAAACATGTCCGTCAGGCTTCATCATTAGTGCTGGGACACATGGGGGGGGGGGGGGGGGGGGGGGGAGCAGAGAGGCTTCAGAGGAACATATACTAGGATAGAGAAACTATCAAGGTATTAATATAGTATGTTACAGGAATACTTGACCTGAAAACATTATCATCTGAGTATCAATTACACTGGGATTTATTTTAAAGAGTCTCACCTGTGGACTGGTCCGGTGAGTGGGGCTGGAAAACAGTCTGAGTGTTGTCGTGTCCTCGTGAGTCCTGGACGCTGGGAACCACTACACACACACACACACACACACACACACACACACACACACACACACACACACACACACACACACACACACACACACACACACACACACACACACACACACACACACACACACACACACACACACACACACACACACACACACAGGGAAAAATGGAATCATGCATCACTAATGTGGAAAACAAATTCCTAGGTTATCTTATTTTAGTATTTGCATTTGTTCTTGTAATAAACATTTTGGCCTCACAAGACCGAAGTGTATAACAACTAATATCCTATTAAATAAAACTCATTTCAATTTAATTTACATATGAAAAAAGTAGGATTCTGGGAAAAGCTCTGTCTCTCAATGCTTTCGTTCTCAGTCTAAACCACAGCGTGTCAGAGTGTGTTTCAGGAGCTTCAGTCTGTCTCTGAGCCTCACCCTGTGGGCTGTAGCAGGACTGGGTGTTGCAGCGCTCCACGGTGGTGGGTTTCTGGTGAGCGTTGCATTCGCTCACAGGGTACAGGTTCCTCTCGCGGTCCGAGCAGATCACCTGACGCTCCCGAGAGCCGGATCCACAGCTCCTGGAGCACTGCGGGACGAACAAACCAACTCCTGAATCAAACAACGTGAATTATACTCGTTCCAAAAAAGTACACACTTGATTCTCGAGATCCACTTTGATTGAGCCAGCTGTATCCATCCAGTTGAAGGACGTAACCCAGAACAACATGATGCTACTGAGACAAAGTTTGAAGGAAATTATGCCGAGGACTCTTGTACAGAAACAAGGTAGTGTTCAACAATGTTGTATGACCTGTTAAGGCCTGTTTTGAGTTCATTGAAGATGTGCTGTCTTTGAGAAAAAGGATCACGTGTGGCACTAAATTAATAAAACGAACATGACTTGGGACTTGATTGGAAAGACTTCATTTACCTCGGACTATAGATCGACTTTAGATTGACTCCTAAAGACTCCGGCCTTCACTCTCTGACTCAGAGGCAGAAACTCTTGTACACGCCTTCATCACATCCCGTCTGGACTACTGCAACGGAGTCCTGTCCGGGGTTCCCAGCAAAACCCTGGACAGGCTCCGATACGTCCAGAACTCTGACGCCAGGCTTCTCACCCGCACCAAGCCATGGCAACACATCACCCCCACCCACCTCCACCTCCACTGGCTGCCGGTCAAGTCCCGGATTCAGTACAAAACAATCCTTCTCACGTACAAGTCCCTCCATTCCCTTGCCTCCCAGTACTTAACAGACCTCCTCCATCCCTACACCCCTTTTCGGAGTCTGCGGTCCTCAAACACGGGTCTGCTCTCAATCCCCCGCTCTCGCCTCCGAACTGTTGGTGACAGGGCTTTCAGTGTTGCGGCCCCCTCCCTCTGGAATGCACTTCCTGCCGAGATCCGTAATGCTGCCTCCCTGGACATCTTCAAATCATCATTGAAAACACACCTGTTCACCCTGGCCTTCGGGCCCTAGCCCTATTCTGGTCCCCCGGCTTCCTTTCTTTATTTCTTTGTTTTGCCCGTTGATTGTCTGTTTGTTTTGTTTGTCCATCATGTACAGCGACCTTGGGTCCCTTGAAAGGCGCTATATAAATATCATTTATTATTATTATTATTATTAAAGTTAGATTATCATCTGAGATCATTTATAGCTTTGGTTTTAGATTCACTACAGACTTCAGATTTAGTTGTTTAATGCAAAAACATCAACTTAATCCCCGCCTGCTGAGCCCCAGTGACGTCACATGAGTGCAGGGTGTGTTGTCCTGTGTTTCCACTCACCAGTCCCCAGTCTCCGAGGTGCCAGCTGATTGGACGGGTGCTGATTGGACGGGTGCTGATGCAGAGCGGCTGGGTGCAGGTCCGGGCGGCGGCGGGGCGACTCAGAGCGCTGCAGGCGGTCTCCTCCAGTCTCATCCCTCCTGATCCAACACAGCTCACATCCCGGGTCTGTTCCCCTGAACCACAGCTCACTGAGCACTGCAACACAACACACAGCACTCTTTAGTGTTGAGGCGGGTTGATGTTGTTTGATTTGAGTTTTCTTGATTTGTAGTGCAAGAAAAGAAAAGTGATTCGGCTCAATTTTAAACCATAGCTTGTTTCCTAAGAGGCTGTTGTTTTTGGCTAATTCACTCGATATTGAATGCAAATATGCTCCATATAGTTATATAAAGACTTTAAAAAACCTATACTAACGTTTTGAAGACATGTTCAAGTACTTATGTCCAGCTTAAGTGAACAAAGAACATTCAGTTCGTTGTTCAACAGAACATAATTTAGGTTGTCCAATGTCTCCGCTGCTGTCTTTTCATGTTCAGACAGACTTTGAGAGAGAGACAGAACTTGAACTAACTTGACAATATGCTCATAAACATAGTATTGTTGTATAAGGTATAAACAATCTCAATGATGTTGTTTTTGTTTGTTTCCCTCACCGCGCTCCAGCGGCTCGCTCTGAACTCGGCACACTTCTGCATGTTGCAGGTCTGCAGGGCGGGGGGGGCCTCGAGGTACGTGGCACACACAGCGTCCTCCACCACACGGGGCCCCGCTGCATCATGGGAAACGCACTGCACGCTGCGCACCTGAGAGCCTCCGCCACAGGTCACAGAGCAGGCGTTCCACTCTCCACTCTGCCAGCTGGGAGGGTCCAATGTGAGGAAGAGGAGGGACAGGAAACAGAAGTTCAGTCAGACAACTCACGTGTTTCTTAATATGTTTATTAGAAGCAGCAGATAGTTTGAGTTTGGCGTCTAGGCTCGGGCCTCAACGCTCCACAGATTTACAAAGAACATTGAGTGATGATTAGATAACTATCCCCCGAGCCTACAGGTGGAAGCTGGGGTGGAAGCTGGGGTGGAAGCTGGGGTGGAAGCTGGGGTGGAAGCTGGGTGGAAGCTGGGGGGGAAGCTGGGGTGGAAGCTGGGGTGGAAGCGGTGGTGGAGCTCGGGTGGATGCTGGGGTGGAAGCTGGGGTGGAAGCTGGGGTGGAAGCTGGGGTGGAAGATGGGTGGAAGCTGGGGTGGAAGCTGGGGTGGAAGCTGGGGTGGAAGCTGGGGTGGAGCTGGGGTGGAAGCTGGGGTGGAAGCTGGGGTGGAAGTTGGGGTGGAAGCTGGGGTGGAAGCTGGGGTGGAAGTTGGGGTGGACGCTGGGGTGGAGCTGGGTGGAGCTGGGGTGGAGCTGGGGTGGAAGCTGGGGTGGAGCTGGGGTGGAGCTAGGATGGTGGTGGGGTGGAAGCTGAGGTGGAAGCTGGGGTGGAAGCTGGGGTGGAAGCTGGGGTGGAAGCTGGGGTGGAAGCTGGGGTGGAAGTTGGGGTGGAGCTAGGATGGTGGTGGGGTGGAAGCTGAGGTGGAAGCTGGGGTGGAAGCTGGGGTGGAAGCTGGGGTGGAAGCTGGGGTGGAAACTGGGGTGGAAGCTGGGGTGGAAGCTGGGGGGGTGGAAGCTAGGGTGGAAGCTGGGGGGGTGGAAGCTGGGGTGGAGCTGGGGTGGAAGCTGGGGTGAAGCTGGGGTGGAAGCTGGGGTGGAAGCTGGGGTGGAGCTGGGGTGGAAGCTGGGGTGGAGCTGGGGTGGAGCTGGGGTGGAAGCTGGGGTGGAAGCTGGGGTGGAAGCTGGGGTGGAGCTGGGGTGGAGCTGGGGTGGAAGCTGGGGTGGAAGCTGGGGTGGAAGCTGGGGTGGAAGCTGGGGTGGAGCTGGGGTGGAAGCTGGGGTGGAAGCTGGGGTGGAAGTTGGGGTGGAAGCTGGGGTGGAAGCTGGGGTGGAAGTTGGGGTGGAAGCTGGGGTGGAAGCTGGGGTGGAAGTTGGGGTGGACGCTGGGGTGGAGCTGGGTGGAGCTGGGGTGGAGCTGGGGTGGAAGCTGGGGTGGAGCTGGGGTGGAGCTAGGATGGTGGTGGGGTGGAAGCTGGGGTGGAAGCTGGGGTGGAAGCTGGGGTGGAAGCTGGGGTGGAAGCTGGGGTGGAAGCTGGGGTGGAAGCTGGGGTGGAAGTTGGGGTGGAAGCTGGGGTGGAAACTGGGGTGGAAGCTGGGGTGGAAGCTGGGGGGGTGGAAGCTAGGGTGGAAGCTGGGGGGGTGGAAGCTGGGGTGGAGCTGGGGTGGAGCTGGGGTGGAAGCTGGGGTGAAGCTGGGGTGGAAGCTGGGGTGGAGCTGGGGTGGAGCTGGGGTGGAAGCTGGGGTGGAAGCTGGGGTGGAAGCTGGGGTGGAGCTGGGGTGGAGCTGGGGTGGAAGCTGGGGTGGAAGCTGGGGTGGAAGCTGGGGTGGAAGCTGGGGTGGAAACTGGGGTGGAGCTGGGGTGGAGCTGGGGTGGAGCTGGGTGGAAGCTGGGGTGGAAGCTGGGGTGGAAGCTGGGGTGGAGCTGGGGTGGAGCTGGGGTGGAACCTGGGGTGGAGCTGGGGTGGAGCTGGGTGGAAGCTGGGTGGAAGCTGGAGTGGAGCTGGGGTGGAACCTGGGGTGGAACCTGGGGTGGAGCTGGGGTGGAGCTGGGGTGGAGCTGGGGTGGAAGCTGGGGTGGAGCTGGGTTGGAAACTGGGGGGGTGGAAAATATTTTACGAATACCCTTCCTCCTCCCTTCCTAATTTCTTCATTCCCTTTGTCTTTCATCCTACTTATTTTAAAATCTTCATTACATTTAAGCATTACATGTTTGTTTTAAGTACCTTTTTGTAAATTCCTTTTCATCCACCAAGAAAGCCCCAAACACAGAATAAGGATAAAACACAAAGAGACTAGGAAAGGGCAGTGTTAGGGCGCATCGTCTCATAATCCAGCGTGGATTATGAGACGATGAAGAAGCTTTAAAACTAAAACTACAACCAGCAGGCTCAGCTTTGATCTCTTCCCAATCTCTAGGACACACACGGCTGCGTTTCTGCTCCATGTCTTTACATTAGGACATCATGAGTGTGCGGTTAGCGTCACCCGAGCCCCTCAAACATCTCGGGTTTCTGGGTCTCAAAGAAAAGGAGCAGGAAATACCAGAGAGGCAGCGACTGCAGCCCCGGATATTTACTAAACCAACCCTGCATGACCACCTTTGACCTCTAGCACTAACACACAGGGAGGAGGAGGAGGAGGAGGAGGAGGAGGAGGAGGAGGAGGAGGAGGTTTGAACCCGATCTCTGGGGGGGAGACTTTGTGCTAAACACAGAGGCTACTGAGTCAAACACATCGAGGGGGAGAGCCTGATGGAGGTTTTAATTACTTCTATATAATATTTGTTTCCAAGGTGTCACTGTGAAGGACACTACAGAAGAAGAATAGGGCCACGTGAAAAACATTTGAGACACCGATCCGACCAAAAGGGATTATTTTTGTCAGAATTACAAGAAAAATCTGATTTAAAAATATTTGTCTTCCTTTTGTCTCAGAGCAAAAAATAAATGTTCACTTTTCGTTAGGTCTCAGAAAAAATGTCACATGTTGCCCATATCTTCCT
This sequence comes from Notothenia rossii, assembly GCF_949606895.1. NCBI lineage: Eukaryota > Metazoa > Chordata > Actinopteri > Perciformes > Nototheniidae > Notothenia > Notothenia rossii. The sequence continues at coordinate 82,516,398 of NC_136905.1, read as the reverse complement.
CCGTAGGCCAGTGTAGCAGGAGCATCGGAGAGCAGGATGAGGGCGGTAATATTCAGAGAGTAATATCAAAATATATCAGTAAAAAACTTGGATATGGTCTTCTTGATTTAACTGATAAATATTCTAGCGAAATACATTTGAATCTCAGAGAACATGAGTTCCTTTCGTCTTCGTGTGTTATGTTAATCTCAGAAAATATTAAAATGTTGTCCTTGTAATTTCACCACTTCAATCTCAGTGAATATCCAAGGCCTTTGTGCATTTTACATTTTGGAAGACCCTGGAATATTACCCCCCCATGATGGTCCATGCTCATGTCATCAGATAAACATCGCCTGTATGTTTAGATCTCCCCCTGTGTTTGCTGTCTACTTTAACACTACCTCTATCAGAGCCTGGGTACCTGAACACAAAGGCTCTGGGTGTGAGAGAGGAGCTCCACAGCTGAGGAGGGTACAGGTACGCCATCCTTCAGACATCATCAACACCAACAACAACAACAACAACAACAACAACAACAACAACAACAGTCAGAAACTGCTCTGAGGGTTATTGCTTGCACCAAACTAACACAACAATCAGAAATGGAAGAAGAACTTAGACTATATTTGGTATTATAAATTATTATTATTATTATTATAAATGCTATGCAGTAAAATGAACAATAAGTTGTAGTCAAGTAGACGTATAATAAAATGGAAATACTCAAGTGAAGTAACACAACATTGTACTTAAGTGCAGTATAGTAGTAAAATGTACTTTTCACCACTAAACACTGGACTAAAACATTAGATTTTTTTGTTAAGAAGATTCTGCCAAAATCAACAGAACCGTGCTTCCGGTGTAATGTGAGTGTGTACCTGCGGGTCTGGGGGCAGGTGTGGGGGTTGCAGGTGCGGTTGTTCTGCGGCCTCGGCAGAGACGCACACAGGTAATCGGGGTACGACTCGTTATCGATGGTGCAGAACACCAGACGAGACTGGTAGCCTGATGGAGGGCGAGAGAGAGGAATGGCTTTGAGTTAGTAAGTACGTTATAATTATACGACACGATAAGGTCAGATCAAGTCTGAAATGTTTCTTGCATCACAGCAGCTCCATTTGCAACATCGACAAGGACAAATCCCAACATAGTAAACAGACATTTAAAATGAATATCAAGTCCATATGTTCGACACCCTTTAAGGTACATGTAGGATTGACTTCACTCGTGGGACCCTGTATCTCCAGTTTGATGGCAACAATTAATATGTTATTATGTTAGGCTTCGTCATAGAGTTCCTCAAAGGGTTGGATTTTAAAGTAGTAGAGAAAAACTATGTAATATTGCAATACTGTAAAACACAAATTATCACTAATGTTTTGTCCATTTGCAGAAAAATGCAATATTATTTTTCCAAGATATCACATGTTCTATCAATAAAAGTATTTCCAAGAATTGACCTGCTTGTTAATTTAAATTATGCAAAACACTATGATGGTGAACTAAAGATAATTTCTCTTCAATATTGACGGTTTCAGTGTCTGAGCGTCTGACCTGATCCACACTCCCTGCTGCAGGTCGACCAGGACCCAAAGCTCCAGTAGTATCCCTGTCTGGAGCGTCCGTTGGGGAGGTAGAACTCGTAATCCACGCCCTGGTTCGGCTCCTGGCTGATCAGCTGAGAGGAGAAGACAATCACATTAAACTCCTTTAACAAAGATAAGTCTTTCTAAAGAAAACTGGTGAGAAGTTTCTACGCTCGGCTGAGGTATAAAGGTTGGTGTATGGATAAAAGCAAACTGAAAGGAGCAAAAGAAACAGATTTATCAAAATAATGGATAAAGTATGAGCACATTATGTTATGGTAATTAATTATGGTTTGGTGAGCCAATTGAAGTTAAAGGTAGGGTATGTAATTTTGGAGAAACCAGCTCGAGTGCGCTAGAATTTGAAAATACACAACCGGAAAAAATCTGCCCCTTCCTTCAGACTTCCTTACAGAGCCCCTCCTCCAACACACACGAACGCGTGCATGACCAATGAGGGCACGAGATAAGTTTGTGGACAGATGGAAGGCTGACAGGCAGGTAGGCCATCCAGTTACTTTAGCCGGCTCAGATGATTGGTCGTGCTTTTTACAGCGCCACGGCTTCCACAGATGTATTTATTTATGTATTTTTTGTCAAAGCATTTAATGTATTCATTGCTATCGGGATGTTAAGAGCATTCCATGGAATATAACAAAAAGTGTTTCTGAAATGAATTAGCTACCCTACCTTTAACTCAAATGAACTGAATAACTATGAATTATAATTATACCGTTTTTGTAACGTTTTGTTTAGCTTATGGACTGCTCAAGATTTATGTTTTGTTATTATTTATAGAAAGCAGAATAGTGCGCGTTCTCAGGTATAAATGGCGCTGCCAGCGTGACACAGCAGGAAGTCTAGAAAGGAAGTTGGAAAACATTTTAGACCGCACACATCCGTACGCCTGTTGGAATTGTTTGTTTATTTATTTAAATAATGTGCAAATGTTGCAAGTCGGCAGTGGGCCGCCTGCTGATCCATTGAACCTCCTAATAAAACACTTGAATGGAACGAGCAAGGTATTTGGATTTCTTGAACGTACGCGAGTCAATACTGGAATTCGCCTCATAGACTAAGTGGCCTTTGAACATTCCTTTTTGCATAATCGGCCACTACAGTACGTAAAGCATGTTTTCTGACAACTATTCCCTACAGCCTACACGCTGTGCCTTTGAGGAGAGATGTGGAGTTGAATATTTGACACACAAGTTAGATGAATATATAAATTATAATGTATAACTATATGAAATCTCACCTCCACCACGAGGGGTTCGGTGGTGGGTCCGCGGCCGATGAGGGTCTCGGGGACGTTGTCTCCCTCGGCTCCTCTCTGGTAGTAAAGCATCGTCCCGGCAACAGGGGTCGCTCTGGAAAACTCAATGACCCAGTGTCCATTGAGGTAATACTCCCCGCGCAGGTTCTTGATAGCTGCACAGAGGAAGCAGTCAGGATGTGAAGGATACAAACAGAATGATGTACAACCTGCAGACTGTTAAAGACTGTTTTTCACCGAGGGCCACGTACAGAAAAATATACGAAGGGCTGGGCCACTCACTAGAACTCATAAGTTCAGTTATAAGTTAGCAAAATCAATCAAATGTAGAAGTACAATATAAGAGAATCACAAGTTTCATCTGTGGCCGTATCACATTATAGTTTTTGAATTTGCTGAGGGCCGATTTAAAATGGTCCGCGGGCCGCATTTGGCCCCCGGGCCGTAGTTTGGACACCCCTGATTTAAATACTGATCTTTGATAAATAGAGTCTCACCGATGTAGTTGCGTGTGGCCACGGTTTCTCTGATGCTGATGGCGGTCGCTCCGACGGGGATGATGAACATCTGGTTGTAGCCTGAAATACAAATACGATTTAAGCTCAACTTTTTTACTCAAACTACAAAATGCTTTAAACTCAGACTAAAGAAATCAACGGTTGCCTTTCAGATTCAAGAAAGGATCATGTGCTTTTGTTAATTTTGCTCAATATCCTTCAGGCTCATAACACCCACAATCCATTGTTCTTTGCATTTCCTGTCCCACAATTTGCAAACAAGATGAATATGCAAGTAAACTTAAAGTAATTTCACCTCAGAAATCAGTTTTTTAACTAATTTAAATGGAGAAATTGGCAATCAAGCTGCTTAATCTTTACTGATATTGGATCTAGAAGGTCAAGTTTAAGTTTTGGTTTCCTTTCTCTACGTTTTTCCCTGATTTCCTCATTTAGTTGGCGATGTTGAATAGAAAAACAGTGTGTAATGGAGTCACACTTTCACATATACCTCTGTGAGTTAAGGGTTTGTATTTGAAGTGATTGTTTAAAGGGACACATTCTGATGTCTAAAAGGAAGTTAAAATCAGCGTACCTGTGGGCAGGCCCCGTACAGTGAAGCTGTTCTTCACCTGGGAGCAGGACTGTCCGTTGCCCCCGCACTGCAGGCAGGGGTCCTCCTGCTGGGCCGACTCCAGCATGTTGTCACAGCCCAGACGCTGACCAGGGAAACATCAGACATCAAAACATATTCAAAGGTTTGGCTCCAAACACAAAACAGATCATTGCAGCATTACCCATAATCCCCTCTGTTTCAGCTCGGTTCCAAAGTGCTGATTCTGTCTGTTACTTTAGATGAAAATAAGGAGCCCCTCCCCACGCCCCTCTGAGAGAGATTTGGTTAAAAAGAACTCAATGGTGCTCTAGGAGGAGATTCAGGTGATAAGGGGGGGGGGGGGGGGGGGGGCGGTTAACTTGGTTGCTGATTGGCTAATGGTTACTCAAGACAAAACATCGTTATGACATCATAAAGTGGCCAAAATCTGATCAGCTCATTTTCAGACAGGTTTTTATAGAAATGGATCAAAAAGAGAGAGAATCTTTGTTCCTGAAACTTTCAGAGTGTCTTTCCACAGAGGGGACACATGTTGATGTAGAAGAGACATGAAGAAGAGGGGACACATGTTGATGTAGAAGAGACATGAACAAGAGGGGACACATGTTGATGTAGAAGAGACATGAAGAAGATTGGACACATGTTGATGTAGAAGAGACATGAAGAAGAGGGGACACATGTTGATGTAGAAGGTGACTAAATCACGAGTTATCATCCTGCTGTCTGCGCCTTCAGAGCCGTGTGAGGATGTGTGTGTGTGTGTGTGTGTGTGTGTGTGTGTGTGTGTGTGTGTGTGTGTGTGTGTGTGTGTGTGTGTGTGTGTGTGTGTGTGTGTGTGTGTGTGTGTGTGTGTGTGTGTGTGTGTTCCTACCTTGCAGACTCCCTCCACACACACGTCTTTGCGGCCGGGGTGGCACGGCGTCCCATCCACAACGGAGCTGCGGTGTCGGTAGAAGAAGTTCTCTCCTCGGGGGATGCAGTTCAGCTCGCAGGGGTTCACCGCTATCAGGGTCAGATTCATTTTAGAATTTGATTTAATTTAATGGTACGCACAACTTAATGTATAACAATTATTTCCAAACACATCTCTATGAACACACCGTACCCGAAAAGGAGCAGGGAGAAGAAAATAATCTGATATGACTTGACCCTTTCTCAAAATAAATAAATAAACAGGAATAGATGGTCTGTCCTTCATATTTTCTTACTCACAGCCAATCAAAACAGTATCGTAGGAAAATAATAGAAACACAAAAACGTACAAAAAAATACTTAGTTCCCACTTGACGGTTAACGGAAAAAAAAAAAACACCA
>NC_136905.1:82476127-82506127 GCF_949606895.1 Notothenia rossii | reverse complement strand
GACAATACATACTGATATACACCTGAACATCAGCAGGAGAGGACTCTTTAAAGTAGAGACACTACATACTGATATACACCTGAACATCATAAGGAGAGGACTCTTTAAAGTAGAGACAATACATACTGATATACACCTGAACACCAGCAGGAGAGGACTCTTTAAAGTAGAGACACTACATACTGATATACACCTGAACATCAGCTGGAGAGGACTCTTTAAAGTAGAGACACTACATACTGATATACACCTGAACATCAGCAGGAGAGGACTCTTTAAAGTAGAGACACTACATACTGATATACACCTGAACATCAGCAGGAGAGGACTCTTTAAAGTAGAGACAATACATACTGATATACACCTGAACATCAGCAGGAGAGGACTCTTTAAAGTAGAGACACTACATACTGATATACACCTGAACATCAGCAGGAGAGGACTCTTTAAAGTAGAGACACTACATACTGATATACACCTGAACATCAGCAGGAGAGGACTCTTTAAAGTAGAGACACTACATACTGATATACACCTGAACATCAGCAGGAGAGGACTCTTTAAAGTAGAGACACTACATACTGATATACACCTGAACATCATCAGGAGAGTACTCTTTAAAGTAGAGACACTACATACTGATATACACCTGAACATCATCAGGAGAGGACTCTTTAAAGTAGAGACACTACATACTGATATACACCTGAACATCAGCAGGAGAGGACTCTTTAAAGTAGAGACACTACATACTGATATACACCTGAACATCAGCAGGAGAGGACTCTTTAAAGTAGAGACACTACATACTGATATACACCTGAACATCAGCAGGAGAGGACTCTTTAAAGTAGAGACAATACATACTGATATACACCTGAACATCAGCAGGAGAGGACTCTTTAAAGTAGAGACACTACATACTGATATACACCTGAACATCAGAAGGAGAGGACTCTTTAAAGTAGAGACAATACATACTGATATACACCTGAACACCAGCAGGAGAGGACTCTTTAAAGTAGAGACACTACATACTGATATACACCTGAACATCAGCTGGAGAGGACTCTTTAAAGTAGAGACACTACATACTGATATACACCTGAACATCAGCAGGAGAGGACTCTAAAGTAGAGACACTACATACTGATATACACCTGAACATCAGCAGGAGAGGACTCTTTAAAGTAGAGACAATACATACTGATATACACCTGAACATCAGCAGGAGAGGACTCTTTAAAGTAGAGACACTACATACTGATATACACCTGAACATCAGCAGGAGAGGACTCTTTAAAGTAGAGACACTACATACTGATATACACCTGAACATCAGCAGGAGAGGACTCTTTAAAGTAGAGACACTACATACTGATATACACCTGAACATCAGCAGGAGAGGACTCTTTAAAGTAGAGACACTACATACTGATATACACCTGAACATCAGCAGGAGAGGACTCTTTAAAGTAGAGACACTACATACTGATTTACACCTGAACATCAGCAGCCTCCCTTAAGCCAATAGTACGTTGTTTTGATCTATGGAGAATTACCTCATTCAACCCCACTTCAAAGCATCCAAACTATCCCCTAAGGTTGGATGTAAATCACTTGAACACACCACTTCTCCTCATGAATAGGAATCACTTTAACATGAGGCAACACGCAGGCCGGATTCCAGCTATTGAAGCTCTGAACACAACATTTACAACATTAGCGGGAAACCCTCCCCACCCTGTGCTGTTTCCGAGTCAGATCTCACAAACAGATACATAATAAATTGACAGAACTACATTCAAACACATGCAGATAAGTAAACTGATGCTGATTTTTAAACCACTTTTTAGGCAGAGAGCGCCAGGTATAAACGTGGATTTTCCATCCACTCCTCTTTAGCAGCCAACACCCAGAGAAGAAGAGTCTTGTTTGAGTTGAATGCCCCTCCCTGCAGACTGTTCTAGATGTGAGACAATCCCACGTGACCTTAAAGGTAGGGCTGCTCGATTATGGCAAAAATCATAATTTCGATTATTTGGGTCAATAATTGATATCAAGATTATTAAAAAACGATTATCCATTTACTTTGAAAACATCCATTTATTGAAAAAAAAAATGTGAACAGTATCTTTGTAACAGTTGAACCCTGAACTTTAATTCAACTGAAAAACCAATAAAATAAAAAATAAAAAAATAAAAAAATGTTTGGCAAAAAATCAATAATCGTTTAATTTCGATTATGTTGTTTTCATAATCGTTGCGAGACAAAATCGTAATTGCGATTAAAATACGATTAATTGAGCAGCCCTACTTAAAGGTCCCCCATTATACTGTTTTTCATCAATACAGGTCTCAGATATATACAGAGCCTGTCTCTGATTGGCTGAAACACCAAACTGATCATTGCAGCATTACCCATAATCCCCTCTGTTTCAGCCCTGTTTCCAAAGTGCTGATTCTCTGTCTGTTACTTTAGATGAAAATAAGGAGCCCCTCCCCACGCCCCTCTGAGAGACATTTGGTTACAAAGAACTCAATGGTGCTCTAGGAGGAGATTCAGGTGATAAGGGGGGGGGGTTACCTTGCTTGCTGATTGGCTAATGGTTACACAAGACAATACATCATTATGACATCATAAAGGGGCCAAAATCTGATCAGCTCATTTTCAGACAGGTTTTTATAGAAATGGATCAAAAAGAGAGAGAATCTTTGTTCCTGAAACTTTCAGAGTCTCTTTACACAGAGGGGACACATGTTGATGTAGAAGAGACATGGAGAAGAGGGGACACATGTTGATGTAGAAGAGACATGGAGAAGAGGGGACACATGTTGATGTAGAAGAGACATGAAGAAGAGGGGACACATGTTGATGTAGAAGAGACATGGAGAAGAGGGGACACATGTTGATGTAGAAGAGACATGAAGAAGAGGGGACACATGTTGATGTAGAAGAGACATGGAGAAGAGGGGACACATGTTGATGTAGAAGAGACATGGAGAAGAGGGGACACATGTTGATGTAGAAGAGACATGGAGAAGAGGGGACACATGTTGATGTAGAAGAGACATGGAGAAGAGGGGACACATGTTGATGTAGAAGACACATGAAGAAGAGGGGACACATGCTGATGTAGAGGAGACATGAGGAAGAGGGGACACATGTTGATGTAGAAGAGACATGAAGAAGTGGGGACACATGTTGATGTAGAAGAGACATGGAGAAGAGGGGACACATGTTGATGTAGAAGAGACATGAAGAAGAGGGGACACATGTTGATGTAGAAGAGACATGGAGAAGAGGGGACACATGTTGATGTAGAAGAGACATGAAGAAGAGGGGACACATGTTGATGTAGAAGAGACATGAAGAAGAGGGGACACATGTTGATGTAGAAGAGACATGAAGAAGAGGGGACACATGCTGATGTAGAGGAGACATGAAGAAGAGGGGACACATGTTGATGTAGAAGAGACATGAAGAAGAGGGGACACATGCTGATGTAGAGGAGACATGAAGAAGAGGGGACACATGTTGATGTAGAAGAGACATGAAGAAGAGGGGACACATGTTGATGTAGAAGAGACATGAAGAAGAGGGGACACATGTTGATGTAGAAGAGACATGGAGAAGAGGGGACACATGTTGATGTAGAAGAGACATGAAGAAGAGGGGACACATGTTGATGTAGAAGAGACATGGAGAAGAGGGGACACATGTTGATGTAGAAGAGACATGGAGAAGAGGGGACACATGTTGATGTAGAAGAGACATGGAGAAGAGGGGACACATGTTGATGTAGAAGAGACATGAAGAAGAGAGGACACATGTTGATGTAGAAGAGACATGGAGAAGAGGGGACACATGTTGATGTAGAAGAGACATGAAGAAGAGGGGACACATGTTGATGTAGAAGAGACATGAAGAAGAGGGGACACATGTTGATGTAGAAGAGACATGGAGAAGAGGGGACACATGTTGATGTAGAAGAGACATGGAGAAGAGGGGACACATGTTGATGTAGAAGAGACATGAAGAAGAGGGGACACATGTTGATGTAGAAGAGACATGAAGAAGAGGGGACACATGTTGATGTAGAAGAGACATGAAGAAGAGGGGACACATGTTGACGTAGAAGAGACATGAAGAAGAGGATTTTGCAGAATAGGTGTGTGACCTTTAAGGCTCTCCTTCACCATGGAGACACAGATACAGGTTAGTTGATGTTTACCAGATGTATAAAATGAGGACGGTTACCTGAGGGTGAGGCAGCGTCGGCTCCTCATGGTCAGCCCCCCACCACAGCTCCGACTACATTCTCCATACGGACCCCAGGTGTCCCAGTGATCGACGCTGGGCAACTGAACACAACACAGCAGTGGAAACATCATCACAAAGTAAAAAAAAAAAAAAATATTTATCCGTGTTAAATTCTTTGCTTTCAAGCTTTTGACCAAGGTCTTGATTCTGTCAGCCTTTTGTGTCACCGAGGTTAAAAATAAACTGGTTGGTTTTTACATATAGAGCCGTCCATGGCCAAGCCCCAGCCTACATGAACGACCGTATCCGCCCTCACAGCACAACCCGGGCCCTGAGGTCCTCTGAGCAAGGCCTCCTCAGGGTGCCCCGAACCAGGCTAAAAACTAAGGGGGACCGTGCCTTTGAGGCGGAGGCCCCAAGGCTTTGGAATAAACTCACCCAGATAATTAAGACCCTCTGTCTCAGTAGATTTTGAAGGGGCAGCTAAAGACCCACCTCTTCCCACAGGCTTCAGAGGAGGTGAGTTAGTAGCTGTTTGTCATTGGTGATTTATTCTATGTTTTACTTGCTGTGTTTATGCTTTTTTTTACATTTTATAGTTATACTTTGAATTGTGTATTGTGTACTGTAAAGCACTTTGTACATTCGTGTTGTGAAGGGTGCTGTATAAATAAAGTTTTACTTACTTACTTAAACTTTGAAACATGCGTAAAAAAAGATGGAAGATTTAAATACAATATATACATTTGTAGGGAATAATGTCCAACTATCAAATTAGTCCTAGACATACGGAATAGACGATTAGAGAAGGGACAAAATTTAAATGTTTGTATTCAATTATAAAATCAAAATGGTGAGACTTATCCATTGTAAATAAAGTGGACATTTTTAAGAATAAATTAGAGTGCCAGGAATAAGGATAAGTGACAATTACTGCCCTGATTCTCCAAAAACAAATGCATGTCTCAGGTTCATTATCTCTTTATGTCGAAGGATTAGTTTCCGTTTTAGTCACTGGGAGTTTACCGTGAGTGCTGGAGCGATGAGCAGCTGGAGGAGGACCAGCAGAGGCAGGAGAGTCTTCATGGTTCCTGGGACAAGAAAATGAAGGGGAGGCATCAAGAGTTAGTCACTGAGACTTTTACACATCGAGCACCAAGTGGAAACACGAGTTATAAAAACACACATGAGGGAAACGTCTTCCTATCTGATGCAAAGACATTCAACACAAATAAAAGATAGGCTCGCAGTGTGTTCACGTGAAGGTTGTGGCCCTGCAGCGTCTTCTGAAAGTCTTGTTTGTTCTGAAATGTTGCCAAACTAAGATGTAAATCAGTGTAGTCATGATTGAGGGTAAGTAGATCATCAGGCTGAATGTACGTGCGCAGCAGCATGTTCTGTGGTTTGGTCTGCAGCCACTAAACTCTAAAACACACATGCATCTGGTAGATAATAGTTATGCATGGTGAGAATCTAGAGGTCTGGGAGGAAAATGTATATAGCATTATTGGATTTCCCATATTTTAATGCATTCAAGTGACATGTTGATTTATACATATATACACACAACTCTATTCAGTAGCTCCGTGTGGCTTTCACATGCAAATGATATCAACATGAATATTGTTTCAGGCTTAAAATGATTCTTTATTTAGCCAACATGTTATACAACTTAAGTGTGTGTCATAACATAAGGAAATCAACGGGCTCGATCGCTGTAAAAAAAATGAAGCAATTGTTTATCTTAAATGTCAGAGCGTTTATTTTTAGATTCAAAAACAAAACACAGATCCTTCAAAAGAAATCCCTCTCTCTCCAAAGACTGCCAAAAACAGGCCCATAAGATTATTGATTAAAGAGGCCCGATTATACTTTTGGGGGTTTTCTCTACCCAACACATTGTAAGTGATAGGCTAAGGGGCGGGACATCTCTAAGAGGTTGACCAATCACAACAGAGCCGGCCAACTAACCAATCAGAGCAGACTGGGCTCTGGTTTTAGACAGAGGGTGAAAAGAGGTGCTGCAGCACAGGCAGTATGAGAGAAATAAAGAGCTTTTGAACATTAAAGCCTGGAGACAGGTAGAGACACTACATACTGATATACACCTGAACATCAGCAGGAGAGAACTCTTTAAAGTAAAGACACTACATACTGATATACACCTGAACATCAGCAGGAGAGAACTCTTTAAAGTACAGACACTACATACTGATATACACCTGAACATCAGCAGGAGAGGACTCTTTAAAGTAGAGACACTACATACTGATATACACCTGAACATCAGCAGGAGAGGACTCTTTAAAGTAGAGACACTACATACTGATATACACCTGAACATCAGCAGGAGAGGACTCTTTAAAGTAGAGACACTACATACTGATATACACCTGAACATCAGCAGGAGAGGACTCTTTAAAGTAGAGACACTACATACTGATGTACACCTGAACATCAGCAGGAGAGGACTCTTTAAAGTAGAGACACTACATACTGATGTACACCTGAACATCAGCAGGAGAGGACTCTTTAAAGTAGAGACACTACATACTGACATACACCTGAACATCAGCAGGAGAGGACTCTTTAAAGTAGAGACACTACATACTGATATACACCTGAACATCAGCAGGAGAGGACTCTTTAAAGTAGAGACACTACATACTGACATACACCTGAACATCAGCAGGAGAGGACTCTTTAAAGCACAGATAGACCTAAATGTAAAGTTAATAGAGAAAGATTTTTTCCCGGCTTTGATTGATAGTTAGTTGCAGAACTAAAATTGTGAATTCATATTCCTTGAAAGAGATAACAGCATGTATTTAAAGTCCTAATAACATGCTGAAATGTATTCTTATAAACTACTTAAAGTCACACCTTCGTAAGTAAAATCTTTCTATGAACTCTCGAACAGCAGCTTCATCATCTCCCTCCTCTGTCTCCTCATAAATGCTTAACCTTTGTTGCATGTGGAGAGGCTTTGTTTGTTTGTTCCGGAGCAAACGGGGTGTTTCCTGCCCGCCTGAGAGATTCAATCACCTCTGACCCCGTCTGCAGGGACAGAAATATCCTACAGCCCTGAACGCCCCACAGGCAGGAAGACAGGTCAGAGGGAGAGGAGAAAGACAGACAGTCAGCAGGTCTGAGGCGTCTGCAGAAAAAACGCCCAAAATTTAGCAACTTAATTGAGTCATCTTTCCTGAGAGGTGGTAATCTTCTCTCTGTGCCAACAACTTTAAACAAAACAATATGATGACCATAGATGCCATAATCATTATTCTACGAGTTGTTTAGTCAGTAAAATGTCATCAAATTGTGATAAATGCAGACTCAGGCTTTAAAAATTCAAGGTATAACATCTTCAAATGGATTTTTTGAAAGACCTTAACTGAAAAATAATGGGACAAACTGATAACAAACAGAGAAAATAAGAAACTCTGTACATTCGAGAAACTGGAAGTGATGAATGTCTGACATTTTTGCTTGACAAGTGACTGTAAATCATAAATCGAATGACAAAATAGTTCATGTCCATGGGCAAATCCATTACTTATCTGATGAAATCCATAAAATGTCAGAAAAAAAGTGAAAAAATATCCGTCGTCCCCCCCCCCCCCCCCCCCCCCCCGGTTTCTCAAATTTCAAGATGAGGTAATTAAATCGCTTGTTTTGTCAGTCAAAACCCCCAAATAATCACTTTAATACGATTTCAAATGAATTAAAGCAGCAGATATCAAACCTTTAGTGGCTGAAAACTGCAATTATTGACGCTTTTGCTTGAAAACTTACTTCAAAGATTAATTAGTTACACTAGTTGGAGATTTTTGTTCTGTCGTTCAATTTATCGTTGGTGCTTTAAAATGTGTTCTGTGAAACACTGAATATGAGCAATAGACATGAAGTAATTATGAATGGTGAATCTAATGGAACTCTTTAAAATAAAGTGCATTTAAGAAGACACTCAAAACACTTCTAATCATATGTTATAGAAAAAGTAATCACATACTTTAAACACTTAAAGGGGACCTATCATGCGAAATGCACTTTGTGATGTCTATAATACATCAACATGTGTCCCCGGTGCGTCGGGGAACTCACGCAGCGTCAGAAATAAAATAAAAACCTCTCTCTTTTCATGTTTTGTATAGGTCCTACAATATATGTTTCCAATATAGCATGATAGGTCCACTTTAAGGAATACATTAAAGCAAGTCATACAAAGCAATAAACCCCAATTAAAGCCAACAAATCATCACTCGTTATAAGGGTTAAAACGTCATAAATTGACTTTAGTCCTCGTCAGTGAACTCTCTAACAGATTAATTGACTTTAATCCGGCTCATTATCCTCTCGGTACACATGTTGTGATTCATGCTGAGAGCAATCCACTCCTGAGTCATTAGAAAATCCTTTGTGGGTTCCCAGCATCCTCTCTTTTTATTGTACCAACTCAAAAAGCCTTTGGCCTCGGGCTGCAAAGCTTTATCCAACAAAAATAAAGAAATATTACTCAGTGAGGGAGGGCAGGCGGTGTCTTGTTCATTATTTACTGGCATCTACGGTCACTATGCAAACTCATCCATGGATACAACATCTTTGTATTTTAAAGCTGCTCCGATTAGTGGACTCATTTAATAATCATTACAGTCCAATTGCATGCAATAAAGTCAGAAAAAGCAGCTGTATCAGCTTCTCAACTCTGAAGATTTACAGTTGTTTCTGTTATATATCACATTAAAGTGAATATATTTGGGTTTAAACTGAAACAACACATTTAAATACATAGGTATATAATGAACTTGGATGTACATGTTTTAATATTTCCTGACATTTTGAAGACTTAAAGCGGATGAATTGACAATGAAAATAATCTTAAATGTCAGGACAAGTACATTTATGATATTTCTTTAAAAATGTATATTATAAATGGACTATATTGTTAGATGTTTGTCCCCTAAAGTGTTAGCATTGGCTTCCCGATCTGGTCCATTCTAACTTTATTAAACATATTTTATCTTTTAAAGTATCTCTAAATATTTAATCTTTAAAGTTAGCTTTCTTGCATGATATTCATTTTGTACACGTTATTTCTCGATAAGCCTTTGAAGAAATGCAAATCTTTAAAAACAAACTCTCACAAACTATCATTTCCTCTAATGACCCATCATTCAAAGTGCACATAAGTAGTGTTTCTCCCTAAAAAACTGAAAGTAATTTCAAGCAAATCTGACACGAGAATGAACCACCATGAAATCGTTGGAAAACTCACCGGGTGCAGAGCCTCTAAAGTCGGATTGAGTGAGTCCCAAAGCTCGGTGTGTTTGCTCCGGAGCTCCGAGCAGCTTTGAGGGGAAAGGTGCGTCTGAAAGGAGAGGCAGCTTCTCCTGGATATAAGAGCGGGGCTATCCCTCTCCTGTCTGTCTCTCTGAATCTGTCTTGCGTGCAGCAGGAAACCAATAGGAAGAGGAGAAGAGGAGAAAGTCTGTTGTTGCACCTCCTCCTGCAGCAGCCTGTAATTTCAGCCTGTAAAAATAACAGTTACTCAACATGTTCGCTGGTCGCAGGGTCCCTCTGTGTCCCCGCTTTGCTACATGTCATTATAATGTTCTGTACATCTAATTCCAGGGTGAGCTTCCAAAGGACTCAATGCTTTGGGTCTAATGTGGATGAAAGTTATTTTTAAACTGGGCTCCAGAAGAGAAGTTGCATTGGCGCTGGTTTAGGGGGGTTGAGCTGGGGACACGCCCCCTTCAATATTTAGACTACTTGCATTTGTCAGTCAACTCCAATAAAACATGGCTTTTGCTGCACTTGGAAAACAAGTGGAGACACACATCCAACCAGATCTGGAAACAGCTTTGATGTCAGTGATTTAATCTTTACCACAAATTAGCCAGGGTTAAACACCATTGACAAAAACATGAGATGATTTATTCGACACCCAATGTATTTCTCTCACTCTGATCTTTTAATTTATGTATTTTTCTAAATATATTATTTTCCTGTTTTTGATTTCAACTAAACTTGCAATTAATTATTTTATTTGTACATTTGCAATATCGCTTTTTATCTGTTTCACCTGTAAATTATTTCAATTTGTATGTAAATTTGTTATCGTTTATTACGGTTATAAAATGACACCCATATTTGATTCATAAATAGATGAAGGAGAAGTACAATTTAGAGCACATGTGTCAAACTCAAGGCCCGGGGGCCAAATCAGGCACTTGGTGGATTTAATTTCGGCCCGCAGGATAATTTCTAATTCCCGCCGGTATATTGCACGCACACCTTCACTCCATCCTGAAGGTCTCCTCAGCTCAGAGCCTGAGCCCAAACATTGATGACCTTGCACCCAAGATGAGATGCCAAGTATCTGAGCTAGCATCACAGAGCAGCACACTGACTTTAATGGATGTTTCCTTCTGCACTTTCTCTCTCACGACAACAGGGCATGTTTGGTTTTTTCTTTGAGGGAAATAGTTTTCATGAAGCTGTTGTTGGCCTGTGGGAAAATGTAATCATAAGAAATGACTCTGGAAAAGCTGCAGATAGAGCCATAAGAAATGAATCAACTGATTATTTAATGTTTAATGTTGTTTTTATAGGCAATAATTTAAGATTTGTTAGTTCCCGGTTTAATATGTGCAATAAGTTCATTTAATACGTTTTGCAATAAACATTGAATCAGTCCGGCCCTCGACTAGTACCCATTTATTTATTTTTTTGGCCAACTGTGTATTTGAGTTTGACACCCCTGATTTAGAGCATAAGACATAAACCAGAATGCAGGTAATAAGGGGTTTCAGGCTCTAAATGTTGAGGGCTACGACCTTGGGTATAATACGTTCCCCCCCAATAATATTGAAACCAATTCAGCATCAGGGGAATAATTGTACCAAATTGAGCAGAAAACCATGCAGTAGTTTTTTAGATATTTTGATAAGAAGAAAAGATGGTTAAAGTTGAAAGTTGAAGTCAAACACTCATCCTTTAAGGAACATGAATGTTTGAACAAAGTGTCATGAAAATCTTTGACCTATTTGTGACGATACTTCAGTCCAAACCAGTCGAAGACCAAACGTGAGACATTCAAACAATTCTGCTAGTTAGTTGAAAATTAGAAGGAAATATAATAAATATTTTTCTAACCTTTTAAAAAACCTTACTCCTATAAACTTTGACACAAACTATATAACTAGAAAACATGTTAAGTATGTTCTTTGAGCCGTGAAAGAGTGTCTACTCCACAAAGTCAACATGTTTCTATTCTATACGTTTTTATTACACCCATTACTTTATTGCACCATTACGATCATTTATTCTTGCACTATTTCTGTGTTGCATAGGTTTGGGCTTTACGATGTTATTTGCCAACAGCTAGACCGTAGCTGTTCTTTGTATACCAGGGCTGCACATAACTGGTGCGCAGGTG
This sequence comes from Notothenia rossii, assembly GCF_949606895.1. Lineage (NCBI taxonomy): Eukaryota > Metazoa > Chordata > Actinopteri > Perciformes > Nototheniidae > Notothenia > Notothenia rossii. Next base: position 82,494,422 of record NC_136905.1, on the reverse strand, counting down.
CGCATGCACACCTCCGCCAAAAAAAGAGCACCGGGTCATTTGAAAAAAGGCGCATTTGCGTACCAACATTAAGAGAGAGAGGGGGGGAGAGAGAAGGGAGAAAAGAAAAGAGAGGAGAGAGAGAAGAGAGAACAGAGAAGAGAGAAGAGAGGAGAGAGGAGAGAGGAGAGAGGAGAGAGGAGAGAGGAGAGAGGAGAGAGAGAGAGTAGAGAGAAGAGAGAAGAGAGAGAGAAAGATATTTGCGAGTTGCATATGAACTCAGGGCCGGCCCGTAGCACTGGCGTTATAACTTTTCGCCTAGGGCGCCAGATCTGGGGAGGGGCTGCGCTGGCAGTTCTGGGAGGGAAAACACATGTTTGACCGTTGGTGCTCATCCTAATTTTCGGCCTTGATGTAACAATGTTCATAATTAAGTAAATGTAACACCCTTTTCACCCCGGTTACACGTGTCATTTGCCCTGTACGATGGGCGCTGTAAGTGATGAAAATGGGGGATGTTGGCTTATCTGGCGCCCGCAGCTCACAGCCAAAGTGCGAGTGAGCGAGGGAGAGAGGGAGGGTGCACCGGTACCGGCGCTGTTGTTATTAGAATCTGGTGCTAGCTGCTCTAACGGATATAAGAAGAAGATTTTTCTACAATGATGTGGAGGGAGAGTCCTCTCCAGTCAGACTGAGAGGCTGATAACTACAGCTCAGTGAGGTAAGTGTTTAGATAGTTAACTTTAGTCTAAGTTCAAACGGTTTGGTCACAATTTATGTAAACACATATTTCCAAGGCACTCCTTTATAATTATTGTGATAAACAGGTTTGAAATCATTCCAATGTATACTATAGGACAGTAACCGAAAATATCCTTTCAAACTGGAGAGATACAAAAAAAATGCATAAATAAATAAATGTTAAGGTAAAATAAGATATGAATGAACAACACAAATAAAATAAGTTACATTAATTTGTTATTGGCTATGGTAGGTTATTGGTTATGTTCACTGCATGTGTGTTCTGTGTTCACCTCTGCATGTGTGTTCAGTGTCGTGTGTCTGGCAAATAAAGTCAAGACCCCCTCAAAAGTGACGGTTTATTTCATTTTAAGGATGAGCACCAAGCAACATCTCCAGGTGCTCCTTTGAGAACCAGGGCAAAAAAGTTATGTGCACCCTGTATATAACAATAAAGCTTTGGATTTGAGATTTTTGTAAAGGACAAAAACAAAAATAAATCTATCCCTGAAGTACATCTTTCATTTTGTGTTCTCAATAATTCATACACACAAGGGCTCATAGAGGATTCTGACAATATAATTGCTACATAATCCTAAACATTTTCACAACTGCATGGGAAAAACATAGAACAGTAATTATTTTGGGTTTTAAAGAGGAAACCGCGACCAAAGCTGTGTTTAAACATCGACCAGTATATTCTCTCCCAAAAGATTTCCCCCTCCCTATGTTCTCTCCTCTCTTTCGGGGGTGAGGTTTTTCTAAACATGCCCACTGGCTTCTAAAAACAAAACACCCACAATTGAAAATGATAAAGCATTATGTAATTGTGGGCTCATGTTAAAAAAAACACACACACATCTTGGGTGTAATGTGTACTTGTGTTGAATTAACTTTCTACTGTTTCATTCAAAGAAAGGGTGTGAAGCAGCTAGAGGGGCCCACTGGCTCCAGGGTTTCTTTCTTATCATGTGAAAGAAAAACAGTTTCAACGCCAAACACGACACCAAAACCCATTTCAGCCACATGTTTGTATATATAGTTTAACTGGGAGATTGTTCTCCATTTAGGGGCCAGACTGCATCAGTCAACACATCAATGTTTAACATTCCTGCTAAGGTAACTCCGTGCATTTCCTTAAGGAGAGGAGAGTCAAAACCAAAATACAAACTGTAGGCGTCTACTGAAGTTCAATAGACCATCAAGCATACATTGAGTTATTTCCTGAAGTCCCGTGCACAAGCTGGCTTTTGTTACCAGTATTAAGTAGAAGTACTTTCTTTAAATCTTTTACTTTGAAGAAATACTTAAAACGGGTCAGTTGCCATACTCACACCGTTTTACCTTGAATCTCTTTTAGAAACGTTGTATTCCTAGCGGCCTCCAGGGTGAGGAACCTAAATCTGGAGGAAAGTCTTGATGAAGTAAATCAGGGCTGCCTTTAGCAACAGGTATAAAACATGCATTAACAAACTATCACACAACTCAAAAGGTTTAATAACATTAAAAGTAAAGACCACACAAGAAATGACACTTGGATTCCAGGCCTCTAGGCACACCTAGTTTAAATATACCAACGCTTGTTAGCATAACTAACAAGAGATCCCTGCATCACCAAGCCTAGACATTGTTAGAATATTCAGCATTTTGCAAATAACATTAAGACATATACTTATTTGTTTGCCAGCTAAGAGTTCAATGGGATTGCTATTAGGGAAAAACCTAAATGGCTTTCTTCCTTGAGCCATTCTACCTCAATGTGCTGCCAAAATGCATCACTATTAAAACCCGTATTATTCAGAAAGTGTAGTGCTGTAGTGGAAGATGATTGGTCTTGTAAGATAATACCCAAAAAGAAAATCATGCAGAAAACTAAACATCGATTATCTCAACATGTAGGGGATTTACATGTAAGTATTACTCTGTGTGGAAACCACATTGTGTTGAAATCTGAAAAAATAAATAATTATTTGTATAGCATAGTGGTCTGAACGACGGAAAAAAACTAAAAGCTGCAGATAGATTAAAAAAAGTGACCACATGAATGAATAGCGGTGGAATTATATTTTACTTAAACAAACACACAAACACACAATTTCACTTGATAATGTGGCTTTATCGGGAAACACATCCCCCTTGTTAACATTTTTGGCAGCACATTGAGGAAGAAAAGTGGATCAAGGTCCAAGTTAGTTATACTTCATTAATTCTGTGTGTGTGTGTGTGTGTGTGTGTGTGTGTGTGTGTGTGTGTGTGTGTGTGTGTGTCTGTCTGTCTGTCTGTCTGTCTGTCTGTCTGTCTGTGTCTGTCTGTCTGTCTGTCTGTGTGTGTGTGTGTGTGTGTGTGTGTGTGTGTGTGTGGTGTGTGTGTGTGTGTGTGTGGTGTGTGTGTGTGTGTGTGTGGTGTGTGTGTGTGTGTGTGTGTGTGTGTGTGTGTGTCTGTGTGTGTGTGTGTGTGTGTGTGTGTGTGTGTGTGTGTGTGTGTGTGTGTGTGTGTGTGTGTGTGCGTGTGTGTGTGGCCTAGTATTAGTATACTTGTGGGGACCTAAATCTGTTTACACAGTCACGTGTGGGGACTAGCCTCCCTTATGGGGACACAATGGAGGCCCCCATTAGGGGAATCATTCATTTTAGGCTGAAGACTTGGTTAGGGATTAGGGTACGGTTAAGGGCAAGGGTTAGGCATGTGTTGGTTATGGTTAGGATAAGACTCCAGAAAATGCATGAAAGTCAATGTAATGTCCCCTGAAGTGATGTATATATGGTGTGTGTGTGTGTGTGTGTGTGTGTGTGTTTGTGTGTGTGTGTGTGTGTGTGTGTGATAAGGAAGAAGGGTTTGTCTTAAAGTAAAAAACGCGAGCATGCTTTCTATCCTTTATCCAAACTTCTTCCTCAAAGTCGGCAAAGCGTATTATCATCTACTATTGTAAACACAGTTGTGACTTACAAAGAACTGGCCAAAATAAAATAATTTAATGTTTTTGACTATGAGAAAGTCATACTTACTCTTAACATTTGAAAGAAAAACAGTTTCAACGCCAAAAACGACACCAAAACCCATTTCAACCACATGTTTGTATATATAGTTTAACTGGGAGATTGTTCTCCATTTTGGGGCCAGACTGCATCAGTCAACACATCAATGTTTAACATTCCTGCTAAGGTAACTCCGTGCATTTCCTTAAGGAGAGGAGAGTCAAAACCAAAATACAAACTGTAGGCGTCTACTGAAGTTCAATGGACCATCAAGCATACATTGAGTTATTTCCTGAAGTCCCGTCAGTCCCAGTTTCCTGGAGAAAATCTGTTATTTTAAGCTCAAAAACAGCAAATACTGTACGTCAAGTATTTTTTTTTGTGCAGCGTAATTCATGCATTTTGTAGCATACTTTTCACAATATATTTTGAGTTAAAGTTCCCATGTCATGGCCATTTCCACTGATCATAATTCCATTGTTGAGGTTTACTAAAATAGATTTATACTGTGCAATTTTTCAAACTCACATTGGTTTCGCATTCTTAGCCGTGATATACTGAGCGTATACCACGGGTAGAATTGTAAGTTACTTTTCACAACAAGTCAGTATCCCTCCGCGTCTGAGAAAAACAGTATACCGTTGGCCGAACCACGCCCCTTAGCTGTGATATAATGAGCATATACCACGGCCTGTCGTGAGCTATTGCTTAAGTATTCAGAATCACTCTCTAAACGGGCTCGTTGCAGCTCTTGCCCCCCCCCACCTCCCTGTGAGCCCAGTGTGCTCCGATTGGGCGGGACGTTGTGAATCGCGCTGAGCTCCGTGGAGGTGTGGTTTCCTTGTTTAGCGAAACTCACCCTGAGCAAACACAAAGTCACAGCCGAAGTAAAAACAATAAGTGTGGCTTGATATTGAGTAAGAGAAAGGTTGATAAACGCTGTGAGAATGGGTCTGCAGAGAGAATTTCACTGCGATCCCAACTGTCTGTTATCTACGACGGAGTATTAGGGCCACACTTGGAAGAAAAAAAACAGAGAGATTTCGAGAATAAAGTCGTAATAATACGAGAATAAAGTCATAGTTACGAGAATAAAGTCGTAGTTTCATAAGTGAAATTGTTAGAATATTCAGCATTTAGCAAATAACATTAAGACATTTGTTTCCTAGCTAAGAGTTAAATGTAGGGTAGGTAATTCACTTCAGAATCACTTTTTGTTATATTCCATGGAATGCTCTTAACATCCTGATAGCAATGAAAACATTAAATGCTTTGACAATAAATATATACCTAAAATTCGTCTGTGGAAACCGCGGCGCTGTAAAAAGCAAATCATCTGAGCCGGCCCGGCTAAAACAACTGGATGGCCTACCTGCCTGTCAGCCTTCCACCTGTGCACAAACTTAGATTTCTTTCAGTTGTGTACTTTCAAAAGTTTCAAATTCTACCGCACTCGAGCTGGTTTCTCCATTCTTACCTTACCTTTAAATGGGATTGCTACCACACACAAATATGATGCTACAGCTAAAAGGTGATTAGCTTAGCCTAGCATAAAGCAAACCAAAGGGGGGCACAGTTAGCACATTACCTCCTGTAAAACTGAATCACCATCCTAAAGTTTTTAACGTATATATTTAAAAAGAGGTAGTCTATATATTAATTAGCTTTAGAGACAGTGGTGTGATGTTTTACTTTGGACAGAGCTAAGCTAGCTGTAGTGTACACATGTTTCCATTAGGCTAAATGAAGCCAACCGACTGCTAGCTTTAGCTTCATAATTAGCTTACAGACATGAGTGGTGTCACTTTCGTCTAACTTTAGGCAAGGGGAAAAAAACATGTTGTGAACTGTTTCCTGAAGTTAAAGTCTCTTTCTTTCTATTTTAGTTCTGGGGAAATTATCCTACATCCCAATACGTATATTTAGATTCAATACACATCAAACTGCAACTTCAGTAATATGCAAGAGCCAACACGAGGGATTGTCAGTTCCACTAACCTGCTCATCATCTGCAGGATTTAAACTTTATTAGATAAACAATAAAACAGTGTTTCCTGCGATCAAGAGGGAGGGAGGCACCTTGAAGTCTCACAAGGTTGAGCGTCAGAAGGGATAATCAGGTATCTTTAGCACTTTGTCTCCACCTCCGGACACCCAAAATAGGTGACCACCAACTTCTCCTGGGCACTGAACAACCCAAAAAAACATCACCAAATAAAATGTTTACAGGGACCTCCTGGCATGCTGCTGATTTAATTTTAGAACCCTAATGCCTTATGTATCTTAAAAAAAAAGAAAGAAATTCCACATTTTCCACACGTACATTTCTGAGAGACCTCGACTTTTGATTCCAGGTCATTAAGTCGAGCCGTGGCTTTAAGAGGGGCCCTAAACCACAGGATATCCGTTTAAATGACTAAACTTTACATGCACATATGTAGGTTAGAAAGAAAAAAACAGTTTCTATATGTTAAAGAAACATCTGTGCCCAGTATTTAGTATATTTTCTTCCGTCTTGAGTGTAGTTTCCTCCAGTTCTCTCAGGTCACATCCACTGGAGTGTCCGTCTTCCTGTGGGTGTTCAGAGCTGCCGGCTGAGCTTCTGCGCCTGCCTCTCCTTCGCATTGAAGGCATGTTTAGTGTCCTGCAGCTGATCTATAATCTCCTTGGCCTCCTTCATCTCCACAGCGAGCTCGTCGTACTTCTCCACCAGCTCCTGGTTCTCCCTGCGCAGCTCCACCACCAGCTGGCCCAGCTCCTCGCTCTGCTTCCCGCAGTGCACCTTCAGCTGCTCCATCTCCAGCAGCGTCTCCTCCATGCGCTTCACCAGGCTCTCCAGCTTGTCTTTAGACATCTCTGATACGTTCTCAATCTCCTGAGCAGGGCTTTTTCTTCTTCTGTGTGTTGCAAGCAGTAGCTCCTGTGTGTTGCTTTGTTGAGTGTCTGCGATTATGGTAGTCTAATCCTCGATCCCTTACAGGTCTCATGCAGCAGACCCCCCTCCCTGCTCTGTAATCCCCTTAGCAGAAATATCCTGGTGCTCAGGTGTGACACGGAAGCATCCTGAATAAATCCTTTTACACATGCAGGATGACGCTCGTTCACAGGCTGTTGTTCCTATAAATATTTCAATGTAATTCTAAATGTATTCTAATTGTATTGTTTATTTTTAAATGTATTTGATTTTATTTCAATTTAGTTCACTCTTAAATGGAGCTACGTAAAGTATAGATTATGCCTCAATTTAATCTGAAGCTGCAAGGCAGTACAAACTAACTAAGCACAGTAACATGTGTTTAAGAATAATGTTAGGTACTTATACTTTAGTATTTCTAAATAAATGCATTGTTAATCAGCACATTTCTAATAACTGGGATTCTTTATCTTGAGTTCAAGCTTCTTTTAGTGCATGTTTTTAATAATCTGATCCTAGCAGGTGTCTGCAGGAGAAGCTTTAAGTAATAATCTCTGTGGCCGAGCCTCCGCGGGGACTCACACGCCAGGATGAGGCCTCGTTAGGTAAGTCACAGTTTGAGGTTAAGCACTCTGGGTAAACTGCCAAACCGTGACACTGTCCCACACCGTCCCCATGACGACAACTAATGCGTGTCCCCGGTGGCGAGCCAGCGGGTCGGCGAGCGAGGGGAATCATCGGCACGCCGAGGAATTCTGACAATGTTCCCACCGCCTGCAGAGAGGCTGCGTCAAAGGAAGCTGCGGAGAGACGATGCCGGACGGACAAAAGTGTGGGTTTGTGAGTGACCTTTGACCTCTGCAGGGGGGGGAAATAAAGAGAGAGCAGATTTACAGAGGGGAGGTCTCTCATCAAACAGTCTAAAGTTTATGTTTGTCACTCAATGTGTTATCAAGTGCTTAAAGGGGCCCTATTCGGGTTTTTTCAGGGTTTTCCCTCTCCTGTAGTGTTCTATAGGTTTTAGTGCATGTAAATGGTCTGCAGAGGCTACAATCCCTGTGTCCCATCCAGAGGGAGTTTCTCTCCAACACACTCTCCCCGCCTGAAACGCCTCCATTGGACTCCTTTGTTTACTTCAGGGACATAGTGACATCACTATGTAAAACTTGCGCTTGTATTGACTAGCGCTCCAACACAAGAGGCGCTTTCACACCGCAGTACTTTTCCCACTTTATTTCCGATATAGTTTCGAAATGTCGGGTTCACAAAAAAAAAATCCGGAACAAAAATTAGTTCATGAGAACCTTTTTACACCCTTGCTAGAGAGCAGGTACTTTCGTGGGAGAAAAAGGTTCCTGTGTCTGATTGGCTGGGCGGAATGCAAACCACGCCCCGTAAAACTCCCAAAAAGTTTTGTGAAGCCGCCATTTTATTATCCTCGCATTAGCATGATTAGCATTAGCCCAGCGTACAAACGCAGATTGACTAATTTATGGCAACACAAAAGAAAATATGGGAGCGGAGGAGATGAGGAGGTGTCGGCGTTCTGGCGATTTACTCGGAAGGCTTCAGTAGAAGCTGCTGGGAGTCCCAGCAGCTTCTACTGAAGCCAGTCCCTAACTCCGGGGACTTCCGGCCGGGGACTTCGGGTGGCAGTATACGCCGTGAAGTTGTTTGCGGCCTGCCAATAAAACCCAAAGCAGAAGAAGAAGAAGAAGTGACGTCAGCGGCTTCTTTCTCCTAATCCTCCACCAGGGACTTATTCCGGTGTGAACGCAATCTGTACTTAGTTCATCAGAATTAAAGAGTTCTGATGAACCTTTGTGGGAAAAGTACTGCGGTGTGAAAGCGGCGCCTATTGTACAGCTAAGGGGTGGGACATCTCTAAACTGGTTGACCAATCACTACAGAGCCGGCCAGCTAACCAATCAAAGCACACTGGGCTCTGGTTTCAGACGGAGGGTGGAAAGAGGTGCTGCAGCACAGGCTGTATGAGAACAATAAAGACCTTTTTAATTAAAGCATGGAGACATGTCCCAGTAGTATTTTAGTTTTACTTCATTGTACACTATGCAATTACAATTAAGTTAAATATAATCTTATTAAATCTATTTCAATTTTTCACTCAACAATGCAGAGGCCGATGTTGTCGGACAGCTACTGCATATTCATAACACTTTATATTCCTATTTTTTTTTGCAAGTGAAAGGTTGTTCCTCAAGACAAATAAAATGAAATGTTTCTAAACATTTTGACCTGATATCTAAATGTCGACTGAAATGAATGTGTGGATTAGAGTTGGCAGCATTGTACCTCCACATGATGTGTGTAGAGATGGTAACTGCGCTCGCACTAAAAAACCCCAGTCACCACTTGGCATCAAAACCAAACCAACTATGAAGATCACCACTTCTAGTGCGAGGTTTTGTCCACACTGGCAGAAAAAAACACAAATTACAGTCTCGAGAATCTGAGAGCTGCACTTCCATTTCAAACAACATCAACAAAGAGTATTTTAACTTTCATTATTTATTAAAAAAACAAAATCTGAATTGAATAACCTTGCATAACACACATATGCATGTGAAGGACAGGAAAAAAAAAGGCAGTCACCCGACATATTCCCTAAAAAAAAGCAAAGTTTCAGAACAGATATTTGTATATATTGTTCCCTTGGTTGATCTCTGCAAGCGTTACACTCGAGTGAAACAATACAAATCCATCAGTGCAGCTCGTCCTCCATCAATCTGCATTATTTCATTCACATATAAGAAGCCACAACTCCATATCTCATAGAAGACCCTTTTTTAAATGTGGTTTGTTAAAATACACAGTTAATGCTGGATAACTGGAGATTATGTTCACATTCAAGTTTCAAATCAAACTACATCTCCCTCATTTATCAGCATTCTCTTCTCAAAACACACAGATTTGATGTTAGTTTCACAGACGCTCCGGATCTGTGTAGGAACCGTTACCCCGTGTTTGAAAAAGTACAAAGTTTCTCTTATGCATATTTTGGAAAAAACTACAGTATCTGTGTTTAGTGGAAATAACCATGGTGTTAGGTGTAGCACAGTAGGGGGCGGAGCCTAAAGAGTGTGAGAGCAGATGATCACAGGTTACTCCGGGCAGGTTGGAGAAAAATGAAATTAAATGTGAGTCAGGGAAAAGAATGAAAAGCACATTTCTGTCAACAATAACAACATCAACAACAACTACTGAAATGCCCTCGAGCAAGGCACTGGACCTCCAGGCAATCTCGTGTGTGTGTGTGTGTGTGTGTACTTTCCTCCCTCTGCAGGCTGTGACATCAACTGTGATTTAAACGAATATTTAACCAACAAAATGACAATTTCCCTCACATGCCAGCCTCTGCAGAAAAATACTTTTAATAGTATTTTTTAGTTGAAAGGTCACGTTTTTATGAAGTAGTAAAAACTTGGATTGTACTGCATGGGTTTTGCTTTTCCTAAACGAGGCCATGATTGACTTCATTTCCAGACTTTTCTATTTTTGCTTGATTCTTTGTTTACCTTTAAGGCATGAGGGAAAAACTACGATTGAATGATTGAAGTTACAGGCGGGGTTTTGTGATTATTTTGTTGGTGTTCCTTTCGTTTAAAATGAAGGGCAGGAAACACGGTGGAATATTAGAGTCAGTGTCACAAGTACACTGATATCTTAATGCATAGAAACACAAAGAGAGATACACGGGCTTAAAACGTGATCAGTGTGTCTCTGGGTGTGAATCACTCTCAAAGATTTGTTTTTAAAGTGGGAAAACTAAACTCCTTTCAAAAAAGATCCCAACTCAAGATTATATTCATTATCTAGAACGTGTTTGGTCCATTCATCGTTTGGTTGTTTGGTCAGAAACTGTGAATAAGGTCTCAGGTCGATAAAGTCCAAGGTGATGTTTTTAAATATCTCGGTTTTGTCCATGCTAACTCCAAAGATATTCACTTTCTTATGATATAAAAGAGAGAAAAGGCGGAAATCTCCATATCAGAGAGGCTGAAAACGGAATCTTAGGACAATTTCTAATTACAAATGACTTTAATAATCAATCGATTTAGAAATATTTGGCGATTATCTTTCCGTCGACTATTTGTTTACAGATCTATTCTTCTCGTATCTTGATTTGATGGATAGTAAATCCACTCTTTCCTGTGAAAAACATCACTGTAAATCTCTCGGGGTGGGATCGCTCATCCGTCGGCGCTTCTTAACCATTCGTAACGGCGGTGAGGAAAGCACGTGTGGTGACCGACAGCTCGAACACAAACTCCACATCTATCATCAACACCGCAGAGCGTCCGTTACTCAATGAAGGCTTTTTTCTTTCATAGCAGGGGTAGCTTTGGGGGGGGGGCTGTAAAGATGAAGACGTTTGATTAAAGTCTTTGAAGGAGATTTCCCTTCGCTCCACAGCTGCCTCTCAGTGTCCCTGAGCAAGGCACCTTCTGTAAAGTTGTAGAAGACTGTGGTTATTATTACCGTTGCTCCTGCAAAGCTTCCCTGGATAAATAAAAAAATGTGAAGATGAGGTCCCAAGTCGAGCCAGAAATGTCACTTCTTGGTTTTAAAACGCAAATAAAAATGGGGGGGGGGGGAGGTCCTGTCATAGTGGGTTTCTTTCTGGTCAAGGGGCCCCCCGTCATCGCCCTTTTGTTCACCACCCGGCCGGTGACGTTGTGGCCGGAGGAAGTGCGAGGGTGGAGGTTTAATCGTGGCGTCGTCCTGCTAAATGTAGAACTGGTGCAGCGCCAGTCTGTCCATGAAGGGCTGCACCAGGTTGTCTGTGGCGAAGTAGAAGACTAGGCCGAAGAAGATGGAGATGGGCAGAGCGGGGAGCGCCTTCTTGAAGATGGCGAGGAGGAGCAGGGTCAGACACAAGCCCTGCGGGGGGGAACAGACAAAACAGAGCTGTTATACAACCAAAGCTTTCTGTGGTCATATGCAGAAAAGAGCTTAAAAATAACAGTTTTGAGTCCCTTAAAATTCTAATTTGGCCCAAAATACATCAAAATATTGCTTTTTTTTTCTGGTTAACAGCAATTTTTGATCCTATAAATGTCAGAAATGGATTCAGCTTTCTCAATTATTCCCACAACCACTTCAAAACATTTGTATAACTATTGTCTGCATATGCTAATCAATGCAACTTGTGCTAATTTTGCAAATTGCCAAACACATGCAAGTTAGCATCCGGCAGTGTCTTTGTGTGGGGACCCGTACTAAACATTTCTATCATAAAACTTTGGGGTACTCATCATTTCCGGGTTTACAATAGGACTTTGAGCTAGCAACTCGGCTACCACAGAGTAATGTCATGAGACAGAAGCCCTGCGGGGGCACAGGCGAGCAACAACAAAGCTGTTATACAAATCAAGTGCTGGAGGTTTTGCGGTGGCGCGAGTTGGACGCTGAAATAAGAACTCACGATGAGGATGGCCACGAAGCAGGCGAGCGTGGTGTTCCAGTCGCCGCTGGCTGTGGCCGAGGCCTTGCCCACCAGCATGCTGTAGAAGATGAAGTCTCCGAGCCCCAGCTTCACCCCCCCTGAGAGAGAGAGAGAGAGAGAAAGAGAGAGACCACAGTCAGGGTGGAGGCTGATTCAGAAACACAGAAACTCACGCCCTCCCACCCGCACAGAGATCTGTACTGTAATTACTGTACAAACAGAAAAAGAGCCCATATTTACCCGGGCTCTCACTCACATGGAACCCGGCAATTGTCGTGAATAATCGCTTCCTAATCTGCGACTAAAAACAGGCTGCAGCCAAACATCTAGTCGCTCTCATTTCACAGAGAGGGCAGCTCATAAAAACACTCCCCAGATGTTTTATGATGTGGTCACACACACACAGAGAGAGAGAGAGAGAGAGAGAGAGACACAGAGAGAGAGACCTCTCAATATGTGATTTTGATGAACAGAAGTGAGTTGTTTTTCTGCGGTTGTTACAATTGGAGAGAAACTTGATTTGTTAAATATGGTTCTGTCAGCACTCACTCTCCTCGTCGTCGTCGTCCTCCACGGGGGGCCGGTCGGAGGGCATCTCCTGGATCTCCCGGCGGGTCTCCTCCGTGGTCTGCAGGGGGCCCAGCTGGTGCTCCTGGCTGTTCACCCAGTTGGAGCTGAAGCCCCCGTCGTCATGAGACAGAGCGGGGGGGGAGGCCGGGGAGGCCACGTCTGCAGAGAGCGACGACAGGTCAGTATGAGAATAATCAACACTGAGGGAAATGTGAACAAACACTAAACATGGCTCATCCACCTGCAGCACCCCCACCCAGCCACACTCGTATTATGAAGAGTATCCTAACTTTATATCTTAAAGGGGACCTATCATGCAAAATGCACTTTTGTACGTCTTTTATACATGAATATGTGTCCCCGGTGTTCCAGGGAACTCACCAAGTGTCAGAAAACACAACCCTCTCTATTTTCCTCCATACCCAAATCTCTGAAAAAGGGGCTGCAACGGATCTGATACAGACTGATCCAGATTTGAACACTTATATGACATCACAGAAGTGGCGCTACGGCTATTGGGCCAACTCCACCAATCAGGAGGAGACAGCCACGGACATTGCCGTTGCAAAGCGCTGGAGACGCTGTAGTACATATGCTAGGCCTGTAGATGGTGCTCTTCTCACAGAATCAGCCCATGATGCAAAGACAGTGTTAAATTGAGCCAAATGAGGAATGGCTAAAATGCATGATCTGTTTGGTATTTTGAAAAATAAAAAGTATAAATATGCCTTATATAGGTATGGTCCTACACTATATTATTCAAATATAGCATGATAGACTAACTTACCTTAAAGTGGACCTATTATAGATGAGAGTAACACCTACGTCACTTCTGGGCAAAAATGACGGCCCCGCCCACTTTTAGGGGAAACAACGCTGTAATTTGATTGGCGGTCAATACAAATTCTGAAGTTTTTGCCAATCCCATCAGAAATGTTTGAAAACCGTGGATTTGTGGATCTTCAAAGAGCCCGATCACGATGGCCAGACAGGCAAACATTACATTAAATTATTTGAAATCGAAGATCGGTCTCGATATATGGTTAATTTGAAATCAGTAGACGAGGCTGTAATTTCTCCAGCTGTTACTCTCATGAGCGAGGCGGAACATAATAGTTTTATCAGCCAAAAAGCTGCTGTTTTGTTTATTGCACCTCAAACATTAAAACAAATCCAGAGTTCAGTGTTTCTGAACTTCCTCTAAGAAGAAAGGACGGTAACAGAAGAGCTCTGTGGCTTCAGGCTCGATCGCCGTTCAAATGACAGCCGTTGGTTTCCCCCAAAAGTGGGCGGGGCCGTAAAGTGGTAGATGTTACTCTCATCTATGGACATCGATCGCCTACTGCTATATTTAACCATATATCGAGCCAGATCGTCGATTTCAAATGATTTCATGTAATTGTTTGCCTGTCTGGTCATCGTAACCGGGCTCTTTGAAGATCAGAAAATCCATGGTTTTCTTACATTTCTGATCGGTTTGGCAAAAACTTCAGAATTATTATTGACCGCGGAGCCGTACTTTTTGCCCGGAAGTGACGCATTTGTTACTCTCATGTATAGAGTAATCCTACTTATTATATATTTGTTTGTATTGTGTATTCTAGAGGTAATGTACGTTTATTTATAGAGCACATGTTCAGACACAGAGGCAAATCAAAGTGCCTTACATCATCAGTAACACTTAATAAGAAGACAAAAGAAACAATGGAATAACCGGTTCATAACAGAGATACAGAATAGTTTAAAAACAACATTGTAAATAAAGTAGGTGCTAAAAAAAAAGTTAAAAGACTTCTGGGTAAGCAGCTGAAAAAAAGTTATATTTTCAGCCTCGACTTAAAAGACCTCAGGTTTTCTGGAAGTTTGTTCAATTTGCGGGGAGCATAAAAACTAAAAGTAGCTTAGATACTTCAATCATCTTCACTCATACCAGCCCAAACAGAATCACTTTCAAATCCCAAATATATATGACCCATTAGGTGGAGCAATGTGAATCATATCCCTGTTCAGTTTGAATACATCACAAACCTTCAGGAGCCTCCTCAGGCTGAGGTGGAGGGGCCGCTGCTTCTGTGGAGTTTCTTTTTGGCGGCCACTCAGTGTCGGCCATGTTGACGAGCCACACCATCGTAGCTGAGGAGGAGGAGGAGGAGGAGGGGGAGGAAGAATCAGAGGAAAAATATTAAGGTTTAAGGATTCATGAAAAAATAAAATACAAGAAAAACTAGGAAAGTGCCGTTTTATGCATCAATGAACAAACACTTGGTTAACCCTTAGATGCCCTCAGAGTGACTGGACCCTACTCTCTTCCATAAGTGGGTCAAAAGGACCCGTATTAGAATAATATGTGTTTTTATTCCATTTGTCATTTTGGTTAAGAAAAATCACTTGTATAATATTTAGTATTATATTTTGGTTCACACTAGAAATATTTTATATTTAATGTTGCAATATTTATAAAAAAAAAAAATATTTGGAAAAAAAATGTTTTGAACATATCAATGCAAAGATCTCCGCTATTCTGAGACCCTCACAGTATTCCAGTCCCTTTTCAAAACTCATCTCTTCTCCTCATAGCCCAACCCCCATCAATCCATGCAGGTTGATCAAGTTTGATAGTCCTATACCCCCCACCCTAACCTTCCCTTATATTGTAAAGCGATTTTGAGTCCTTGAAAAACCCTATAAAAAAAACATGTATTATTATTATTATTATTATTATTATCATCATTATTATTATTATTATTATTATTATTATTATACTGACAGGTATCAGATCAGGCTGTGTAAAATAATCTTCCTGAGAGGTGTCACTTGTGATGTAGTCTGTGTGTCCCACAGTGAATGTATTCCTGACAGCAACAGGTGATAAGAATCAAAGGTTCCCAGAGGATCCCAAAGGAAATGCATGCGGGTCATTTTTGACCCACTTATGGAAGCTTGGGGTAGAAATACAAAAACTAAAATTTCTTAAAATCTAAATTTAAAATTTGAATGGCGTGATATCCAAAACATGTTTTTGAGGAATAGCTATAATATGAAATGATAAAAAAAAATGTATTACAAAGATACTTCAGGAAAACCACCTCACCGGGTCCAAAAAGACCCACTTATGCATCTTAGGGTTAAGACAAAGTGTAACCATTGGGTTGTATTAATAAAGTAAGAGTACATTAATAATAAAAGATATGAGGTTCCTTGTGGCTGTTTACAAACATATTCTCTCATTCTTTCTACACCACAGCCAAAAGAAATACAAGAACATTTTCGATAGACAGAATGATCAATGCATATCAGCATTAAAAGGCAGAGTGCTGTGGAAGAGCTTTGAACTGCTCATTAGACTCAGGGGGAGTGCAGACGCTGAAAGGAGTTGAAGTGTTATTTTATGAGCCTTTTTCCATTGACTCGTCTCTTTGTTGTATTCAGAGTTTCTTACAGGAGTAGATGAGGGCGGGGAAGATGGGCTCGTTCCTCTCCTGAGCCGTCTCCACCAGGATCCTCAGGGGCCCTTTGGGACAGAGCACCGCCAACAGATCTGAGAGGAGAGAAACCAGAGAGCTGGAGTTAGACAACCTGAGAGAGACAGACAGACAGCCTGAGAGACAGATAGCCTGAGAAAGAGAGAACCTGAGAGAGACAACCTGAGAGAGAGAGACAACCTGAGAGAGATAACCTGAGAGAGACAACCTGAGAGAGACAGACAGACAACCTGAGAGAGAGAGACAGACAGCCTGAGAGACAGATAGCCTGAGAAAGAGAGAACCTGAGAGAGACAACCTGAGAGAGAGAGACAACCTGAGAGAGATAACCTGAGAGAGACAACCTGAGAGAGACAGACAGACAACCTGAGAGAGAGAGAAAGCCTGAGAGACAGATAGCCTGAGAGAGAGAGACAACCTGAGAGAGACAACCTGAGAGAGAGAGACAACCTGAGAGAGAGACAACCTGAGAGAGAGAGACAACAGACAGACAACCTGAGAGAGACAGACAGACAGCCTGAGAGAGACAGACAGTCTGAGAGAGACAGACAACTTGAGAGAGAGAGACAGACAACCTGAGAGAGAGAGACAGACAACCTGAGAGAGAGAGACAGACAACCTGAGAGACAGATAGCCTGAGAGAGAGAGACAACCTGAGAGAGAGAGACAACCTGAGAGAGAGACAACCTGAGAGAGAGAGACAGACAACCTGAGAGAGACAGACAGACAACCTGAGAGAGACAACCTGAGAGACAGACAACCTGAGAGAGAGAGACAGACAACCTGAGAGAGAGATAGCCTGAGAGAGAGAGACAACCTGAGAGAGAGAGAGAGAGACAACCTGAGAGAGACAGACAACAGACAGACAACCTGAGAGAGAGAGACAACAGACAGACAACCTGAGAGACAGACAACCTGAGAGACAGACAACAGACAGACAACCTGAGAGACAGACAACCTGAGAGAGAGAGACAACAAAATGTACTGCATGTGTTTAGCATACAGCGGGCATATGTTTAAAGGGAAGATTGAGGGTATCTAAAGAACCCCATTGCAACCAGATATCTGAAAGTGAGAGGTGAGGAACCCCCGGGGGAATAGGACCCTGCCAGCTTTCCCCTTGCCTAGATTTAGGGAAACTTTGGAGCAACATTTAGCTTCCTTACGATACCACAACATCTGGATTCGATCCGATACCAAGTATTTCAGGGCCAGTACGATACCGATACTTTTGAAAATGAAAAGCGTCTTATGTACTTTCATGTAGGGGAGACTTGCATGACATGATTTTTGAGCTGAAAGCATCAAAAATAGACTCAATCTGTCTGTGTAAATCCCTGTGTCCTTTTGTTTCCTTCTGTAGTCCATTTCCTGTTGTTTGTCTTGTCTTACCCCGGCTGATACTTCACTAAATCCTCTGTTTTAATTGTTCCCTATATTGCCCCTTGGCCCTGTAAGGTGTCCTTGGGCGTTATGAAAGGCGCCCCCCCAAAAAAATGTATTATTATTATTATTATTAAATCTGAATTAATTTTCATGATTAAAGACAGGAGAGTTTTTATTGACAAATAAACGTTTTGCTTTTGCAAATTTAAAAAGTGCAAACATGAAAAGTAACAATACAAAGTGGCCACAGTAGCGAACTGCCTTCTTGCACACATCACAGTTCGCTAAGTTTTCATTAACAGTTGTGAAATAGCTCGTGAACTGTTAGCGCCGGTGTTATGCATGCCCACTGCACCTGGCGGAAGCGCGCCACAGCGTAAAGCACTCAGACATTCCGATGATCTGTACGGCAAAGTTAGGTTTGGAAACGATATCATCTCCTTTTTGAGGGACATGCATAACGCGGCATGACACCGGAGCCTCGCTGCGGGGAAGCTTTGGCGATGTTCTGAGTTTGTTCTAATCTGCTTTCAGATTTTTCCGTCATTGTTAAAAAAAATCGGTCATAGACGGAAAATATTCGGTTGACGCGACCTCTGATCGGAGGTATCGATATTTTGGGATCGATCCACCCACCCCTACACCGCGTGTCTCAGAGGTATTATGTCTTTGTGCTGTGTGAGGTAGGATTTGAAAAGCAATACAAAGTGAATTAAAGTCCTGTCGGTTAACATTTATATATCTTCAGCTTTGGTTCCAAATCTATTCCTTTCCTAAGGAT
>NC_136905.1:82399976-82475927 GCF_949606895.1 Notothenia rossii | reverse complement strand
AGGTTATCGTTAATTATTGAACTGATAATATTCCTCTGTAAGACCTAAAGCATCATCAGTGGTGGAAAGTGACTGAGTATATTTACTAGAGGTACTTTTACTTCAGTATTTCCATGTGCTGCTATTCCTACTTCACTGTTTGAGGCAAATGTACTTTTTATCCAGATACTACTTTTGCTCTAGCTCCTATCTACTTTACCGATTTAGATTAATACAAAACAAAGATCAATAAACTACAATAACATATATTTTAGGTGTGAGTTTTAAAAGTGTGTGTGTGTTTTCAGTCCCACACCATCCTGCTGGTGCAGCCCACCAAGAGACCAGAGGGGAGGACGTACGCTGACTATGAGTCCGTCAACGAGTGCATGGAAGGTGAGGCGATGGTGCTTCCTGTTCTTTTGAAGAATATATATATATATATATATATATATCTGATAAAAAATTGTAATTGTTGGACAGCCCTAATATATATATATATTTTTTTTTTTAATCAGATTAATCACAGCTTAAAAATTAATTAATCAGATTAATCACCATTCGAACTATGTCCAAAATATGCCATTTCTTTATGTATATTGTTGTGGGAATGGAAATATAAATGAAAGAAGGCGGATATATCCATTTCACATACAGTATGTTTATTATAACATTGTTCTGTGAGTCAAAATGAAAGACAGCCCACACACCTATCAATCATCAAACCGTGGGGTCTTATTTCATTACGTGTTGATTTCTATCAACACGTAATGTTGTATCGATGTATATAGATGTACTACAGCAGAAGTATTCTCCGTCGGGACTTCCTGCAACAACACCACGCCGTTATCTTGATTCTGATTGGCCAGAAGACATTATCAAAGATGTTCTATTGAGAAGACGATCTCAATACACTTCTTGGTTTAGATTTCGCTGGAAATTTAAATCTCAAAATGGCAAAAGAACGGCGAAAAAAACGTTTACAGAGAAGACGACAACAATTGTCACTTGCACGAAGCAAGGTGCCCCTAAAAATAGAATCAAATGATGTGGGAAACACTGATAATAATAATAATAATAAAATAAAAAATCCGTTAAATGTAATTTTGAATCATCTCGCGACCCCCCCGGGGGATCAAAACAGTATCCAGTTACGTAATCCATTCTTCTTTTGAAATGCTGATGTTTAACATTGATGTGTAATCTCTTGTATCTCAGGTGTGTGTAAGATGTACGAGGAGCATTTAAAGAGGATGAACCCCAACAGCCCGTCGATAACGTACGACATCAGCCAGCTGTTCGACTTCATCGATGACCTCGCCGACCTCAGCTGTTTGGTGTAAGTTTAACAAACGGATGACATCATTAATATTACTGTAATTCAACCCAGAGGCCACTGATTATATTTTAAAGTCATGAACAGGTTTAGGATATTGGAACTGAAATACTTGTATTTTAACCTTTTATGTGTATTTATAATGAAAAACCAATTCTTTATTACTTGATTCATACTTTTGACCTTCTATGAATCACAAAAAAGATGTCCCCCTGCTTTAAATACAGTTTTGTTATTCAGATAGATTTAAATATGATATTCTGTGTGCAGGTACCGCACGGACACGCAGACGTACCAGCCGTACAACAAGGACTGGATCAAGGAGAAGATCTACGTGCTGCTGCGTCGCCAGGCCCAGCAGGCGGCCAAGTGACGCCTCTGTTCTGTAACTGCTGTTCAAGTGACGTGTTTTCACAAGTTTTTAACAACGTTTTTTAAAAGGTTTTTTTCTCATGAATCCGGAGGTGAATTTTGTATTTTAATGTTTGCCTTATTAATAAAGATTTCTTTTAATTAATGAAAGTGTATCTTTTTTTTATTGGGCCCAATGTAATCCTTCTATCCTCCTGTCTTTTTCTATATTCCTGATTTCTCTCCATGTTTCTGTTTATCTCTTGAATAGCTTGTAGAAAAGTGCTATTTGATTATAAATATTTGTTATAACTGTCTGGTAAGCGGGTTTGGTTTCCTGGAATGATATTTCTCTCTAGAGATTCTTTAGTGGCTTAACTTTTCTGTTTTCCAAGCACAATGTTCAAAATGTGAAATGTGCTTTTAATGGCAACAAATCGCTCTAAAAGAAAGTACAGCTTGTCATTTTCCGCTCAATTCTTCCAAAGGGGTTATTGACCCCATATTCATTTTTTTTGATATTGAGAAAATATTCAGTTTTCTGGACTTTCCAAATAGATCAAGGGATTAAAATAAGATAACGTTTTGTTTTATGAATTGGTTTCATTTGCTCAACTTCTGCTCTCTTTGTACTTCCATTTCTCATTTCTCACCACCTTCTTTATTTTATTTTTTATCTTAAACAGTTGGA
The DNA here is from genome assembly GCF_949606895.1 of Notothenia rossii. Lineage (NCBI taxonomy): Eukaryota > Metazoa > Chordata > Actinopteri > Perciformes > Nototheniidae > Notothenia > Notothenia rossii. The sequence goes on along the minus strand of NC_136905.1, from coordinate 82,473,570 downwards.
TGTTAAATTAAAATGTCAATTACGTTACAAATACAATTTCGATTTTAAAAACCTTCATTAGTTTGTTTACTTTCTGTTTCTTCTTCTTTGCATTTCAATTTTTTACAATTTTTTATTTATTTAACGTCTTTATTTTAAGTGTGTTTTCCTTATTTCTTCCCCTTAAGTGTTATAGGGATAAATGTGCTTGCAGTCTTCCTCCTTCTGGCACAAACACAGTGGCCAATTGGCTCGTCTCTAAATATTGATTTCAACAAGTCTGCCTCAGAAACTATTTACAGTTGCCTCGAGGGCACAACAAAAACAAATCAATAGAACGCACCTAAAAAACATCTGGATGAAAGAGCTCCACACTGAAGAGCGGGACATTTGAAGACTCTCTGCCGCCTAAGGAGCTCCCTCCTCGGCCAGCCTCCTCTCATGCATAGCCTCCTCACGGTACTATTTTTTTTTTTTACCACCTTTTGTGTTATGATCGGCTCTCCCAGTCTGTTTCTCACACCCACCCTGGTACCCCCCTCCTCCTCTTCCTCCTCCTACACCCCCCACCTCCCCCTCTCCTCCTTTAGCATCTGAAAGGACCGCTGAGTGAGAATCGATGGCGCAGAGGCCCGCTTGACAGGACAATAAACCACAAAGAAGGGGTGAGTTTTTCTCTCCTCTTCCCTCCTCTCGCTTTGTTTTTTCTCAATTGCGGAATTACTCTTAACGATGAAGGGGAATGGCAGCGTGGAAATCATATTTATCACAGGGCATCTTTTGTTAGCGCGATTTGATTTACAGCAGGCGACACACACACTCTCTCTCTCTCACACACACAGTCTCGCAGATAATCATAATAAACCGCAGCAGAAACAGCGGCATCCTGCACCGTTTGGAGCGTTAATCTCACATGGACACACAGTCACCTTACGTAACCTACAGATGCTCCATGCTGCAGCTTCATGGATGAGGGTCGTTCTGCTGGATCTCATTGGGCGATGCGGGCACCTGGAGGGTGTCAATGCGGGGGTCGTGGTGTACACAGAAATGTGTCAGTAGCAGCGGGGAAGGAGCAGGAGGATTGTCTGTTTTTGCAAAATTTGCGCAAAACAGTGCGTAATGCTGTGTTGAACCATAGACTGGGCTGAACACATTGCTTTCAGCGATGAGGAAGCACACATCCAAGACGCATGGGAGATGGGAGGGAGGGGGGGTGTTGTTTACAGCTCATGTCTGCAACAATAGCTCTCATTTCCCCCGTCAATATGTTGAGATATGTCTGGAGAAACCGGATGTATTGATGTAGTGTCTCACCGTGTTTGGGCTGTGGTAAACTCAAGTGACCTGCTAACAGCATGTGGTGTTTGTGCCCCCCCACTCCATCATTTCCTCCCCCTCACCTGCAGGCTCCCCATCCACCGTGCCCAGCAGCAGCAGCGATGTCCCCGCAGCAGAGGGGGGAGGACCCGGGCCTGGCAGCAGCCCTCCCCCGCCTCCTGGCTCCGCAGCCCGGCCACCTCCTCCCATGAGGCCGCCACCAACTCTCCGCTTTGCCGCTCTGTATGGAGCCTCTCACTTATGAAGTAGGTCCATTCACACTGTGAGGGGGAGAAAACATGAATGAGAGAGTCGAGTGAGTGGGATGATGAGAGATTAAATCTTTGTTTATATTTAAAATGTCCTCTGACTCCTGTCCTGAGACTACCCTTTATTTTATGTTTTCATGAAAAATGTACACTTTTCTCAGTTTTATACCATTGTAAATTGGGCGCTCCAACACATGATAGACTATAAAGTAGAGACACTACATACTGGCATACACCTGAACATCAGCAGGAGAGGACTCTTTAAAGTAGAGACTCTAAACTGATATGAACCTGAACATCAGCAGGAGAGGACTCTTTAAAGTAGAGACACTACATACTGACATACACCTGAACATCATCAGGAGAGGACTCTTTAAAGTAGAGACACTACATACTGATATACACCTGACCATCAGCAGGAGAGGACTCTTTAAAGTAGAGACTCTACATACTGATATGAACCTGAACATCAGCAGGAGAGGACTCTTTAAAGTAGAGACACTACATACTGGCATACACCTGAACATCATCAGGAGAGGACTCTTTAAAGTAGAGACACTACATACTGATATACACCTGACCATCATCAGGAGAGGACTCTTTAAAGTAGAGACACTACATACTGATATACACCTGAACATCAGCAGGAGAGGACTCTTTAAAGTAGAGACACTACATACTGATATACACCTGAACATCAGCAGGAGAGGACTCTTTAAAGTAGAGACACTACATACTGGCATACACCTGAACATCATCAGGAGAGGACTCTTTAAAGTAGAGACACTACATACTGATATACACCTGAACATCAGCAGGAGAGGACTCTTTAAAGTAGAGACACTACATACTGATATACACCTGAACATCAGCAGGAGAGGACTCTTTAAAGTAGAGACACTACATACTGATATACACCTGAACATCAGCAGGAGAGGACTCTTTAAAGTAGAGACACTACATACTGATATACACCTGAACATCAGCAGGAGAGGACTCTTTAAAGTAGAGACACTACATACTGATATGAACCTGAGCATCAGCAGGAGAGGACTCTTTAAAGTAGAGACACTAAATACTGATATGAACCTGAACATCAGCAGGAGAGGACTCTTTAAAGTAGAGACACTACATACTGATATACACCTGAACATCAGCAGGAGAGGACTCTTTATAGTAGAGACACTAAATACTGATATGAACCTGAACATCAGCAGGAGAGGACTCTTTAAAGTAGAGACACTACATACTGATATACACCTGAACATCAGCAGGAGAGGACTCTTTAAAGTAGAGACAATACATACTGATATACACCTGAACATCAGCAGGAGAGGACTCTTTAAAGTAGAGACACTACATACTGATATACACCTGGACATCAGCAGGAGGGGACTCTTTAAAGTAGAGACACTACATACTGATATACACCTGAACATCAGCAGGAGAGGACTCTTTATAGTAGAGACACTAAATACTGATATGAACCTGAACATCAGCAGGAGAGGACTCTTTAAAGTAGAGACACTACATACTGATATACACCTGAACATCAGCAGGAGAGGACTCTTTAAAGTAGAGACAATACATACTGATATACACCTGAACATCAGCAGGAGAGGACTCTTTAAAGTAGAGACACTAAATACTGATATGAACCTGAACATCAGCAGGAGAGGACTCTTTAAAGTAGAGACACTAAATACTGATATGAACCTGAACATCAGCAGGAGAGGACTCTTTAAAGTAGAGACACTACATACTGATATACACCTGAACATCAGCAGGAGAGGACTCTTTAAAGTAGAGACAATACATACTGATATACACCTGAACATCAGCAGGAGAGGACTCTTTAAAGTAGAGACACTACATACTGATATACACCTGAACATCAGCAGGAGAGAACTCTTTAAAGTAGAGACACTACATACTGATATACACCTGAACATCAGCAGGAGAGGACTCTTTAAAGTAGAGACACTACATACTGATATACACCTGAACATCAGCAGGAGAGGACTCTTTAAAGTAGAGACAATACATACTGATATACACCTGAACATCAGCAGGAGAGGACTCTTTAAAGTAGAGACACTACATACTGATATACACCTGGACATCAGCAGGAGGGGACTCTTTAAAGTAGAGACACTACATACTGATATACACCTGAACATCAGCAGGAGAGGACTCTTTAAAGTAGAGACACTACATACTGATATACACCTGAACATCAGCAGGAGAAGACTCTTTAAAGTAGAGACACTACATACTGATATACACCTGAGAATGAGCAGCATAGGGCCCCTTTAGACTTGAAAAAGCAGCATGTTGTTATTGGAATGATAACTTAAACCCAAAAAATATAAAATGTTATTTGCAGCCATATTAACAGTAAATATGTGTTTAATGCTGAATTATCATTTTTTAAAATGATTAAAATATGATTGAATTCTCAGTTGACATGGAGGATGAAGATGGGACTTGTCTACTTGATGTTTTGTGGTAAGTCTGTCTGAACGTCATTCATAAGTATTTATTATTTAGTTATATAGGATTGAATGTGGTCTAATGTCCTCTTAACCTATAGTTCGTACAGAAACAGATCTTTACTCTGACTTCTCTCTGTGTTCGCAGTGACCCCCAAGCCCTGAACGACTTCCTTTATGGGACCAATGAGGTAACAGAGGAGAGTTAAATAGAGAGCGACTCAAATAAAGAAATCAATAAGTGCAAATGAAGAATTGGAGATGGGATATTTCTTGGCCCGCCGCCGTGTGAAAGGAGGGCTGGCGCTGGGAAGATGTGAAAGAGAGGTTGTAATGTAATACTGCGATCATTTCTCAAACAAAACAAATAAACGTTTGATTTCCTCCCCCAGCTGCAGACTGAAGACCTGCTCATTAACTCCTCCTCTGGGGGGGGTTCACTCTTCACAGACGCCCCGGTGAGTTAGATCCAGACAGCAGCGTCACCACAACCTGCTTCCGTCCCGGGAGAGGACTTTATTTCTGATTCTGTGCCAGGAAACTGACAAACGTTATTTCAGAAATATAAAGCCGAAAACAGATCCAAATTTACGATACATAGAAAACCTTAGCTGTAATACCTGTCTAAGCTTTTTAGGAATAATCGATATCTTTATTAATACTCATTCACTACCAAATCAATAGTTATATAAAGATACATATTTATTGTTAGATATTATAGTACAAAGCGCACATTATTACGTAACTGCTCTTGTTAATAATTGATACTTTATTATAATGTATTTTTTGTTCGTATTGCAATTTTTTCTTATGATTAAAAAAATATTTGTATGAAATTGTGAAAAAAAAAAAATTATTGCACATTTTATTTATATTTACTTATAAAATATTATCCTCCTCCTCATCCTGCAGAGCCCCGGCTCTCTGCTTGGAGACGGCAGCGACCCCCCGGACTCGCCCCCCCCCGGCTGTGTGGATCTGTCCTTCCTGGAGGAGGCGCTCCTGTCCTCTCCGGAGGGTGAGGAGGACCCCGAGGAGGAGCTGCGGGGGACGACACCTGTGCAGACTGGATATGAGGGGAAGAAGGGTGGGGTGCAGTGTGACATCCTGCAGCAGAGCCTCCAGGAGGCCCAGATCACGGAGCAGACCATGGCTCTGGATCCCGGGGGGGATAACCTGTCGCTGTACTCGCCCCCCTTCATACCCAGGGACACCCAGGCAGCGGTGGACCCCCCCCAGCCTTCCCTGCTGGCCGTGGGGCCCGGCTGCCCCTCCCTGAAGCCGGCCGCCCAGCTGATGGGGCTCCTGCCTGGGAACGTTTTCCCCGAGACCTTCTCTCTGAGCTCCATGATCCTCCACAGGGCCGTCCCCCGGCCCCTCCTCCCCCCCCGGCCCCTCCCCACCCCCCTCCTGAGGGCCCCTGTCCCCCTCCTCATCCAGTCCAAGCTGCCAGTCAGCATCCAGCCCCGTCTGGTCCAGATCAGCCCAAAACCACCGGGGCAGAAACAGAAACATAATCAGGCTCCGAGTCTCACCTTCATCCCCGGGGCCACCTCACCCAACATCGTACTCTCCCCCCCCCCTCAGAAGCCTGTGGCCCCCCCGGCCCCCCCGCAGCCCCCCCTCCCCAAACAGCTGAGTCTGCAGCTGGTGAACCCCGGATCCTTCCTGCTGCAGCCTCACATCTTCCAAGGCCAGAACCAGTACCTTCTCCAGGGCCGGGCCCCTGTCACTATCTCCCAGCATGCAGCTCGGCCCCTGCTGGGGTCCTCCGCCAGTGGCCCTCAGATCCTCACGGTGCCCCCCGCCTCCACCCCTCAGATCCTCACGGTGCCCCCCCGGCAGCTGAACTTCAGCTTCACCTCGCCTGCAGGTCAGCTGGCGCTCCGGCAGGTTCTTTCCGGACCCTTACAGCTGCAGTCAGGGGCCTCGACTGTCTTTCAGATGCCGGGGGCCTACGCTGCGGGGGGGCCGTGCAGCACCCTGGTCCACGGCCCGGCGCTCGGGAACCACATCACCCTGATCAACAGTTCAGGGGTTCTTCCCCCCGACCTCACCTCCATCTCCATTGTTAACGGACCCTCGGTGGTGCAGGGGCAGTCCTTTGCTGCCCGGGCCCCTGCTCTACAGACCGAGGGGCCTCTGAGCCGGCAGCAGGCCTCTGTGGTGCTGCTGCCTGAGAGAGCGGTGCAGGAGGAGATGGGCCCCGAGGAGACGCTGCAGCAGATCCTACAGGTGAGAACAAATAATGACATGCTGATGTTCCTTTAGTCGTTCACATTGAGTACTCTGCCTTCTTGGAGACCCTGGAAAGAGTCCTGTATGGGGCTCCTGAAGGGGACTCCTTAGTCTTGCTGGGAGACTTCAACGCACACGTGGGCAACGATGGAGACACTTGGAGGGTCGGGATTCAAAGGAACGGCCCCCCTGATCTAAACCGGAGTGGTGGTTTGTTACTGGACTTCTGTGCTAGTCATGGATTGGCCATAACGAACACCATGTTCGAACATAAGGATGCTCATAAGTGTACATGGTACCAGAGCACCCTAGGCAGAAGGTCCATGATCGATTTTGTTATTGTATCATCGGACCTGAGGCCGTATGTTTTGGGCACTCGGGTAAAGAGAGGGGCGGAGCTGTCAACTGATCAGCATCTGACATCCCTGTGCAGGCTGGGGACATTGAACCAGAGTGGGCGGTGTTCAAAGCCTCTTTTGCCGAAGCCGCGGCGGGGATGATGTGGTTCTGATGGCTTCATCATCTGCGACCTTCAGCTCTCACTGGATCGGTTCACAGCCGAGTGTGAAGCGGCTGGGATGAGGATCAGCACCATGGTTCTCAGCAGGAAACCGATGGACTGTCCACTCCAAGTAGGGAATGAGTCCTTACCCCAAGTGAAGGAGTTCAAGTATCTCTAGTTCTCGAGTGAGGGAACAATGGAGCGTGAGATGGGTCGGAGAATCGGAGCAGCGGGAGCGGTACTGCAGTCGCTTTACCGCACCGTGGTGACGAAAAGAGAGCTGAGCCAGAAGGCAAAGCTCTCTGTCTACCGTGCCATTTTCGTTCCTACCCTCACCTATGGTCATGAAGGATGGGTCATGACCGAAAGAACCAGATCGCGGATACAAGCGGCCGAGATGGGTTTTCTCCGCAGGGTGGCTGGCGTCTCCCTTAGGGATAAGGGGAGAAGTTCGGTCATCCGGGAGGGACTCGGAGTTGAACCGCTCCTCCTTCGCGTCGAATGGAGCCAGTTGAGGTGGTTCGGGCACCTAGTTAGGATGCCACCTGGGCGCCTCCCTAGGGAGGTGTTCCAGGCACGTCCAGCTGGGAAGAGACCGAGGGGTAGACCTAGGACCAGGTGGAGGGATTATATCTCTTCTCTGGCCTGGGAGCGCCTTGGGACCCCCCAGTCAGAGCTGGTTGATGTGCCCACCTTTAATGGCACCTTTAGTCAAAAGTCCAAGGTGATGTTTTAAGTATCTCGTCATTCCAAAACTCAAAATATTTTCACTCTAATATAATAAAAAGCGTATAATACAGTTAAATCATGAAGCACTGCTGCCCTTGATGTGCTTCCATAAACACTGATGCTCGTTTTCCTTCAGGTCCTGCAGCCGGTGACGGTGCAGCCCCCCCCTGCAGAACTGCAGTCCCCCCCACCTCCTGCAATCACCATCCTGCAGCCCCCCTCTGAAGCTCCGCTGCCCCCCCACCCGGCTGAGGAGAAACTCCTGATGCCCCCCATAGATGTGACCACCTTAGAGGAGGAGGCGACCCCCCTCATGAGTCAGAACGAGGCCTTTATCCAACATCTGCAACAGGTCAGAGCCCAAACACTTCATTCTGATCTGATCAGTATATTTATCTATATATATATATAGATAAATATATACATTTACCTCTCGTGTTTTCTATATTTGGTCTTTAAGGGGAGGAGATCTGTTATGACAAGCTTTTTGGTCCCTTAAGCGTTTAAACATGTAAATACTGTCATCATTGTTAGTACTTATTTTATGTATTTTTTTATTTCCTTTTATTTGTATTCTAGTTATTCCAACTTATTTTGTATACTTATTGACTTATTTATTTTATTAATAATATCATTCTTTATTTGTTATTTTGTTAAACAGTAAAACATTAAAGTATATCCGTTGTCTTGTCTTGTACTTTAACAAATTAAATGCATGCAGACAATGATTCAATAAATACATTCTTACCATAATGAAACAAAGAGAAACAGGCATTAGAAACAGAAACTGCAACAACATACACTCGACAGCAGCTGCATACAGAAAGTATCTAACATGTTGAGTAGAGAAAATTAAACTAAAGATCAAAACAAATAATTATTCATCCACGTCTAAAAAATGAGTAGCATCAATTTAAAAAGGTAAGTGAACGTGTTAAGGTTTGAGATCGATAAAGAAAAGCTATGTTAAAATGTGTCTCTGCTCCACAGGCAGCTCTGAGCCCCCCTCTCTCCTCGGAGCTATTAGCTGCAGACCTGCCGATGGAGAGCCTCTCCTCCCCGGACAGAGAGACCCCCCCCCAGAGCCAGGGCCCTGCGGTCCAGAACCTGGAAGCTTCTCCGATCCCCCTCGACCCCGAAGACACGTCTCTCATCCTCCCCCCCTCCCCCCTCCAGGACGCAGAGAGGCAAAGTTTCTCCCCCCTCGTCCCCCCTCAGAGTTCAGACCAGATCCAGATCCATGTCTCACAGGCCTCGTTTCCCCAGAACCAGAACCAGCTGCAGGTCCAGTCCTCTGTCTCCCAGCCTCCGTCCCCCCCACAGCCTGATCCCCCGTCTTCAGGTCTCTCCATAGGAGGAGACCCCCCCCCTGTTCAACAGCACACACAACACAGTGAGTATCAGTACATGCCATCGGGATTACGCAATCAAATGACAAACAATAAACAACCAAGCTCTCTCAATGGTTACCTGATCACATGAGGTCTTCAAGGGGGGACGCTACAGGTGTGGAGGGTAAAGCATGTAATGGATATCACCAAGACAAATTGCAACGTAGTGAAACTCTCAAAACTGACCAGAACATTAACATTTTATTATTTACTCACCTCAAAATATGGCATTTTTTCATTCTAACTAATGCTGTTAGTTTTTATATTAAAAGTGTTTCGAAAAGTAATCCGCTGACTTCCATGTAATCTGTAATATAACCACCATCACTGTGTCTCTGCAGAGCCAACAGCTGCCTTGCTCGTGGAGCCTGAAGCGTTTCCTCTCCAGCCGTCATCTCCTGCAGCCTGGGGTCATGGTCAGGGTGATGGTCAGTATCAGGGGGCCCCAGAGCCCAGAGAGCGGACCCCCACCCTGAGGAGCCTGCAGACCTGCACCAAGGTGAGAAACAGAGGAGACAATCTGTCAGCAGGGCGATGAAATCATTCAACTTAAAAAAATAGATATTATTACATTATATGTATTACCTTTATTGAATATACTGTAGCTCATCAGTGCATCCCACACTTTGACTATTTTAAATATATAAATTAATTGAAATACTTAACTTAATATTTGGCAAACTTAAAACACAATGTACGGTAAATGCAAAAGTTCGTTTTTAATAAAAAGTGTTTGTTTTCTGTCAGCCTGCAGACCCTCCACAGAGAGAGAATCTCACACCAGCAACACGCAGGCACCGGTGAGAGGATTATTCATATCATAATAATACACTTTATTTCTAGAGAGCTTTCATACATGATTAGCATTTCAAAGCAAAACATAAGAATCTTTCATTATTATTATGTTTGAATTAAATGTTCTTCTGTTTATCAGTGTTTTGATTTTTTAAAGCCCACGTACTCAGACACTCAAATCCAAAAAAAAAATTCTTTGTCTGTGTACATATAGGATATACATATTTTTATATACATTTGTTTTTATATTTGGGAAACAGTATTCCGATCTCTCTGTCTGTAAACACACAAACTGGAAGATTGACCATAGAGTTGACTTTGACTGATATCCTTTAATCCTACGGGACGTTATGCATGTTCTGTGTCGATGGCGTGTTGCGTCACCTCACCAGTCTGCAGGTCCCAGTTGATCTCACTGTGTTTCTCTCCAGGTTCCAGCAGCGGTTGTGTTCGGACCAGGCCTCGGTTCAGGCCTCTCTCTCCGGGCCGGCCTTCCCCTCGCTGCAGGACGCCGTCTCTCGCCTGCTGCCGTTCCACTGCTGCGCCGGAGAGCTGCCGACTCAGCAGCACTTCAACACAGGTCAGGGAGCGGCTGGGGACGAGGATTTAAACATGTATAGCCTTTGCTGTCTCCTCAACATGAACCATGTGTCTAACATAGGGACAGCAGCTGGTAACTTAAAGGACACCTATTATATAAAATCCACTTCTTCATGTCTCTTCTACATCAACATGTGTCCCCTCTTCCTCATGTCTCTTCTAAATCAACATGTGTCCCCTCTTCTTCATGTCTCTTCTACATCAACATGTGTCCCCTCTTCTTCATGTCTCTTCTACATCAACATGTGTCCCCTCTTCTTCATATCTCTTCTACATCAACATGTGTCCCCTCTTCTTCATGTCTCTTCTACATCAACATGTGTCCCCTCTTCTTCATGTCTCTTCTACATCAACATGTGTCCCCTCTTCTTCATATCTCTTCTACATCAACATGTGTCCCCTCTTCTCCATGTCTCTTCTACATCAACATGTGTCCCCTCTTCTTCATGTCTCTTCTACATCAACATGTGTCCCCTCTTCTCCATGTCTCTTCTACATCAACATGTGTCCCCTCTTCTTCATATCTCTTCTACATCAACATGTGTCCCCTCTTCTCCATGTCTCTTCTACATCAACATGTGTCCCCTCTTCTTCATGTCTCTTCTACATCAACATGTGTCTCCTCTTCTCTGTGTCTTTTCTACATCAACATGTGTCCCCTCTTCTCCATGTCTCTTCGACATCAACATGTGTCCCCTCTTCTTCATGTCTCTTCTACATCAACATGTGTCCCCTCTTCTTCATGTCTCTTCTTCATCAACATGTGTCCCCTCTCCTTCATGTCTCTTCTACATCACCGTGTGTCCCCTCTTCTTCATGTCTCTTCTACATCAACATGTGTCCCCTCTTCTTCATGTCTCTTCTACATCAACATGTCTCCCCTTTCTTCATGTCTCTTCTTCATCAACATGTGTCCCTCTTCTTCATGTCTCTTCTACATCAACATGTGTCCCCTCTTCTTCATGTCTCTTCTACATCAACATGTGTCCCCTTTCTTCATGTCTCTTCTACATCAACATGTGTCCCCTCTTCTTCATGTCTCTTCTACATCAACATGTGTCCCCTCTTCTTCATGTCTCTTCTACATCAACATGTGTCCCCTCTTCTTCATGTCTCTTCTACATCAACATGTGTCCCCTCTTCTTCATGTCTCTTCTACATCAACATGTGTCCCCTCTTCTTCATGTCTCTTCTACATCAACATGTGTCCCCTCTTCTCTGTGTCTTTTCTACATCAACATGTGTCCCCTCTTCTTCATGTCTCTTCTACATCAACATGTGTCCCCTCTTCTTCATGTCTCTCCTACATCAACATGTGTCCCCTCTGTGGAAAGAGACTCTGAAAGTTTCAGGAACAAAGATTCTCTCTCTTTTTGATCCATTTCTATAAAAACCTGTCTGAAAATGAGCTGATCAGATTTTGGCCACTTTATGATGTCATAACGATGTTTTGTCTTGAGTAACAATTAGCCAATCAGCAACCAAGGTAACCCCCCCCCCCCCCTTATCACCTGAATCTCCTCCTAGAGCACCATTGAGTTCTTTGTAACCAAATGTCTCTCAGAGGGGCGTGGGGAGGGGCTCCTTATTTTCATCTAAAGTAACAGACAGAGAATCAGCACTTTGGAAACAGGGCTGAAACAGAGGGGATTATGGGTAATGCTGCAATGATCTGTTTGGTGTTTCAGCCAATCAGAGAAAGGCTCTGTATATATCTGAGACCTGGGATATATTGATGAAGAACAGAATCACAGGGGACCTTTAGGTTCCTAATTAAGGACTTAAATGATAATTCAGTCACATACATACTTGATGTGTCTTGATGACCCTAACTGGAGATCTTTGTGTGCTCTCAGTGGATCAGGAGTTTGAAACAGTGTCAGGTTTCCTGCTGAAACGGACCAAGGACATGGTGAACAAATACAGGCAGCTGCTGGTCAGAGAGGCTCAGGTGAGACCTTTATATATGCACGTTATGGGTGAGAAATTATAAAAAGCTTTCTTCTTCTACATCTGCACACAAACTGTACATGTCCCAATTTAATCTCTTTTTCTAACAATGTATGAGTTTATAATCTCTAGATATTCTAGTTTCTGTTTTGTTAATTTACCTCTCTAATCTCAACAAACCTGGATGGATACTTTATTTCGACCTAACACACTGTCGTATAACAGATTTCGTTTTCTGAGGACTGTTTGGAGCAAATCTAGATCTGTGTGTGTGTGTGTGTGTGTGTGTGTGTGTGTGTGTGTGTGTGTGTGTGTGTGTGTGTGTGTGTGTGTGTGTGTGTGTGTGTGTGTGTGTGTGTGTGTGTGTGTGTGTGTGTGTGTGTGTGTGTGTGTGTGTGTGTGTGTGTGTGTGTGTGTGTGTGTGTGTGTGTGTGTGTGTGTGTGTGTGTGTGTGTGTGTGTGTGTGTGTGTCCACAGCAGGAGAGTCCGTCTGCAGAGATGGTGATGTTGGAGCGTCTGTTCCTTCAGGCCGAGCGATGTGCGTTAGTGGAGGACAGACGGAGGGTCCGTAGAGATCCCGGTCAGTACACGTACACACGTACACACGTACACACACACACACGGCTGTGTACGAAAATATGTTTTAATCAGTTGTTTTATTACTTGAGTAAAATGACTTATACCACACTGTTCAAATGTGTGACAGGCTCTGTATATATCTGAGCCCTGTGATATATTGATGAAAAACAGTATAATAGGGGACCTTTAAAGTGTGTTTGACCTCCTGCTTCCTGTCCCTGCAGAGTCCTTCCTCTCGGCCATGACCCCCTCCTCGTCTTCCCTCCCCCCCTCCTCCCCCCCAGCCTCCTGGCCCCGGCTCTCGGACCGGCCCCCGGGTCTGAAGACGTACCGCTCCAGCTCCCGCGGGGCCCTCAGACTCACCATCAAGCACGAGTCCGGCTCCAGGAAGGTGGTCCACAACTCCGCCTGCGAACAGGGCCTCAAACGGGACCACAAGGGGCAGCTGACCAACGGGGGCCCCCACCCTCTTCTTCTGGGCTCTCACCCTCCTCTTCTGGCCCCCCAGGAGACCCCTAATGGAGCCCACCCTCCAGAGGATATCCCTGACACAGATTCCACACTAAAACCTCTCCCCACACCGCAGATTAAAGGCTCTCCTCACAGAGAAGTCAACGCCCCGAAGGTAAAATGCTCCCGTCCAGACGCCCCCCTCCCTCGCCCGCTGCAGGAGGACCCCCTGCTGAATGAACACCTGCAGAGCGCCATCGACAGCATCCTGGAGCTGCAGCGCCTGCAGGGGCCCTCAGGAGCCCCCCCGCCGGGCCCCTGCCTGGACCAGGGGGTCAGCAGCGCTCTGCAGCTGTGAGGTAGAGAGACTCACAGGAAACACTGAGAGGAGTTTCAGTCTGACCCCCAGAGGTCACTGATTGGTCCGTTTGTCAGATCGTAGAGTCCTGGACCCAGAAATTCGGAGTACCCCGACGTTTTATGATAGAAATGTATAGTACGAGTCCCAAGCTCATGGAAACTGCCGGATGCTAACTTGTTGGCCAATTTGCACAAGTTGTGTTAATTAGCATATGCAGTGGCTTTGGCGATTATTGAAAATGCTGAGTCCATTTCCTTTTGGATCCATTGGCGGTATTAACCAGAAAGAGGCCATATTTGTAGTCCCTAGGGGCTGATTTTGATGAATTTTGATGTCAATTTTGAAGTTTTAGTGGACTGGATGTTTTGGATTGGACAGATAATAATCATCTTGCTTTCTCCATATCCAATGGTCGCAACACTACTCATGGTAGTCAAAATCAGCCCATTGAGAGAAATATGGCCAATTTCTGGTTAAAACCGCCATTTTTGATGCTGAAAATATAAGAAATGGATTCAGTAAGGCAAGGCAAGGCAAGTTTATTTATATAGCACCTTTCAACACAAGGCAATTCAAGGATTCAGTATCCTCAATAACCCCCACCACCATCGTTCCACAATTGTCCAAATCGGACAAGCCATTTGTTAACTGAAGTCCACATCGGCTATAATGCCATTAATGCAACTTATGCTAATTGTTCCAATTGCCCAACACATGCAAGTTAGCATCCGGCAGCTTCCATGTGCCGGGGACCACTCAACATTTCTGAAATAAAACTTTGGGGTACTCGACATTTCTGAGTTCACAGTGCTGGCAACTAGACTAGATTGTGTGAAAGAAAAAGAGGCGGCAGCTCACATGTTACATACTTCTTTTAGATGTGCACTTAAAAAAAGCTCTATGGTTTCAGTGGTAGTTTGGTCCTTCAGAGGTTTTTACGACATTGGTGTGACCTTCATCGGCAGACAGAATATAGTGAGGAAACACAGGAGTAGTCTGAGATTATTCAATAGTTTTTTATAAGATTTCTTTCAAAAGTGAAGTTTCTTTAGTGCCAAGCTTCCAGGGTATTTATTTTGATAATCTGTGCCAACGTGTGTGTGTGTGTCTGTGTGTCTGTGTGTGAGAGAGGATCTGAAGAGTGTGCGTGTGTGTGTGTGTGCGTGCGTGTGTGTGTGTGTGTGTGTGAAAACATCCTGCTAAATCCTGCAGGCTCCATCGTCTCGGCTTATCGAATGAAACTCCAAAGACTTGCTTCACCCTGAAAACACCAGCAGCAAACGCCCGTCTCTTCCCAATAACTGGAGTCTGTGTTTTTGTTCAAAAAAGAAATTCAGCAGTCGTGCTTAGTGTGTGTTTTTTAAACGTTTGGATCCACGCTGGAGTCTGACTGTGAAATAAGGGGGGAGAGAAGTTTATGTATTAACATGCAAGCAATAAAGACTAATGGTTGTTAGGAGAGGAGGAAGAGGAGGAGGAAGATTGTTTTTCAGGATTGAGAGAAGCTTGTTTTATCATCGAAACACGTGTAGTTTAGATATTGCCGTTATTTTCTAGACAGACAGCCTCTCTGCATCATCAAACAGCCTTTGACCAAAAAATCTAAAAGAATAATCCGCATTCACGCCTTTTATTTATTTATTTAATGTATTTTCACGCGGCCATTGTGGAGCACTGTGTTTTTTTTTTTGGCAGCATCTTAATGTGACAATCTTATTGGTTCGTGTGAAAATGTGAATTCTGTTGATACGAGTCACGGAAATATTCTCTGTCGTTGGGTTTTACCTTGAAGGTCAAAAAGTGAAACCTGCAAATTCATTTTTTGTAATATAAAATTGAGATTTTGCTTTTTAAAGGGGTCAAAGTTTTGACTTGCAAATTGTAAAATGTTTAGAATATGCCTTATTGTTAATTCAGTGTACCTTTAAGGAAATGTACGGAGGCCGACAGGTGCAAACGAGCTGAGGCGACCTAAAACTCTTCCATTAGGAGAAACTGCAGTTTTAGAAACGATACAAATATAAAAACACAAATGTGCCAAAACACATAAAGAAACATCTTCACCAACTTGAGGAAACATGCGCAGCGTTAAATCGGGGCGTTAAAGAAATGTTGCGAGAAGCCAAGAAAACAAAAGATATAAAGTCGGTCAACTGTCTCTACCTGAAATGTTTTATGGGCTTATTTTAACAATGTGATCACATGACTCCTTCTGATGTTACTGCAGATCTGCTAACGTAGCTAACCTAGTCATTTCAGATATACTGATCACATGACTCCTTCTGATGTTACTGCAGATCTGCTAACGTAGCTAACCTAGTCATTTCAGATATACTGACCAACACTAACAGTTATGAGACGACTAACTGCAACAGAGACAGTTGTTCAGCTTTATAATCCTGAACGTCACCAAAGTCCCAGCTGTGTGCGTCACTTTTTAGCGTCCCCTGGGCCGTTTCTCAATGTCGAGTAGATCTGCTGCACACATACTTGCCAACCTTGAGACCTCAGAAATCGGGAGCATTTCAAAATGCAAAATGGGGGGGGTGCTTGTGGATCGCCGGAGCTGTTAGATTAACATTAACATGCTTATATTGTAGTTGTAAGTGCACTGCCTTGCGGCCTGAAGCACCGTCCTTGATGGAGCATATGTGTGGGCAAGAAAGGAGTGAGCAGAGAGTAGAGTAGTTGTCGATCTTTGTTCTGTTTACTGTGACTATCTGCCTCACCCTCTCAGACTTTCAGTTGCGCGCGCTACTAAAGAGACGTGTTACCATGGAAACCAAACAATGGTGTAGCTGTATTAAAGTCCGAGTGGAAACAGTTGTGTGTAAATCTGACTTTGTCAGAAATCGGGAGAAATATGACCCCGGGAGGAAACTGGGAGAGGGCAATGAAATCGGGAGTCTCCCGCGAAAATCGGGAGGGTTGACAAGTATGGCTGCAGAGCCACTATTTCAAGTATACTACGTCATCGAGTGGCGCCAAAGGACTGTTCCAATGTCCAGCATTCGGCGCCACTCGAAGACGTAGTATACTTGAAATAGTGGCACTGCAGCAGGTCTACTCGACATTGAGACACGGCCTCGGGGTGTTTCTCAATGTCGAGGACGCTTGCTTGGTAGCACATGTCCCCCCGAGTCAGGTCCTTCAGAAGGGAGGCAAGAATCCTTCCTATCCTCGGAAAATGAAGAATTGTGGAACAGGCTAACAGGTGTGCGTCATATGCGAGGCCCCGCCTTAAATGGAGCGCGATTTCCGCCAAAGATTTGGAAATTGGTCTGTGTGCAAAGCATTGTGGGGATTTTCAGACTGCGGAGTCTACACATGTGCAGCCTCGAGATTTCTCGCTACGAAGTACGCCGGCCTCGGTAATATTAGGCTGGACATTGGAACAGTCCTTATGGCGGCACTCGATGACGTAGTATGCTTGAAATAGTGGCTCTGGAGCATCCTTCCTCGACATTGAGAAACACCCTCGGTCTCCCAGCTCTGTGCGTCACTTTTTAGTGTCCCCTGGTCTCCCAGCTGTGTGCGTCACTTTTTAGTGTCCCCTGGTCTCCCAGCTGTGTGCGTCACTTTTTAGTGTCCCCTGGTCTCCCAGCTGTTTTTGTCTCTTTTTAGTGTCCCCTGGTCTCCCAGCTGTTTGCGTCACTTTTTAGTGTCCCCTGGTCTCCCAGCTGTTTTTGTCTCTTTTTAGTGTCCCCTGGTCTCCCAGCTGTTTGCGTCCCTTTTTAGTGTCCCCTGGTCTCCGTTGTGTTTTGAGCTTCTTGCAGCGTTTGGTTTTTGCAGCTTTTAGTAAACGCTGCGCATGTTTCTTCAAGTTGCTGAATGTGTTCTAAATGCTTCATGTGTTGTCAAGTCGCTGAAGATAGTTCTTCATGTGTTTTTGGCTCATTTGCGTTTTTATTTTTGCTGCACCCGTCGGCCACCGTAGAAAGCAATCTGAAAAGAAATTATAATGAATGTGATGTTTTAATTAACTAACATCGGCTAACTCTTCAAAAACATCAACACAGCCTTGTCATTTCTTTGTGATTTTTCTATATGTAAAATTGTCTTTCTGTTGGAAAGAACAAAAGGAGTAATAATATGCAGTAATTTAGTGTTGAAATCCTCTGTAGTAGTTTGGGTGGACACACACCAGAAGATTCAAAAAGGATAGTTAGATATTTTGGGAAATACACGTTGATACCACTCATGTTTGTAAGACGCTAGTTAGCTTAGCATAAACACTCGAAACGGAGGGAAACTGCTAGCCTGGCTCTCTCATGTTAAACGGAGAGACATAAGAGAGGTATCAATCTGTCTTATCACTATCAGACACTTTAATGCTTTGAGAGAATTTGTCCCAAATAAATACAGATCTTCGGTGTGTGTGCGCCCTCAGAGGTTTCAGTGTAATGCAGTAAAGATGTCAGAGTGTCTCTCACTCACACTTCTTAAAAAAAAGGGAATTTCCAGCAACATTTTTTTATTTTTTAGAAAGTATTTCCCAGCGTTTGCTCTTATTTCTCCTCTCTAATACTTTAAAAGATGTTCAAGACGAGATATAAACAGATTTAAAGATCGATTCCCCTGAAGCAGCCTCATGTGCCATTGTTATGTGTCAAACACTGACGTTAGAAATGTGTGTTTTCAACATTTTAGGACAATATGACATCTGCGTGTTGAGCCATTTTAGTATTTATTTATAAATGTGTTTCTTAATTTATTTTCTGACTGAACTGTGAAACCAGGGGAGATCATAACTCTACACGAATTCAGATACAAAACATTCGACTGACAGATTGTTCTGATGCCAAAATCAAGAGGCCTTAATTCAGCAAGACTAGATTGTAAAAAAAATAGTCATTCTTGACAAAAAAATCCAACTAAAGACTCCTGAAAGTCACGAGTGATTCATATATGAAATGTTAAGAAAAAAACGCTTTTGTACTCATTTTTACAGACTATTTATTAAACTGTGATTTTGTAAGAAATAAAAAAATAAACAGTGAATGTGGTCCGGTGTTTTTAACTACATGTTTTGAGCCCTGCTTTTTATGATTCTGTCATTAATCCATGAGTTGTTTGGTCTTTAAAATGTTGATTTCTTAGCGTTTCTAAAAGCCTAGAATTCAGTTTTTAAAGGTCTTGTTTATTCCACAGCTCAAAAGCTATAGTTTATAGTCATGAGCAAAGAAACCAACACATATTACATTTAAGAAGATTCAATCAGGATTTAAAGTTCACCTATTATGCAAAATCACCTTGTTCATGTCTCTTCTACATCAACATGTGTCCCCTCTTCTCCATGTCTCTTCTACATCAACATGTGTCCCCTCTTCTCCATGTCTCTTCTACATCAACATGTGTCCCCTCTTCTCCATGTCTCTTCTACATCAACATGTGTCCCCTCTTCTTCATGTCTCTTCTACATCAACATGTGTCCCCTCTTCTTCATGTCTCTTCTACATCAACATGTGTCCCCTCTTCTCCATGTCTCTTCTACATCAACATGTGTCCCCTCTTCTTCATGTCTCTTCTACATCAACATGTGTCCCCTCTTCTTCATGTCTCTTCTACATCAACATGTGTCCCCTCTTCTCCATGTCTCTTCTACATCAACATGTGTCCCCTCTTCTTCATGTCTCTTCTACATCAACATGTGTCCCCTCTTCTCCATGTCTCTTCTACATCAACATGTGTCCCCTCTTCTTCATGTCTCTTCTATATCAACATGTGTCCCCTCTGTGGAAAGAGACTCTGAAAGTTTCAGGAACAAAGATTCTCTCTCTTTTTGATCCATTTCTATAAAAACCTGTCTGAAAATGAGCTGATCAGATTTTGGCCACTTTATGTCATAACGATGTTTTGGCTTGTGTAACCATTAGCCAATCAGCAACCCCCCCCCCCCCCCCCCCCCTTTGGAAACAGGGCTGAAACAGAGGGGATTATGGGTAATGCTGAGACATGCTCTTTATATATCTGAGACCTGTGATATATTGATGAAAAACAGTATCATAGGGGACCTTTGAGTTATTTAAATGTATTTAAAAGTTGATACAATTATTTTTCTTTGCAGCCCTTTTACCCTCTGGAGTTGAATATAAACACGTTGCATAAACATAAAGCCCATAACTGCTTATATTAGACCCAGTTAAATGATTATATATTCCACATTTTGATAGGCATGCACAATGGGACATCATTCTTGTTGTGTACTTGCAAAACTCCCAATGCAGGAAATGGTTAAATAAAATAGAACGAAATCAGGATTACTTCCTAGCGTCCCGTCTCTTTTCTTTAATTAGTCTTAAAAATGTAAAAGTATTTTCAAACCTAAAATCTATTGGTGGTAATTTAAGGTAAATACACAACTGAAAATAATCTGCCCCTTCCTTCAGACTTCCTTACAGAGCCCCTCCTCCAACACACACATGAACGCGCACATGACCAATGAGGGCACGAGATTAGTTTGTGCACAGATGGAAGGCTGACAGGCAGGTGGGCCATTACTTTGGCCGGCTCAGATGATTGGTCGAGCTTTCTACAGCACTACGGCTTCCACTGATTATATACTTTTATGGATTATAACCCCACCTTTAAATCCGATGCTCTCACACCAATCATCTAATTTCCTGAAGGAGTTTTCATGTCCAAGCAAGCGACAACAGATTAATACAAACAAGACTTTATTTTTTGTATCATTCACAAATTAGGAAACAGAACAGCTTCGGGGCTTTACATCCAGAAGATACGACTAAAGACGAAGCAGCTGCACTTTATATTCATTCATCACGCTCCACAGATCATCCACCTTGCTACAGGCGCAGGGGGAAGTTAAGGATTATTTACTCACATATTAAAGTTGGCACTTTTTTTTTTTTTTTTTTCACTGTAGTGTAGTTTGGATTCTGTAAATTGACGTCTGGTTTTATTGAAGATGTCTCCGTTCGACGCTGCGATGAGACTCCAGTGTTTGGGATTAAGAGGTTCATTAAAACATGAGCCAGAAGACGTCCCGACTGTAGAGCCTCAGCTGCACCACGAGGACATCTGGAGGTTGATTGAGCAAATAAACGAGCCAACTTTGCACCCCGCCCCCCCCTGCAGAAACTGGCACCTCGAGGAAACCCTTTTCATATCTCAGGGAGGAAACGTTCATCTACTGACTTAAAACAGACAGAGTGAGAACAGAAAGCACGGCGGAGCGTTTAATAATTTAAAGGTCATAAAGCTGCTAACCTGCAGGGGGGAGGGGAGGGGGGGGGGGGGGGAGGGGGGGGTTGGATTTAGGCGGGACATTAAGAGCAGGAAGCAGCTTCTTCTAAAAATCAGTGCATACATGTATAGCTATTTCCATAAATAAATCATACATTTTCCATGATAAAAAAGTGTCCGTTTGCAGTCACGTGATATCGATTTTTAGATTTTCTTTTTTAGTCTTAAAGTTCTTCAGGATCCAACCGGCACTAGAATAGTCCAAAGATAGCCGTAGATCAGAGTGTATTTACACACACACACTCCTCAGGGCGGACTGGAACGTGCTGGTAACGCTTCAGTCTCGGCTGGTGGATTAGTCATTTTATCTCACTGAGAAAGAAAGAAAGAAAGAAAACAGCGATCTGGCGTGTGATCCTCTCCGGAGGCTGCGTTCAGGCTCAGTTGAGTTTGATGGGCAGGTCCTCTCCGTACTTGCGGAGGAACTTGCTGTGGTTGTGGTCCACGGCCCACAGCGGGGGGAGGTGTCTCGGCTGCATGGCCTTCAGGAAGTGCTGCCTCCAGCGGCGCTCCAGCTCCATGAGGCCCTGGAGACCCCGATCAGCTGACGCCCGCACCACCTTCAGACCGTGAGGCACGTACGCCTCGTTGAAGATCCTTCAGAAGAGAGAGAGAGAGAGGGGGGGTCAGCGTTGAGTTAAAACTGACAAGGGTCTTTAAAGACTGCATGTAAAGCAGGGCTGCAACAAACGACTCATTTGATAATTGATGAATCTATTGATTAATGAAACGATTAATCGACTATTACTGTATGTATGTAGCAACTTTTAGATTTAGCTTGAGGTTGTTTTAGGCGTGAGGAAACTAACAATGAAGACAATAAAGATGAATACTTGATTCAGAAATACACATTATTAAATTAACTAAACAAATTGTGAACAAAACTAACATTTCTTTTTATTTAAATTAAATACATAATATTTCACATCAAAAGAAACAACAATGTTTTAACAAATCGTATTAAATAATCTGATGATAGAACTGTGAACAGAATAGCTGAAACTTTAACTAAATAAATAACTCAGTTACCTCTAATCATTAACCCATGTTTGTATCATGTAGTTAACTCCGTGTGTTGCTGCTAGCATACATAACACCTGACGGGGAAACGTTACTCGTGGACGGGGCTACAGAGCTGCTAGAAAGACAGTCGGTGCATTCCTCCGTCTGAACGTGGTGCACTTTAGCTAAATGTTTAGACAAACTGCTCGTGTTACCGCCCTTACACGATAAACTCTTATTGCACTTTAGGTAACGAGCATTACATTACATACATGACATATCTTTTTTAAATGTCTCCAGTACCGATAAAAAGACCAATAACGTTGGAGCTTAACGGCGCGTAAAACACACGTGATGACGCCACCAACGAATCGACGACTGAATTAGTTGGCGACTAATTTGGTAATCGATTAGTTGTTGCACCCCTAGAGTAAAGGATATTCTTGATTTGTTATTAAAGCTCTCTTATCATACTATTTTTAAGCATATATTATAGGTCTCAGATATATACAAATATATCAAAAACATGTCTATGAAGTGTTTCTCAAAATACCAAACAGGTCACCCACTCTAGCCATGCCTCATATCCCTCTATGGCAGCCCTCGTAGAGAAGGGCTGATCCTGGGTCAGTAGCTTTAGAGAATTAATGAAAAATTGCATATTTCTTCTGCAGGAGAATCCTAGCCAGATACAGCCATTTTCAAGATTGTATTCCTCTTAATATTTTGGGTTAGGTGAAGAAATATTAGTTTTAATCCCAAATAATCTCATGGATTGAAATGAAAATCTAAACAATTATACTATTTGAACCCCCCATGGTTCCTGACCTGGTCTCCAGCTCTGCTGCCTGCTGCAGCTGCTCCTCGGTCAGCTGCTGTTCCTCGTGGCTCTGCAGGAACCCTCTGATGACGTCCTGCAGCTCGTGCCTCCTCGGCTCCGGCAGAGCGTCTCCGGCCGTCAGCAGCGCTCGGGCCGCAGAGCGAACCCTCCTCCGGTCCGAGTCCTCCAGACGCACCCCCTCCTCGCAGCCCTGCGGCGCAGAGAACTCGTTGGCGAGTCGCTGCTTCAGGAAGCCGTCGTGCACGTTGGAGGCGGCGTGGCAGCAGGTGCACAGCAGCAGGATGTCGTGGGAGTTGTGGTCCTTCATCTCCGTGGGGAAGTGCCTGCGGTACTCATGAGGCACGATGTTCTTCCTGAGGGAGCAAAGACAAGTATGAAAATCTCTGGTGATAAAAAACACGTTTCTTACACACCTATCGGGTCTTACATTTTTATTAAAGGTCACCCATCATGCTATTTTTAGGCAATAGCATAGATCTCAGATATATACAAATATATACAAACATGTCTATGAAGTGTTTTGCTCAAAATACCAAACAGATCACCCATTCTAGCCATGCCTCATATCCCTCTATTTCACTTCCTGTTTCTAAAGTGCTGATTTCGGTATAAAGCTTTAAAAAAGAGGAGGGGGCTGATATCATGCGGGACCCGGCAGCTACTGTCTAAACTAAATACTGCCGTGATGAAACGCCATATCATGGATTATCAAGGATTCTCTCTGAAACAGTATGGAGCTCAAAGGCTTTCTCTCTTGCCGGTTATACCACAAGGTGAGTTCCTTTTTACTTCCTGCTTCTTCACACACATGCTCTCCAGCACAGGTTAGCTCTGAGTGTTAGCCATGCTAATGTAAACACCGGCCATATTACGTCCAAAACAGTCGGGCATTGTTTCTGATAGCAACGTTTCTGATAGGGCCGTGGGTCCACATTTCAGATATTACGTCATATCGGACGCAAATCTGGATCAGCTCCGTTGTTCCCCCGTTTTTAGAGATTTGGGTACGGAGGAAAAGAGAGGGTTTTATTTTCTGACGCTGCGTGAGTTCCCCGACACACCGGGGACACATGTTGATGTATAAAAGACATCAAAAAGTGCATTTAAGATGATAGGAGACCATTAAAATCAGAATCAGATTTATTACCAGGTAGGCTGACATGTATGAGGAATTTGGCTTGATGTCATGGTGCGTACATACAAATGTACATACAAAAATATAGCAGTATTTACATACAAATGGAATAAAATACGGCAGTAATAAACAATTTTAAAAAACAGAAATATGTAATATACTGTAATGAAGGGCTGAAAGGCTAAAAGTTGTTTTTACTTAACAATCCAACGCTTGTTAATTCCTATAGTCTAATCAGGGTTCGTACAGCTTTTAAAGCAGTGACCACCAACTGGCCACATCCGGCCCGCCAGACATTCTCATCCGGCCCGCACGACGGGGGTGACTGTGGCGTTGGCGTAGTGGTTACTGCGTTCGCTTCCCACCCATTTTTTTTTTTTTTACAACGTCTCGTGAGTAAGGTGCAGTACCGGAGTCCAACAGAGAGGCAGCAGCTGCGGGTCAGTAGACTGCGTACTGCGAAACCTTCCCTGCCTTTAAGAATTGATCCTTCGTTGTGAACAGCGCCATATAGAGAGAATACATTACATTCTATTACATGGCTCTGGTTGTGAACTGTCTTCTTTGTGCACTCCGCAGCAAAGCAGTAGCGCCGCTGCGACAGAGCCCAACAGAGAGGCAGGGGCTGCGGGACAGTAGCCTAGAAGCAGGGTTGGGTTGTAACGGAATACATGTAACGGCGTTACGTAATCAGAATACAAAAATCAAGTAGGCTAACTGTATTCAGCTGGCGTTACACTTGAAAAACGAGTAATCTGATTATAGTTACTTCCGTAAACCTGAAGTGAATACATTTTGAAATACTTGGAATTATTGGTGGAAAAGATTCCCCACAAAATGTAATATTCATTACCGGCAGAACTGTGTGCACACTGCACAGCGCTGCAGCATGTCTGAGAGCAAGAGAGAGATGGTGTCTGTGAGGCCCCGCCCCCGCACGCAGAAGAGAGAGATATCTTTTTAAATATATTGAAAGTTAGAAACGGAGATGGTTTGATAAAATGTGCAAAATAACGTTTATGTAGCATGTATTTATTGTCGAAATGATGACATTTATAACGGGATCAAATCAAAGTGAATGGCCTGCTGCTGAATGCATGGGGCAAGTGACTGGAAACAGTTTTAAAAGTTATTACATCGTTTCAGATGATAAATAATAATTCATTCTATTTAGGGGCGCCTTTCAAAGCAATATGTTTCACGAAGCATCGCACTTTGAGGATTTCTTTAACTTCTAACAACATTTGCATGCATTTCATAGGCGCAAAAAGTGTAAAGTAAACCAAGAGCGACCTGATGTAGGAGTCTGCCTTCCCACAGACCACGCAGAGGTTCTCCTTGGCCGTCAGATAATAATCCTGCTGAGAGTCGGGACGTCCCGACGGCTCGAACAGCAAACGCACCACGAACGGCTCTTCACTCTGCAGCACTGAGACAGATAAATCACACGTTCAGACCCACGGAGACAGAAGAGAGAAACCTGAGTGAGAGATGTTTAGAGTATGCTCAGGGGTCTCCGTGTACCTCCTATTCCTTTATCTAGGTACCATTTGGCCTTCTTCTTGTCGCAGGTGCACAGCGGCTGGCCGTCAGGAGCGTGGAGGAAGCAGTTATCGTAGAGAGGAGACTTCCTGGAACACGGACAACATAAAAAACATTAACAAAAGATAGCAAAGTGCATCATGGGAGTTTGCTCTTACAGTCAGCTTCCTCCAACTGAGATCAAGATATATTTCATGATTATACATCTGAACATCAGATGATGTACTCTTTAAGAGAGGACTCTTTAAAGTAGACACGACATACTGATATACACCTGAACATCAGCAGGAGAGGACTCTTTAAATTAGACACTACATACTGATATACACCTGAACATCAGCAGGAGAGGACTCTTTAAAGTAGAGACACTACATACTGATATACACCTGAACATCAGCAGGAGAGGACTCTTTAAAGTAGAGACACTACATACTGATATACGCCTGAACATCAACAGGAGAGGACTCTTTAAAGTAGAGACACTACATACTGATATACACCTGAACATCAGCAGGAGAGGACTCTTTAAAGTAGAGACACTACATACTGATATACACCTGAACATCATCAGGAGAGGACTCTTTAAAGTAGAGACACTACATACTGATATACACCTGAACATCAACAGGAGAGGACTCTTTAAAGTAGAGACACTACATACTGATATACACCTGAACATCAGCAGGAGAGGACTCTTTAAAGTAGAGACACTACATAAGGATATACACCTTAACATCAGCAGGAGAGGACTCTTTAAAGTAGAGACACTACATACTGATATACACCTTAACATCAGCAGGAGAGGACTCTTTAAAGTAGAGACACTACATACTGATATACACCTGAACATCAGCAGGAGAGGACTCTTTAAAGTAGAGACATTACATACTGATATACACCTGAACATCAGCAGGAGAGAACTCTTTAAAGTAGAGACACTACATACCGATATACACCTGAACATCAGCAGGAGAGAACTCTTTAAAGTAGAGACACTACATACCGATATACACCTGAACATCAGCAGGAGAGAACTCTTTAAAGTAGAGACACTACATACCGATATACACCTGAACATCAGCAGGAGAGAACTCTTTAAAGTAGAGATACTACATACTGATATACACCTGAACATCAGCAGGAGAGGACTCTTTAAAGTAGATACACTACATACTGATATACACCTGAACATCAGCAGAAGAGGACTCTTTAAAGTAGATACACTACATACCGATATACACCTGAACATCAGCAGGAGAGGACTCTTTAAAGTAGATACACTACATACCGATATACACCTGAACATCAGCAGGAGAGGACTCTTTAAAGTAGAGACACTACATACTGATATACACCTGAACATCAGCAGGAGAGGACTCTTTAAAGTAGATACACTACATACCGATATACACCTGAACATCAGCAGGAGAGGACTCTTTAAAGTAGATACACTACATACTGATATACACCTGAGAATGAGCAGGGCCCCTTTAACTTGAACTCCCCTCTCTAAAACAAGAGGCCTGGTAACTTTCTCTGATAACTTCAGACACAGACGTCCCATGAGTTAAACCCTTCATCTGGTTATATTATATAGAGTTTAAAGCACCAACATTTAGAAAGTGTATGGTGAAAATGTGGCTTACAATGTGATAAAAAGTCACTTTATGGCTCCTGGCAATGAAGCGTGATTTAAAAAAAAGGGATACGACAACATTACAGCAGACCAGAGAAAGTGTTATTCATTAAAATAACGTGTTTCTCTGCTTAAAAACAACAACATATATTACATAGATCTAAAATACACAGAGCTGAAATGTTAAACCAAAAAAAATCCACATAAAATCAGCAGAAGATAATGCATTAAAACAAATAAAAACGGTTTTATCTGTGATATTTGTCCCCCCCCCCCTCACCTGGCGGAGTAGCCCACACCCAGCGGTTTCCTCTTGTTCTTCCGAGGGTCTGGGACTTGCTGATCTCCAGACTCCGGGCTTTCAAAAGTGGGCATTGTCCGCGTCCGCCTCCTCTTCTCTCCTTCCTTACCCTCAGAGTCTCCTCGGCCCCTGAAGGACACGTCCAGCAGACCCTGGCAACGAGACGCCAGCTCAGAGTACGAGCTCTCGCTGGAGCACTGGGGTCCCGATCCAGAGTCCAGGCCCAGGAGGTGCAGGAAGAGCGCGATGGACACCTGGGCGTCCCGCGCAGCGTACGTTATCTACAGGGGAGCATGGAGGAAACGTTAGAGAACCAACGGAGCAGTATCAAGGTCTTTGATTTATATACCGTAGGGTCAGGCTATGCCAAAGTGAACACGTGTCTATGAGAGAGATTTAGCAAAGTTTCAACCATGGAAACTTTGCTAGTGGGATTGGACATGGAGAAATAGAGTGCCAAAGTAACGGAAGTAAGTTAGCATTTCACCACTTCCGGTTCCCTCGTCTCAGAGCCAATGGGATCTCTCCATAGGATGTTGGAAAATATCTGGAAATAAGGTCTGTGGTTGAGACACATTGAAGAGACGGATCACGTTTTGTTCTACGACATTAAGGTGCTGCTCACACGGGAACGTTTGTGCACAGTATGCGTTTTCAAAAAAGTCTTCCGTTCACACGTATTCGTTTCATTTGACGTGTCTGTTCACACGAGAACGCTGGAAACGCTGTAGTACATATGCCGGGACTGTAAGTGGCGCTGTAACTTCCGCCACAAAATACACCAAAAGCAGCGAAGAAGACCCCGGAGCATGGTTGCCCTTCTGTTTATGCCCCGCAGTGGATTTAGCAACATGTCGTAGTTCATGTAATTCTCCATGTACAAGATTTTGCACTAACATCTGTAGCATGGTCAGTGGCACTAGCAGTAGCTACTGACCATGCTACAGCAGTGAGCAGCAGAGGTAGGGAGAGGCGGGGCTATGGCTTCATCTATCGGGAAATTATCGTGTAGAGGCGATTACACGGAGCCGTTTGCGTTTCGTTTGCAAATCTATCCAACTTGGGACCCGTTATCGTTTGTGGGGTCTGTTTCTATCGTTTTGTTACGGACTTGTGTAAATGAAAGGGCTATACGCAAGAGAAAAAATGCGGATCCAACCCGTTTCGTTCTCGTGTAAACGGGGCCTTAATCCATCAGCAGTGACCCTACTGGTGATTTCTGAAGAGTTGACGTGTCTAAAAAAACGATGGTTGTTAACAAGTGGCTTTGTGCTGACTCCTTTCAAGTGTCATTACGCCGAACACGTAAACACTCCCGCTATCAAGAGTTTTAACCGGTTACCTTGGCGACACACTTTACCTCAAACTGACTATATACAGTATTGATTGTCCTTCCTCCTTATCTTCCAACCATTTGGACGCAGACTTGCATTTCCCCATAACGATGTTGTTTAACAACCGGCGTAAACGGACCTTCACGCTATCAAGCAGTGAGCGTGCGATGTCCTGTTCAGATGACGTCAAATCCAACGGGATGCCATAAATAAACTACACAGAATCACACTACACACCTACGCAATGATTACATTCAGGCAGACTGTAGAATACAACCTCTTTGGACAATTTAGATACTTATTGAAAACAAGCTACGAAATGTAATACCTTGGAAAATGCCGTTTAATACTTTTTAAGACCCCGCGGAGACCCTGTGGTATACAAATAAACTTGCCTTTAACGCTTGACATCATTGTTCTTGACATAACTCGTTTTGAAAGAAGATTGACTTTTCTGTGTTTTAACAAAGTGTGATCTCATGTGATGCATATCAAACTAAACCCATCTATGCAATGCATCTTTTGTACTGTTTATTTTAGGGATGCACCGAATATTCGGCCGCCGAAAATTATCGGCCGAAAATGGTTAAAAAGGCCCTTTCGGCTTTCGGCCGAAAGGGTTCTAGCTCCGAAAAAATATCACCGAATGTCAGAGAACAGGGTTACGTTGGTAAACTAACGTGTTGTTGTGATGACGTAATCAAAAGGCGGCGACAAGCACGGCGCGCGACCATGCTCGCGGCTGGCTCACAGCCAACATGTCTGCCGCTTGGAGATATTTAAAAATATCAGAGAAAGAGGCGCAGATTGTGATTTGTAAAACGTGTTCAGCTGACATTTCTCAAGGGGGTGTAACTGCAAAGACTTTCACCACTTCGGGATTACTCCACCACTTCAAATCAAAACACCCGGACAAATATGCGGAGTAAGATCAAATCACAAGCACTGACAGCGAGAGACTGTTCAGCGCTGCCTCTCATGTGCTTGATGAGAAGAGGAACAGACTTATGGCTGATAAAGCAGAGAAGCTACTGTTCATTAAAAAGAACCTCCCACTTTCCCTTAATAAGTAGACAAGGCTGGCTTATCATAAGCTTATCTAGTTCTACATGTCTACTCTATACCCACTTTCCTGAACCATTTTCATTGTGAGTTATAATTCACCATCTCAGGTTATCATTAGGGGGAAATGACAGCAGCACAGTGTTCAATATATTGTACTTTCGGTATCTAAATGATACAATGTTGTTTACATTGCTCATGAGGACAGACCACCTTATTTGCAGATTCTTGAAATTGTAATTTAATTTGTAATTGATTGTGGATTTTGTATCCAGTTTTCACTTTATGTGTCTTTATACAATGTTTACTACTTTGCTTATGAAATTGAATTGTAATTTCATTTGTAAATAGTTACTTTCATGTGGATTTATCCAGTTTGCACATTTGTATGCATGCACTTATAGGTGCATTTGTTGTTGTTGAAGGCCTGGCTGTTACAGTCTTTATTTACACTATTTTGTTGTCGGCCTACTGGCCTGGATGTTTATGCAGTTTTAAAGCACCTTGGCTTTGTTCTGAATGCACTTTGTTGTAGTTATCCTACAGAGAAAAGAAAATGCACTTGACTTGGAATTAATAATGGTAAAAAATGTATACATTATATATATATATATATATATATATATATATATATATATATATATATATATATATATATCTATTAATCATTTTCGGCCTTTCGGCATTCGGCCAACTGTTTCCTATTTTCGGTATCGGTTTCGGCCAAGAATTTCCCATTCGGTGCACCCCTAATTTATTTATCCAGAAGAGTTTCATACTCCAACTGTCCATCACCTTGTGTTGTCTATAAAGAAAATAAATGGATTTCTAGAACCAGGAGAAACTGAAACGGTTTCCCCCAATCCACAACTCCACAGCCTCCTGAAGTGTTCCCTAAAGCAGCCGTAAGACATGAGATCTTGGGCGTGCTGTGATTGAAAGGATCTGTACCTGCTGCAGCGTCAGTCTCTCTGCCTCCCAGTCGCTGCAGCGCAGCTCCAGAGATTTATCCAGAGACACGTTCAGCAGATCCTCCGCCAGAGACTTCAGACTCAGGCCGTTACTCACCGTCACCTGCCTGGAACCACAGACAGGGTTTAAGAGGATTACAAAAAACAACAAAGAAAAGTATTTGGATTTCTGAAAGGTCGTCCTGACACAGACTTTGATCAGATGTCAGATTGGAGCGCTGGTCTGCAATGTTTTTTTGCCTGTTTGCGCTGGACTTCTTGTCGCTTACGCAGAGCTGTCTGCAAAATAAGCCACTCTGATTGGCTGTTCAGCTTAAGCATGTGGATGTGAAGAGAATCAGAGAAGAAAACAAACTAAATCAGGAGGGCTCACATACTCTCTTCATATTCATCTACTAAAACATGAAATGATAGGTAATGGGGGAAACTGGTGTAAAAACGCTCGACAAACTGCGCTGTGTTTTAACGTTCATAACAACGGTTACGGCCCGTCCACACACAGGCATGAAAAAAATCTTTCTTCGCCCATTCACTTCAATGGGGTGACGTAGAAGATTTGTAATCTTCGCCGAACTGCATTGTGGGGAGCGGAGCATGGCTTTGCAAGCATCGTGAGCATCAAAAGTTGAGCAATGTTCAACTTTTGATGCTCCCGATGCTTTCGAAGCTGGCATCAGCCAATCAAATCCCGTTTATGCAAATCCCGCCAGTACAAGCGCTAGCCAATCAAACCGCGTGCAAGCTGGGAGAGCCAGACCGCAGTTCATTTCCTCATATTCCAAACTAGATATTACGGTAGCAAATCACCCGGTTCTTTACGACCAGAACTATTTACCGGGATACAAACCGGAGGAACCAGGCATGGAGGGAGGTGGCAGAGACAGTGGGTGAAACTGGTAGGTTTTCGCCTGTTTGGAGAGTTTATATCCAGTTTACTTCGTTTAAACATTGCTATTGCTTTGTATGTCGGAGGCGGGAGATTCATGTGATTGGTTGTTGGTCGCAAAAAAATCGCCAAGCTTCAGACACGCCCAGCATCAAGAGTTTTTTCATGCCCGTGTATGGACGGGCCGTTAGTTTATCTACATTTCCCTTTTTGAGTACACAACCACGCCGTACCTCTGTCTTAAGGCGAGGTATCTCAGGTCCACCGTGCAGCTCAGCGACAGCCCGTAGTCTCGCGTCAGACGTTTGCCATCTTCATAGCAGCCGACGCCGACTTTTAATACGTGGGGGTCTCTGAGGACCTCCATCAGGCTGAGAGGGAAGCTCTGCTGCCCGCTGCGAAACGCCAGCAGCCTCACGAGGACGCACAGACCGGAGTACGTGGCCATCTGCAGCAGAGACACCGAGGAGGAGCGGCCCTTCACCGACACCTGGGGCAGGAAGAGGAAGACAGGTCAGAGAAATACCAGAGCCAACGAAGCGTGTCGGGTGTTTACAAATCAAATCCATGTGATTCTAGAATATGAAGGTAGCAGAATACAATGTGTTGACCAGGATATGTCTGCAGCTACAAAATACTTGATTCAGATATTTCATATTCCACTCCCTACACGCTTAGTGTGTCTAAAGCCCTTCAATAGAGTTTAGAGATTTCTTATCTTCACAGTTAACCGTATATTGTTCTACTTTTCAATGCTGCTTTAATTCTATTTTGAGATGTTTAAAATTCTAGTATTGTTTATTTCTACTCTTTAATGTCTACTTATATGCAATGTCTTGTTTAGTTGTTTTTTTTGCTGCTAGAACGCAAACATTTCCCGATATGGAATCAATAAAGTACCTCGCTCTTATCTTATATTTCACTGGTCCATTTTGTGATTTCAATACAGTGTTGATTATTTGTACAGCTCTGTTAAAGGTAGGGCAGGTAAGAATGGAGAAACCAGCTCAACCTAAATAAATCTGCCCCTTCCTTCAGATTTCCTCACAGAGCCCCTCCTCCAACACACACGAACGCACACATGACCAATGAGGGCACAGGATAAGTTTGAGCACAGATGGAAGGCTGACAGGCAGGTAGGCCATCCAGTTACTTTAGCCGGCTCAGATGATTGGTTGTGCTTTTTACAGCGCCACGGCTTCCACAGATGATATTCTTTAATGTATTTATTGTCAAAGTATTTAATGTATTTATTGCTATCGGGATGTTAAGAGCATTCCATGGAATATAACAAAGTGTTTCTGAAGTGAATGACCTACCCCACCTTTAAGTAAACCACATTTGAACAGCCCTAATGCAGGGTACATTGCTGAATAACTCAGGGTGGATTTTTCCCTTTTCATAAATAAAAAAAACATGCAAAAGGTTTGCTCTCACGCCGTCGGCCTTTACCCATTCACAGTCGAGCCCCAGAACAGGAAACACCGCCAGCTCCTTCTGCATCAGCGGCCAGATCTGCAGCCACTCCTTCTCCGACCTCACGGTCACCGGATTCACCGTCAGCAGCTGCTCCGAGGACGGGATCCTGAAGGGGTCGGTCGGCTGCGTGGTCTGACTCTCCACCACCGTGAACTCCTTCTCTGGAGGATGTTGGGGGGGCGGTGGAGGGGTGTACAGAGTCTCCACAGCCTTCATTTCCTTCTCTACAGGACAGAGAGCCTCCACAGGATCGGCCACCTTCTGGACGGAAGGCAGCCTCCTCCTCTTTGTGCGGTAAACTCTCCATACGAGCAGACCCCCTAAAGTCACCCCTAATACTGTTGTTATGACCGCGGTTAAAGGTCCACGGTGAGACATGTTGACGTGTAGAGATCCTCCTCTGGCTTAAAAGTGGAAACCTAGAGTGAGACAACACAAACAAAATTGGTAAACAACTTTTTTAAATGCGCCAATCTGACCATTAATGGGTGTTGTTAACAAAATAGTGATTGATGTTTCACCTTTCCTGTGTCAGTGGGATCCCATGTAAACTTGGCTCTGTTTCTGTGATCTGGACAGGCACTGCATCTCTCTGAAACAAGTGAACAGCACACATTGTTATGTCACATATTTGCAGGGTTTAAAAACACATGTCAGCAAACAACCTGACCCTTGCCGCCTCTTACCTCTGGCACCTCTCTATAATGCACGTGTGCACCGATACCTGTATTCCAACGCATGTGTGTATTTGTACTGTAGTTCCTGTAATGTGTGTGTATTCAAACATGTATATAATCCAAGAAGAAAACTTAAATTGCCCAAGGGGATCAATAAAGGTTTATCTTCAAATTGTCTTCCATCAAGTCACATAATTAAGTGTAACACCGGTCAAGTTAGCCACTCCGTTATGTTAGTTTAAAAGCAGAATATGGACATTACAACTCTTTAAACTGTAAATGTAGCTGCTTCATGACTCAGTTGTCGAGTTCATTCGAGTTTAAATAGTTAATGTAAACAAAACAACTGCTAACATACGACCGTTAGAGTGAACGTTTGTCAGCTAGCATTAGCAACACAAACTCTGCTAGCTGTTAGCCGCGTCAAAACAGCATTTAAAACATATTACAATATCATCTCAAATTGACATGAATATGAAGTCAACGTGTATAAAGATTAGTGTTCGTCAATATTCTGGATCGCTTTTCTCATGAAATCAAAGTTAAACCGCCGTTAGCATCTGGTTAGCCAACGTAAGCTAGCCGTTATCTTGCTAACTTCAGCTGCGTTGTTAGGCTGAATTTGATATGTTTCTGCCTAGCAACAGAGCTGCATTTCTGTGAACTTGTAGATGAAGTTTGATTCTTACCTTTACGTTTTTAACCAACACAACTCCAGTTTCACACACATGTTCTCCTGCATTTCTGTGCTAAACTGATGCATGTCTTCCGTGCTGGTTTTATAAGCACGCGGCTATGCAGCCAGCGCCCCCTGCTGTAGGGAGGGTATTACAACAGGCACATACATAAAAATCACAAAATAGCCAATAAAATATTTGCTAAAAAGTTAAAAAAAAATCTACATAGCAGTCTTTATCTGTTTATATTTACCTCGCTCATTGTAGTTTTTTTTTTAACATTAACACCTATTGTTTTTCTCTTGATTTTTAATGTTTCCCTCAATTGTTAGTTTTCCCACCATTGTTTATTGAATTATATCCTTTAAATGTATATTTAAGTAATTCCATATTTTTAATTTTCTTGTGCTAAATAAAACAATGAATGACATTCATGTTTCCCGCATTCCAACATGGTTTGTATTTCTATACGTTGGTCAGTTTAGTTGTATTTATTTTAACACTTTTTGACATTACGTGGGACTTCTGGATAAAAATGGTCCAAAAAGAATACATACAATTATTATTCTGCTGGGTGAAATGTTTGTATTTAAAGCTCAATCAAGAAAAAAATGTGCTTCAGTGGAATGACTAAATATGCTCTACCTTATGCTTCTAAATAATTTGTTGTAGTTTAAGTACATTTATTTTAAATACTAAAGTGTGTGTTATCCACGTGATCATCCTGCAGCCATCATGCACATCTTTATATGGATTATTTGACTACATCTAAAAATATGCCCAGTTATGTCTGCCAACCCAAGGAGAACCACTTTCACACCAAATAGTTGCCGTACTTAGTGAAAGCGGATTGAAATGTTTTGTTATAAAAGGGTATTAGAATAAAAAAGTTATTTATAATTTATTACATGACATGTCACATGTAAGACGCTTTTATCCGAAGCGGCTTACATACTCAATACTGGGGGCAATCCCCACAGGAGCAATTTGGGGTGAAGTGTCTCAGGGACACAACGACATGCTGACTGCAGTGGGGTTTGAACCTGTGCTCCCCTGATCCCAACACCAACGCACTAGTCCACTGCGCCACACCTCCATTTATTGTGTGATGAATAAATACAAATATGTTTTTGTCGGCCGAATAATTGTACTCTGTTTTTGAATCAATAAATGTTACTATGCATTAAAAACACAACAGAATGGACTCAATAACACAGAACACTGTTTTCCTTTACCACCATCAATTTATTCAATCTTTTAGCTTCAATATTTCTCCAAAGAAGTGGAATAAAGTAATGAAATAATTACAAAATGGAAAAATAGATCAGATAATAGATCATATTCACAGGCTTGATTTAAAAAAATAAAAACATGACAGAGAGAAATCAGACGGAAGCGTTTTCATCTCCCTGTAGTTTTCTGCTGAGGTCAGCGTGCAGCTTACACTCACTAACCCCCGGTCACCTGCGAGTCAAATCATCTACTGTAGTGCTGTGCAAAATAAAAAGTTACAAATCAACTACTTAAAAAAAATAGTATAAGAGGTGGAGAAACAGGAGATGACACATCCTACCGTGTTAAATAAAAAAACAAGATCATTTCCACGCACAGAGAAGAATGACAATGAGGAAGTAACATTGGAAGTACCGATGTGTACTAAACTAATAAAACTGAGCACAGGTCAGAAGCAACCAGTCCGCACCACCACCAGGTCCACAATGATTGTTGCTGCAACGAAACCCTATTTACAGAGAGATGCTCCACATCCAATCACAGGATGCAACAGACGGCAACAAAGAGATTTCTCTCCAAAAATAAAACAGAAACACGAGTAAAGCAGCTGTCCCTTCACAAAATCTCTTTACATCACATTACAAATTAGCACTGCTGTGAGCTGTGTACATTATAGATTCTTTATAGATATATATATTTTTTTATGTATAATATATACGGTCATTTCTTGTATACACGAACATAAACTCGTCTCATTGTAGCTAGCCTATGCCTTTGGCACGATTACTTACAACTCTTCTGTTAGATTCCAAAGCTATTTAAAATATACTTAATGCATAAAAATAAAGTTTTGGCATTATCTCACTTTATTCTTCTGATTAGGAAGTTAGAATGAGAACTTCTTGTCTGGAAGCTGAGTTCTCTCAGTGCTGCAGTTTCTCTGCCAGGTGAGGAGGCGTCGTCCTGGCAACAGGGAGCGGAGGTGGGGGAGGGGGGGGGCGATGCTGAGCCTGCGCTGCACAAACAACCGTACAGACGATGCTGATGAGAAGCTAGCCTGTTAGCCTGCTCCGTTTGGGGTTCTGCTCCCTGCTGGTTCTCCTTCTTCTTCTTCCCGTGAGCCTGAAGAAGAGGCAGGAGGACCCCCCCCCCGCCCCCCTCACCTCACTTCGCTCTTCTTTAGTCACCCCAAAACAAAAATGGCCTCCTTATAGTCCGGTTGCCAGCAGTCTTCAGAGCTGGATCTCAAAGGTCTTGTGCAGCTCGGTGGAGAACGGGTTAGTGGGGGACGGAGAGGCGATCTGACGGGAGCGGCCCTCCAGCGCCGCCCACTGGGCCTCGAAGATGTCTTCCTGTGGGGGGGGCAGGGTGGAGGGGGGGGGCAGGGTGACGGGGGGAGGCAGGATGGAAGGGGGGGGCAGGATGTGGGGGGAGGAGGGGGGTGCGAGGTGCGACCAGGACTCAGAGCCGTTAAAGGTGGCGCTGCCGTTTGAGGGGAGACTCACCGTGTTGTTGAGGGGGGGTTTGATGAAGGTGCTGAGGTCCTGCTGGGGGGTCGGGGCGGAGGAGGGGGGGGGTCGGAACTGATGGGGGGTTGAGGTGGAGGAGGGAGGGGAGAGGAACAGATGGGGGGTCGAGGTGGAGGAGGGAGGGGAGAGGAACTGATGGGGGGTCGAGGTGGAGGAGGGGGGGGGGAGGAACTGATGGGGGTGAGATGCCGATCCGAACACGTTGGCCACCATCTGAGAGGGAGTGATGCCCACCAGCGCGGGGGGGAAGGGGAGGCCGTTGGGCAGCGGGTAAGAAGACGGGGGGTGAGTGTGGAAGGCGGGCTGACGGGGGGGCAGCATGGGCACGACGAGGGGCAGGGGGGACATGATGAAGGCCACCTGGGGGAGAGGGGCTACCGGCATCGACCCGGGGGAGCTGAACGGCTGAGGGGGCAGCGAGGTGGGGGGGCCGCGCACTGACTTTGTGACTTCCTCTAACCACCGGTCTGCTTCTGAGGGGGTGCGTCTGTGGGAGGAAACGGGGGGGGAGGAGGTGGGGGGGACCACTATCACCGGGGTGGGAGAGGACCAGTTACTTCCTGTTGGGAGAAAGGCAGAAGAAAGTGGGTGAGAACACGACACACATTTCATCTGAATATGTGACGTAATTTACAAACATATGAATTGGCAGAACGAGTAATTTACTTCTGGTATTTTCATACTTTTACTTGAGCAACATTTTAAATGCAGGACTTGTAACAGAGTATTCCTACACTGCGGTACTTCGACTTTTACTCAAGTACATGATCCGAGTACTTCTACTTTTACTCAAGAACAAGATCCGATTACTTCTACTTTTACTCAAGTACAAGATCCGAGTACTTCTACTTTTACTCAAGTACAAGATCTGAGTACTTCTACTTTTACTCAAGTACAAGATCTGAGTACTTCTACTTTTACTCGAGTACAAGATCTGAGTACTTCTACTTTTACTCAAGTACAAGATCCGAGTACTTCTACTTTTACTCAAGTACAAGACCTGAGTACTTCTACTTTTACTCAAGTACAAGATCTGAGTACTTCTACTTTTACTCAAGTACAAGATCTGAGTACTTCTGCTTTTACTCAAGTACAAGACCTGAGTACTTCTACTTTTACTCAAGTACAAGATCTGAGTACTTCTACTTGTACTCATGTACAAGATCTGAGTACTTCTACTTTTACTCAAGTACAAGATCTGTGTACTTCTACTTTTACTCAAGTACAAGATCCGAGTACTTCTACTTTTACTCAAGTACAAGACCTGAGTACTTGTACTTTTACCCAAGTACAAGATCTGAGTACTTCTACTTTTACTTATGTACAAGACATGAGTACTTCTGCTTTTACTCAAGTACAAGATCCGAGTACTTCTGCTTTTACTCAAGAACAAGATCCGAGTACTTCTACTTTTACTCAAGTACAAGATCCGAGTACTTCTACTTTTACTCAAGAACAAGATCCGAGTACTTCTACTTTTACTCAAGTACAAGATCCGAGTACTTCTACTTTTACTCAAGTACAAGATCTGAGTACTTCTACTTTTACTCAAGTACAAGATCCGAGTACTTCTTCTTTTACTCAAGAACAAGATCCGAGTACTTCTACTTTTACTCAAGTACAAGATCTGAGTACTTCTACTTTTACTCGAGTACAAGATCTGAGTACTTCTACTTTTATTCAAGTACAAGATCCGAGTACTTCTACTTTTACTCAAGTCCAAGACCCGAGTACTTCTACTTTTACTCAAGTACAAGATCTGAGTACTTCTACTTTTACTAAAGTACAAGACCTGAGTACTTCTACTTTTACTCAAGTACAAGATCTGAGTACTTCTACTTGTACTCATGTACAAGATCTGAGTACTTCTACTTTTACTCAAGTACAAGATCTGTGTACTTCTACTTTTACTCAAGTACAAGATCCGAGTACTTCTACTTTTACTCAAGTACAAGACCTGAGTACTTGTACTTTTACCCAAGTACAAGATCTGAGTACTTCTACTTTTACTTATGTACAAGACATGAGTACTTCTGCTTTTACTCAAGTACAAGATCCGAGTACTTCTGCTTTTACTCAAGAACAAGATCCGAGTACTTCTACTTTTACTCAAGAACAAGATCTGAGTACTTCTACTTTTACTCAAGTACAAGATCCGAGTACTTCTTCTTTTACTCAAGAACAAGATCCGAGTACTTCTACTTTTACTCAAGTACAAGATCTGAGTACTTCTACTTTTACTCGAGTACAAGATCTGAGTACTTCTACTTTTACTCAAGTACAAGATCCGAGTACTTCTACTTTTACTCAAGTCCAAGACCCGAGTACTTCTACTTTTACTCAAGTACAAGATCTGAGTACTTCTACTTTTACTCAAGTACAAGATCTGAGTACTTCTACTTTTACTCAAGTACAAGATCTGAGTACTTCTACTTTTACTAAAGTACAAGATCTGAGTACTTCTACTTTTACTCAAGTACAAGATCTGAGTACTTCTGCTTTTACTCAAGTACAAGACCTGAGTACTTCTGCTTTTACTCAAGTACTAGATCTGAGTACTTCTACTTTTACCCAAGTACAAGATCTGAGTACTTCATTAGTTAATTCTCAGTGCCTCCTGTCACATGCAGCCTCTCCTAGCTGCTGCTTACCTGGCAGTGCTGAGGGAGGGGCTCCTGCTGGGGTCTTAGCCCAGGGGTTAGTGTCTCGAGCAGGCAGGGCGGGGGGCAGAGCGGGGGGGTTAGCAGCAGCAGCAGCAGCAGCAG
Source organism: Notothenia rossii (assembly GCF_949606895.1). Lineage (NCBI taxonomy): Eukaryota > Metazoa > Chordata > Actinopteri > Perciformes > Nototheniidae > Notothenia > Notothenia rossii. The sequence goes on along the minus strand of NC_136905.1, from coordinate 82,433,579 downwards.
CAGCAGCAGCACAGAAGGCAGGAGAGGAGCCGTTCACTACAGGAGACCAGAGACAGAGGCTAGTACAGGCTGATGGACCGTTTGTTAGACATGCACAAACTGAACGTGCTGTTAGAGTATACAGAGAGAGGGAGAAGGGGATCCAAGTCTGATTTAAAGTGTTTCGTCTGCTGTGTTTGGTGTGTCTGGTGCCTTGCTCAAGGGCACCACAGCAGGGCAGGAGGTGAACTGGGACCTCTCCAGGTAGAAGTCCACACTCCATATTTAGGTCTGTTCGGGGACTTGAACCGGCGAACCTACGGCTCACAGTCTACTCTACTGACGGGGCCACTGCCCCATGATCTTAGTTTTTAAATTACAACAAAAAACATTGAGAACAATGATCCTGAGAAAGAATGTGTTTCCCCTGGAAAACTTTTTTTATTGACCGTTTTTTTTGCAGACAAAAAATTCAAATCAAGTGCTCTGTACAACATTTAGTCCCCACCTCTTTCACAGAAGAAAAAAATGATAGGAGGTTAAAATTAGGGAACCGTATCCTGGAAAACCTGTTCTCACGCCATAAACACTGGAGATTAAACAATTAGGATCAGGCTTAACGTGTAGATCACATGAATATTTATTTTCACTTGCCTCTCAGGTCTTCTGTATTGTTAATCACACATCAAATAAATGTTACACTGCAAGTTATGACAACATGTGAGCAGGCAGACACTCTCTACATGCGGATGTTAACATATAACCCACTGACTGGGTTCATCACAGGGAGATTTGTTAGATATTAAAGAGGGTATGTCACCTGGTGCTACAGGAGACTGAGGGGAGGAGGTGGGTTTGGGCATCGGAGCGGAGGAGAAGGGGTCCTGGGGGGGGCCGCTGAACGCCGAGGTGATCTGAGTGCAGAGCGAGCTGATGCTGTCGTTCTCGCCCTCCACCTCCGGGACTGACGGGGAAACACAGGGGGGACATTTAGTGAAAGCAGAAATAAAAAACATTACGGTAGGACAGAATTCATCTGGTATATTATATATACATATTTATTCTTGTTTCTGGAATAATATAATACTAAATTAAGCGTTTTGAGCACCAGGAAAAGCGCTATATAAATAACGTGTATTATTATTGAATATTAAACAGTTCTTTCCAAAGTTCAGGTGTTTAACAGTTTTATGGCCTGTGGGATGAAACTGTCCCCGAGTCATCTTCAGGGTCGACTTTGCACATGTTTGAAGCTGTGTGAAGGTTATTTGCAGGTTTTGCAGAACAAAGCGACTGAGGGTGTTTCTCAATGTCGAGGACGCTTGCTTGGTAGCACATGTCTTCCGAGTCACTTGCTTCAGAAGCGAGGCAAGAATCCTTCCTGGCATTCGGAAAACGAAGAGTGGAACAGGCGAGCAAGTGTGCGTCATATGAGAGGCCCCGCCTTACATTTTCCGCCACAGATTTGGGGAAATTGGTCCGTGCGCAAAGCATTGTGGGGATTTTAAGACCGCGGAGTCTACACATGTGCAGCCTCGAAATTTCTCGCTACGAAGTACGCCGGGCTCGGTATAATTCCAAATATGCTGGACATTGGGAGCAGTCCTTCAGCGGCACTCGATGACGTAGTATGCTTGAAATAGCGGCTCTGGAGCATCCTTCCTCGACATTGAGAAACACCCAGAGTCTTTGACCATAATTGCGCAAAAGGTCTTTTTCAAGTAAACCTTGAACCCTAAAACTGAAAAAGTCAGAACTTTGAAAGAAAAGTGAAAATTCTGGAAAAAAGTCAACGTTCTGAAAAAAAGTCCAAAAGAAAAGTCGGAACTATGAAAAAAAGGATTACGTTCAAAATTGGAAAGGTAGCAAGGTGGAAAGAGAGGGTGTTTCTCAATGTCGAGGACGCTTGCTTGGTAGCACATGTCTTCCGAGTCACTTGCTTCAGAAGCGAGGCAAGAATACTTCCTGGCATTCGGAAAACGAAGAGTGGAACAGGCGAGCAAGTGTGCGTCATATGAGAGGCCCCGCCTTACATTTTCCAACACACATTTTGTGAAATTGGTCCGTGCGCAAAGCATTATGGGGATTTTAAGACCGCGGAGTCTACACATATGCAGCCTTGAAATGTCCAATTATGCTGGACATTGGAACAGTCCTTCGGCGGCACTCGATGACCTAGTATGCTTGAAATAGTGGCTCTGGAGCAGCTTCACTCGAGATTGAGAAACACCCAGTGTGTGAGGAAGATAAACCCACCGGTGTTCTTCATGGGGAAGTCGGACTTGCGCTGCACGTTGGACGGCAGCTCGTTCATGCGCAGCGACATCTGCCGTTTGAAGGGAGACGTCTTCTGGCTGAGGACCGGGAAGCCCCTGAAGGAGCCCTGCCTGGCGAGGGCCTCGGCGGGGGCGTGTCTGCGGGGGATCACCTGGGGGCCCAGAGAGGCCATGGAGAGGGGGGGGGAGGACGAGGGGGAGGGGGTGCCTCCACTCGACTGACCCGAGGAGTTATTCACAGAGATGGCCGAGTTGTGGTGGCCCATCATACTAACATCCGTCTCTGCTGGAAAAAAACAAAAGTCTAAGATCAGAAGTAACTCAGTACATTTACTCAAGTACTGTACTTTAGAAACAGTTTGAGATACTTGTACTTTTTGCTGCTCTGTACTTCTACTCAACTACAATTCAGAGGGAAAAGGTGTACTTTTACTCCACTACGTGTATTTAATACCTTTAGTTACTTCAGAGATCTGGATTAATTAAGTGAAATCTAATCAAGTGTTAAATCAGACTTTAGTTCCACCTGGAGTAAATCCACAAGCTACCCTGCAGTATACAAAGTCATTCAAACTAGCTGCACCTTTACCAGCTTTGAGAACACTTTCATGATCAATCATTAGAAAACATATCATATCTATTATTCTGAAATGGACCAATCTGCACAATGACTACTTTTACTGTCGCTATACTTTCACTATATTTTGATGAGAATACTTTTCTACTTTTACTTGAGGAACATTTTGAATGCAGGACTTTTACTGTAACAGAGTATTCCTACACTCTGGTACTTCTACTTTTACTCAAGTACAAAATCTGAGTACTTCTACTTTTACTTAAGTACAAGATCTGAGTACTTCTACTTTTACTCAAGTACAAAATCTGAGTACTTCTACTTTTACTCAAGTACAAAATCTGAGTACTTCTACTTTTACTCAAGTACAAGATCTGAGTACTTCTACTTTTACTCAAGTACAAGATCTGAGTACTTCTACTTTTACTCAAGTACATGATCTGAGTACTTCTTCCACCTCTGTGTATAATAATATAATATTAGCTGTTCTGAGAGATAAATAAAAAGACAGAACTAGCGTGGAGGTTAAACGCTCTTTAAACCAGACTTTTTATACTAACCTTTTTTAGCGTCCTGTATCTGCCTCATCACTTCCTCCCGCTCTGCCGCCTCTGTTGCCGTAGTAACCCGAAACGAGCCCTCGCGGGTGAAGGTGGTTCTGTTGGCGTCGAAGGTCGCCGTGACGCCGCACTCCTTCTCACGTTTCTGTTTCCGCTCCAGACAGGCGGCGAACGCACAACCCACAGCGTGACTGAGACGCTCGCCCTGAAACAGACCAGGGAGCAATTTTTATTCACACAGAGCTCCACTTTATAAACATGGTTTAAAAAAACATTACAAATTAGATTCTACTGATTGTGATTGGCTGAACTGCTGTTGTAAAACAGTCTGTAACGCAGGGGGGTCCAAACTTTTTCCACGAGGGCCACGAAATTAAGTTATAAGTCACACACACACACACACACACACACACACACACACACACACACACACACACACACACACACACACACACACACACACACACACACACACACACACACACACACACACACACACACACACACACACACACACACACACACACACACACACACACACACACACACACACACACACACACACACACACACACACACACACACACACACACACACACACACACACACACACACACACACACACCTCTGCTGATCTCTCCTCCCTGGCTGCAGGCTGATCACAGACAGTTGGGATCGCGCAAAATTCTCTCTGCAGACCCATTCTCACAGCGTTTCTCAACCTATAAACCTTTTTCTTACTCAATATCAAGCCACACTTATTGTTTTTATTTCGGCTGTGACTTTGTGTGTGTTCAGGTTGAGTTTGGCTGTGTATCGCTAAACAAGGAAATCACGGAGGGGGGGGGGGGGGGAGCTGCAGCGAGCCGTTTAGTGGAGAAAGTGAATACTGCCAATGTGAGTTTGGAAAATTGCACAGTATTTTTCTATTTGAGTATACCTCAACAATGGAATTATGATCAGTGGAAATGGCCATGACACCTCTCCTTTAAGAAGTACAATACAAGACAAGCACAAGTTTCATTTGTGGGCCATACTCCATTATACTTTTTGAATTTGCTGAGGGCCGATGCAAAATGGCCCCCGGGCTGTAGTTTGGACACCCCCGCTGTAACCAATCAGCTGTGAGTGCAAAATGTGTTCTTCTCACTGAGTCTTTGATGGCCATGAAGCAGTGGCAGATCCAGCGCCGCGTGGTTCCGTCTCTGCAGATGTAGGAGAACGCTCTCTCAAAGTTTCTGTCCGGAGCGCAGAAGGACACCTTCTCTATCGTCTGGTCCAGAATCAGGTCCTGCAAACACACGTTCACCTCGTTATTATCAGCTCATTATGGGTAAAGTCACCCTTGAGTCAATTCAATGAGATCTGAATGATTGCACAGTGAGCAGCACTTCAATGTGAAGACCTGGATTCAAGAGCGCTTGAATAAGATTGAACTAATAGCAGCTCCAGAAGTTCAAAAGGTTAGTCTGACGCTGAAAGATAATCTCTCACTCAGGGAAATTTTCTATACTTTTACAACATAGTTGCAACAGGTGAATAGCATTCAATGTTATTCTTGTATTATATACTTTATTATAATATATCTTCTATTTTATAACCTAAAGCAGTCCACAAATGTTAGAAATAAAATCAGAATACTGTCCATTTAAAATCAAATAAAATCATAGATGAATAAAAAGAAAAGATAGAAACGCAAGACAAGTGAAATAAAAAAGATAAAATAAATACAAATAAAATCGATATATTTCTATAAACATCACAAGTTAAATTAAGGATGTCAAACAAAAGATAAAATATATAAATAATATAAAAATAAAAAATAAAAAATATTTAAATGAACATAAGAAGTTAGAATACAAATAAGTCATTGCACTACAATATCTAACATTTATATTACAATATATACTGTGCAGTTTAAAAGGGTTAGGCTGCTTAGAGCAGGGGGGTCAAACTGAAATACACAGTGGGCCAAAATAAAAAAAATGGGTATTAGTCGAGGGCCGGACTGGTTCAATGTTTATTGCAGAACTTATTGAAATGAACTTATTGCACATCCACCAAGGGCCTGCTTTGGCCCCCGGGCCTTGAGTTTGACACATGTGGCTAAGAGGAAACCATGACACCATGTTGATGTATTACCACATCTCTCCAGCAGGTGTCAGTGTAACCCTATTCTCTCTATTGAACTCCTATCTACTCCTGCAGGTGCAGAGTACATATTTACAAAGAGGGCCTCTTGGAGGTCACGAGAGCACAAGTACAGCAGCTTCACTACCATTACCAGCTTCCATAAAGCTCCTAAAGCCACGTGGACTCCCTGTAGGAGCTTTTATTTATAATAAAAGGTCTTTCCTAAGATTTCAGAGACTTATTATTACCTTTGTTTTGTCGTCTACAACACGAAGACCGTCTGCCGACACCCACAACACGGCGCGCACTGCCTTCTTCCCCGCCTGCAAACCAAACACAACAGGAAAGAGTCAGTCATGTTTTAGTTTTATAATAACATGACTTCCCTTTGAACCTTTGCTTGGTACCAAATCATTAAGTCAACACACACACAAAGCACACCTGTCAATAAAGAGAAAGCACCAGGCAAGAGATACAAGAGAGGTTGTTTTCACGAGTGCCCAAACTATAATTTAATAAAAGAAAGATTGAAGAATTTGTGGTGACGACAGTGGTGGTTAGAACAACAACAACATATTTGTGTGTGCACCATAAGTCCACACACACACACACACACACACACACACACACACACACACACACACACACACACACACACACACACGTGTCTGTCTGTCTCCCTGTGTGTGTGTGTGTGTGTGTGTGTGTGTGTGTGTGTGTGTGTGTGTGTGTGTGTGTGTGTGTGTGTGTGTGTGTCTTCCAGCCTTTAGAAGTGATCAAAGGGTGAATTGGGTTACGTGGAGAGGAGGAAAAAATTATAATAATAACAACAAATGTAATACCGCTGATCATAAAGAGACACACTGAGACACACAAAGCAATAACTTACTTTTGCAAAGAATCCTTTGAAGAATTTCCTGTCCTGGAAGTGGTAAAAAGGGAGGGTGGAGGAACAAGGCATGAAAATGTTACCTACGAAGTCTAAAAAATTGTATGGAGCCCACAGGAGGAGGAGGAGGGGGGGAGGAGGAGGAGGAGGGGGGAGGAGGAGGAGGAGGAGGGGGGTCGTTTTGTTTTGGTGGAGGTGAAGCTGGGTTATGAGTGAGCGAGGCAGGAACATGACTCCACTGTGATGGTGTGTTGATGGTGATGGAGACACAGTGAGGGTTATTGACTACATGATGATAACTGTTAGTATGACCTCACAGGAAGCCAGGGAACCAGGAAGTGACATCCCCGGGTTTTATTGTGATTTAAATAATCAACAACAACAACAACTGGAGATGTACCGATCAATCGGCGGGTAAATCACTGATTTATTTGTTCCTGTGCTGGAAACGAATGAAACACATTTCCCTCAGACCGCAGTTTGACCTCTGACTCGAGCCGGGGACTATCTAGCGTCCAGACTCAGTCAGAGGTCAAGTTTAGGCCGTCCTAAAAGAATAAAGGAATCACAACCACCAGACCCAGCCTGGTCCTAATCCTCCCTTCTCTCCTCCCCTCCCTCCTCCCTCCTCACCTCCTTCCTCTCCTCTCCTCTCCCCCCTGTAAGCTGGGAGAGGAGTGCCACTCTGCTCCTGTTACACTGCCATGGTGGAGACAGCACCCAGACCACCATGTTAATGCATGGTTCACCTCATTGGGAGTGAGCTGAGCACTTGTTAGTGTGAGTTAGAGCTGCACCATTCATAGAGAAGTGTTCTAAATTGCAATATGGACTCGTTTACTATTCAAAATGTCAATGAGAACAAATGGTGCAGCCCCAGTGTGTGTGAGTGTTTGTGAAAGACATGCAGACGGTGGTAGAACCTGCATGGTGAGTGTTAGTAAAGTTAAGGAAGAAACATCTCTATATATAACAAGAATGAGAGGGTTGTGTAGGGGGAGGGGATTTGGAGTTCTTTTCTCAGCAACACCACAATACAAACCTGCTTAAAAAAGGACAAAAAAAAACACGAACAAAAAAAAGGTAATACAATATTCAGGTATTCAATGTGGGAGAAATGACAGGAGGGGGAAAGATGTCGGGGCAGAAAGGACAGTGGAGTTTTGAAAGATCAAGGTGAAGCCAACCAGGCCAAAATGGAAACCGTTCTATGTTGTGAATAACATTGCACCCCAGATGTTCACCGAGCTCGTGGATAAGAGTCATTTCGGAACTGGCAAACAACTCGTGCAGCAGCAGCAGGATGTGCCACAACGAATAACACATCTTGCGCAACTTTTTAGCAACTACCGGTAATCACACCTTACATGTGCTACAACGTTTGACATCCATGTCCACTACCGGCCTGCAGAGTAGATACAGAAAAGAGGAAGTTGACTTTAAAACACACTTAATTGCTAACACTGAGAGTCTACGGGGTGACAATTGTTTGTTTGTTTTTATGACTGTCTTCCTGTCTGTCTGAATCTCTCACTCTACAGGACACATCACTAGAGATGTCCCGATCTGATCACGTGATCGGGGACCGGAGCCGATCACGTGATTTTCAAGAGATTGGAATCGGGATTTAAAAAATCGGGGATCGGGATTTCTTCTTTTTTTTTAAGTACTTTTTTTAAATGTTGTATTCAATGTTACAAAACAAAAATGACCATCTTCAAGTCTTAAAGTCATCCTGAGGCCTTAGTTTTGGTTTCAAATTACACAACATCATGTATGTGTTGCTTCTTTGGGGCTTGTTTTCATAGACCTGCTTATTTCTCTCAAATCTGGCAACAGAGTGGGCGCAGTGTCTAATTGTAGCAGTAAGCTAACGAGTACTGATAAGCTTTATTTAGTTTTGATCCAATGCTGCACAACTGAACTGATCCAATGCTGCTGTGAAAGAAAGAAGCTATATCCATGTTGGATAGAATATCCAATTTAAATAAAATAATAACCTTAAGGGAAAACTTGAATGCTTTTTTTCTTTTTTTTCTCTTAATGCATTGCATAAAGATCGTATCGGGAAAAATCGGTATCGGCAAATTGTCAAAATCAAATGATCGGAATCGGATCGGGAGCAAAAAAAGGTGATCGGGACATCCCTACCTATCACCCTAATCTTTTGTGAACATGTACGACTGAAAGCTAAAGGATTTCTTGTGGTTCTGTTGATACACACTTTTTAAATCCATATTTCTTTTAATTGAATGTTTTAACGTCATTGAGTAGCAAGAAGCATTTCCAGCAGTTGCTAGGCTAAGACCAAACCTTTAACGTCTGATGCAGGCCACATTTTGGGCTTTTTGCATGACTCAAAAACAGTCAATAAAAAAGTTTGGTCTCATTTTGAACCACATTATCTGTTTATAAATTCCATTCATGATTGGGCAAGATCTCACATGAATACATCCATTGTTTTAAAGCCTCTTTACCACCACATCTGCACTCTATCGTTTGACCTTTTATTTTTCTCTTTTAGTTTCCCACATTGTGTGTTTACTCGTGAAATATCTGTAGTCGGGGTGGAGAGGTTTCTCAGGCAGCTTTTCATACCATGTCTCACTAAACGTCTTAATGCAAAGCTCTGGTTAATATACACCCTGTCAGATGGATGTATTATCTGTTGGTGATGAGGCTGAGGCTACTTGGTGAAATTCCTTCAGCATGTCGGCATCTCCTGGTGCCAAAACACTACGAGTTCAAGAGTAACCCTGTTCCTACTTCTACAACTCAGATACTCCTCCAACCCTGGGCTATCGGCCAGCAGCAACAGGAAGTGATGTCATGACGATAACGTTAAAAAGGGAGGCCTAGAGGTTGATGGTGCCGCAGTGCAGACTCCCCCTCCTCCATCAATCCTCCCCTCTGAGTCACGGGTCACAACGCTGTGAGAAAACTCTCATTACTGCCCCAAAGGCTGCTGGGAAAACAATGGTTGTATGCTCAGAGCTATAGCTGTCACACACACACCAGCGGTTGATGGCTGGACCACCAACACATGCCCTCTAGGCAAAGGGGAAGGCAGACATACATGCGCATATTTTCATGTCCTTCATCAGGATGAATGGGCTCCATGTTGGAACACTGTATGCAGCCAGCAGTGATTGTTTGCCAGCATTTTCCTGTAAGGTGAAGCTAACATGTGAGCTTCCATTTGAGGACAAGGACTCGACTGGAAGGAAGCCACGGCACAGGAATGTTACGGAGGGTTTTATCAACAAATAACAAAAAAATATCATGTTTCGGACAATTTTATAGAAGTGCAATGCTAAGTTGTTTAATCTTTTAAGGCAAGGCATGGTGGCATAGTGGCATGGTGGTATAGTGGCTTCGTATAGTGCGTGTAAAGGTCATTTATACTTTTAAGTCCAGTCCGTTTGTGTGAAGATTTTTGCTTTCAAGATGATTAAAGGTGGGGTAGGTAATTCACTTCAGAAACACTTGTTGTTATATTCCATGAAATGCTCTTAATGTCCCGATAGCAATGAATACATTAAATGCTTTGACAATAAATACATAAATAAATGTCATCTCTGGAAGCTGTGGCGCTGTAAAAAGCACCTGAGCCGGCCCGGCTAAAGTAACTGGATGGCCTGCCGTACATACATGCGCATATTTTCATGTCCTTCCTCCTTATTCATCCTTTCACTGTTTTCTTCATCTCTCTTGCATTAAGTGCTGCCGGACTGTGGCGTGTTGTGGCTGCTGATATTCAGGAAACACCCCCTTGTTGGATATTAAGGTGTGGGCCTGATTGCTGACTAATTGACCTTTCCTTAAGCCCCTCTGCTTGCCTGCAGAACGGCCAATCATAGCGCAGCATCGGTAAAATATACGCTATACTACATTTGCTTTTTACGATCTGATGATTGCATTTGCGATTCAAAAATCATAATCTTGCCGAACAAAACTTCTAAACACCATAAACGTTTATTTGCCACAGAGCTTATTTATGGAAAAATCTTATTGGCTGTTTGTTGAGGGAACCAGTTAACCTTGCTAACATCTGGTTCGGTCTGAAAAACATCCATCAGGGTATCTGCAGGAAAACTGAAGTCAGATGTAAAACCTTTTAAGACCTTTTTTAAGACCCTTTCCATACATCTTAAGACCTCATCTCCACTTGGAGTTCTAACCGGTTACCTTGGCGACACACTTCACCTCACATTGACTATATACAGTATTGATTGTCCTTCCTCTTTATCTTCCAACCATTTGGACGCTAACTTGCATTTCCCCATAACAATGTTGCTTAGCAACCGGCGTAAACGGACCTTCGCGCGCTATCAAGCAGTGAGCGTGTGATGTCCTGTTCAGATGACGTCAAATCCAACGGGATGCCATAAATAAACTACACAGAATCACACTACACACCTACGCAATGATTACATTCAGGCAGACTGTAGAATACAACCTCTTTGGACAATTTAGATACTTATTGAAAACAAGCTACAAAATGTATAACCTTGGGAAATGCCGTTTAATACTTTTTAATAGCCTTCATTTTCACTAAATTGATTTATCAACTTTTAATACTTTTTAAGACCTCGCGGACACCCTGTCCATAGCAACATAAAATAAGTGCAATCAACAATGAGGATATCAGTTCAGAAAGTGCATTAGCTTCAAATAGGACATTCTTGTAAAGTTCCACATACAGAAATGGCAAGCTCTTTTATTTACAGTTTGAATGACATCGGAGCAGTCGAAGCCAATAGGTTTTCAGTCCTGATATCATAGTGTTAACATCGCACACTCAAGTCTCACACTCTACAAAGGCTCCTCAGAAATACACCCACAAATTGTGAGGCTGATCGGTTCTTAAGCAGATTGAAAGACAGACAGATTCCTCCCATGTCAGTTAGATAACCGACATTAAAGCGTCACTACAAACAGCATCAGGACTGCCTCATTATTTAAATTCTTCTACAGAGAACACCCCCCCCCCCCGAGTCAGACCTCATTTTGTCAGTCAGATCATCTTTTAAAGCTGCGTCATTGCAGACAGAGCAACACAGCACAACTTCAGACTACACTCTTAACAATCCGGGTCTTGTCTGAGAATCTGAATAAAGCTAATTGAAAATGAAGGTCAGCTCGACTCGTCCCAGCGCCGCTCTACAGCCGAGGTGCTGAATGTTAATACTCCTCATTATAGCGAGTTTTTAAAAACGGTGAAGAATTCCTTTAAAGCTTTTCCAGAGTTTGAAATGCTTCTGAGTGAAAGCATCTCAATGTGAAGTCTATTCAACAAGCGCAGAGGAAACAATAAACGTGAAGGAGAATGCACAACAAGTAAACAAACCTGGAGCAGGGGAAAATACATCTGCAGAATGAAAGCTCCTTTCATCAGGATGAATGGGCTCCATGTTGGAACACTGTATGCAGCCAGCAGTGATTGTTTGCCAGCATTTTCTGTAAGGTGAAGCTAACATGTGAGCTTCCATTTGAGGACAAGGACTCGACTGGAAAGAAGCCACGGCACAGGAATGTTACGGAGGGTTTTATCAACAAATAACTAAAAAATATCATGTTTCTGACAATTTCATAGAAGTGGAATGCTAAGTTATTTAATCTTTTAAGGCAAGGCATGGTGGCATAGTGGCATGGTGGCATAGTGGCTTCGTATAGTGCGTGTAAAGGTCATTTATACTTTTAAGTCCAGTCCGTATGTGGGAATATTTTTGCTTTCAAGATGATTAAAGGTTTGTAGGTAATTCCCTTCAGAAACACTTGTTGTTATATTCCATGGAATGCTCTTAACATCCCGATAGCAATGAATAAATGAAATGCTTTGACAATAAATACATAAAAAAATGTCATCTGTGGAAGCCATGGCGCTGTAAAAAGCACGACCAATCATCTGAGCCGGCCCGGCTAAAGTAACTGGATGGCCTACCTGCCTGTCAGCCTTCCATCTGTGCACAAACTCATCTCGTGCCCTCATTGGTCATGTGCGCGTTCTTGTGTGATGGAGGAGGGGCTCTGTGAGGAAGTCTGAAGGAAGGGGCAGATGTTTTTCAAATTCTAGCGCACTCAAGCCGGTTTCTCCATTCTTACCTACCCTACCTTTAAGACATAGAATATAGCATAGAGCTTATGTTCAAAAACTTTATTGAAGCTTTGAATATAAAAATATATATCGTCAAGCCGTATAAATACTGTGTAGAAGACGACGTTGAAAAGCTGCCAGCCTGACTCGCAATTTCAATGTGGCACAAGTTCATTTCCCACCCTACTAATGAACAGGGATCAATACAGCCATGTCTGTGGTTACTTATAAATGAGGCCTCTCTAGGTGGTGAGGACGCGAGGGAGTATCTGAGGAAATGTCATGAGGAGACTCAGAAGCACCGCCTCGACCTCAGACCTCAGAGTTTGTCCGCCCTGAATGACTGTAACTCAATAAGACCTCACAGCCTCGGGCTCTGTGTACACCATGTGACCTCATCAAGTGTGTACACCATGTGACCTCATCAAGTGTGTGTGTGTGTGTGTGTGTGTGTGTGTGTGTGTGTGTGTGTGTGTGTGTGTGTGTGTGTGTGTGTGTGTGTGTGTGTGTGTGTGTGTGTGTGTGTGTGTTCATTAGGCTTGATAGTGTGGGAATTGACTCTAAGTCGAGTGTGTATTTGTGTGTGTTGTGCGCCTGGGTTCACTTCTTCCTGTGAGTGTGTTTACCTGTAAGCCCTATCGGAGTGTGCGAAGTTGTGTGTAGATATAAGCAGTGTAGGAAAACATGGTGCTAAATATACATGTGTTGTGTGGCAACCTCCTACACATAGGTAAGATGTACTAGTGCTTATGTGTTTTATACGTGCATAACTTATACTACCATGTGTGAAGAAATAGGGCTGCACAATTGATACACATTTGATCATAATCGCAATATGGAATAGTGCAATATCCAAATCACAGTATGCACAATATTTAGTAGACAAAATATGTGAATGTTTCTGAATGTAAGTATTGTGGAGCTACTTCTCATCTCATCATTTATATCCTTATGGTAACTTCTTCCCACTGTGCATCTCAAGCAGTATCCATTTTTGATGAGAACATTATTTATTATCAGTCTGGATGATCACGTTTAACTTTATAGTTTATATAGCATTATAGTTATTGAGCTTGGTGTGGACGGCCATTAGAACACTGTGTGTGTGTGTGTGTGTGTGTGTGTGTGTGTGTGTGTGTGTGTGTGTGTGTGTGTGTGTGTTCCCATTTGCATTATATTACTTTTATCACACTGTTGTGCTCCAGCTGTTGTGACGACCCCTCCACCTTCGTTGTGCTGTGACACCAATATGGATATATAAGATTTTTACTGTCCATTAAACTGTACTCGTAAAATACAAAACTATTCTCATAGTTGTTTTACAGTATAATCAAAATAACAAACGGCTCTCAGTGGCTCAGGTAGACTTTAGGAGGTCATTGAGTTGAATATGCAAAATGATTAAAAGGCCATTTATACTATTTTATGACGCAGAAAAAAGAAAAGAAAGGAACGGTATTAATTATAAAATAAACATGTTGCTACTTCTCTGTTTAATGCTGCGTTTTATTTACACTGCATGTATTTCAAGTACATTTTGTGTATATATATATATTTAAACATTTTCTTATTTTTGTTATTTTATAAACAACATAATCTCTATAATATATAAAAATGTTCAACTTAATTCCTCTAACTGATCTTTCTCTGCACACACCACAGCAAAGTCCTTGCATGTGTACCTTAAATAAAGCTGATTCTGATTGATTTGAACAGAAACTGAAAGCTAATCTCAGACGCTTCCAACAGGAGTTTCGTAACCTTTCCTGGCACTAATGAAGTCCTAAAGAAGCATGACGTGCTGCTCCTCCTGACTGTGTCCTCATTTACCCACGGTGTTTATGACCTGGGTGGGGCCTTGGCAAACAACTGACTACATGGAAAAGCCATTGCTCCACGCTCTGCTCCCCAAACTGGAATTTGTTCTTTTTGCGCAACTCCGCTGGAATCTCCTGCAGCAGGAAGTCCTCAGGCTCTCTCCTCTGCCTGAGAACAAACCCCCAACACCATGGAGGTTGTGTGAGGGTCAGGATGGGTGGAGACCCTCACTGACACTCAATGTAGTTAAAAATGTATAGAATTAATTAGTTTGTTTTGTGAATGTGAATTTGATCTCTATGAGTTTGTTTCATTTATTATTTTAAGTTACGTTTCCCGTGGGAACACTTTTACGTTGCACGGCGTTAACTTCCTGTTTGTTATTTCCGCCCTCCCCTCACGGGGGATTCAGCATTGTTTGAGCCATTGTTGTGTACTCATATGTGTGCTTTTCTTCTTTTTTATTTAGTGCATGCTTTTTTGACTTGCTATTAGGGATGAACGATTAATTTTTTGTTCTTCTTGTGTGTCAGTCATCCACACCAATCAGAAGTGCTGTGCTCCACATGCACCAGCCATTGTTAACCAATCAGAAGTGGCCCATGATAGAAGGTGATAGACAGATTGATCCAATCACGCCAAGTCTTTTTGAAAGTGCCTGCCCTTTCCAAATGGCTTCCAATGGAGCTTTCCTAGATGGTTTGGTGAAACAAACCGTCTGAGTCAGGTTAGTGATGCTCCATCACATGTTTCTATTACAGGGTGAGTCTTAAACAGTTTAGTTCTTTCACTCGTACCTCGGGCTGCGGGGGTGCTAGAGACGGAGATATGGCCGCATTTTATAATAAACATCCGTAGGGTCGCTTAAAAACAAATATCCTAAATCGAATCGCAATATCTGTCAGAAAAATCGCAATTAGATTATTTCCCCAAATCGTGCAGCCCTACTTGCTATGCCACTTTTGCTGTAGCGCTGTAAACGTCCCCGCTGTGGCACTAACAAAGGAATTCTGATTATGGTGAGGTGAGGTAATGTGTGACGTGCAGCGTGAGATTAAAAAGGACATTGTGTTGCTCTTATTGTCCTCAGACAGAAAATAAATGCCAGGGGATATATCAGATGCTTCTCTGTGTCTTTATCCACATCGTTCTTCTGCAACAAGTCACACTACGGCCGTGACCCGTTGCATACAGAGTAAACTAAAGCAGGGGTAAACAGCGCCTGCACAGGTACAGCTGCCTTGAAGTAGAGGAAATGTTAGAAGGAGTCAGTAGGATGTAGTGTGAAGGAGTCTAATGGAGGAGAAGAAATAAAAAGGAAGGAGGCATGTCTGGTAGCAGCCTCGTTCCTAGAAGTACGGAGGGGTTTTCTAGAGAAACGTACCGTCTTCAGCCGCTTCACTGCATCCTCACAGATGTGCATGCCCCGGGACTCCTCCACCTCCACATGCCCCAGGTACTGCAGGGAGAGAGAGAGAGAGAGAGAGAGAGAGAGAGAGAGAGAGAGAAGGAGGGAGAGAGAGGGAGAGGGAGAGAGATAGGGAGAGAGAGAAGAGGGAGAAGGGGAGAGAGAGAAGAGGGAGAAGGAGAGAGAAGAGGGAGAGAGAGAGATAGGGAGAGAGAGGGACACAGAGACAGAGAGGGACAGAGAGAGAGAGAGAGAGAGAGAGAGAGAGAGAGAGAGAGAGAGAGAGAGAGAGAGAGATGTTTAGCAAAGGTACATTAATACACTCAGCGTATTCAAAGGAGTCAAGACTGTCTGGTGGTTTATACACCTAATTAATTACCACGTTAAGGTCAAGCGCAGTTCAATTGCTCCCTAGTTACTCTTTCATTTGTCCTCAAACTTCCCTAATTGATAAATAAATGAGCAAGAGGGTCAATCAAACAGCAAGTGTATAATTGTATTATAGTAGATAACATTAGAACAACACAAAATGAACACATGAAACCCAGACCGGCCCCCTTCGAACTCATTGGACCCGACCGTTGGATCATTTTCCGTATCGTTTAGCTGTTCAAAACACAACTAGAATAAGATCCGGTCAGGTCTGCCGTCAGAGAATCGAACGAGGACAAAAAGGGGAACAAATATACAGTAGGTACAGCAAATACAAAAATATGTGTGAAAGAGGAAAATGATACGAAAGATGAAGTCTTATAGACGTGCCTGTCTTTGACTTTATTCTTATATTTCTCCTTTGCTTCATCTCATAACTGTTTCCATTGAAAATATTATTTATTTTTTGTTGGACTATTTGTGAGTGTGTTTAACGATAAGTCATTTTCAGGGTGATTTATGAATGATGGAAAACATTGAAAACCATCTTAATATGAATGTAAATTAACATCCTTTTTTTTTACTTTCCTTGCAATCATGGTGCTGTAAGATGCAGAAGATTATAGTTTTTATAATTATCTACATCATTACGTTAATTTCTTCCCCACTGCAAGACAAACAGCAGTATCCATTTTGGATGAGAAATGTATCATCATTCTGGATTCTTGCAAATCGCTAGATCGCTATACGCAACGCAGTATAGTTATTATTCTGTGTGTGGCTGACCCCTTGGACCGTGGTGTGTGTGAGAGAGTCAGTGTGTTCTCATTTGGAAGTCCATACGAGTCTTCTTCACATCGCTCCCTGACCTCATAACGTTTTCTATCCAGGTTAAGGAAAACAAGTACGTAAGTAAAATGTATTTATTAAGTGCTTTTCAAAGACATAGGCCGTTTCTCAATCTCGAGGATTCTGGCTTCCAAGCCAATATTTCAAGGATGCTACGTCATCGAGTGTCGCCGAAGGACTGTTCCAACCTCCAGCATACTTGGAATTCCACCGAAGCCGCGTCCTTGGTTTGGGGGTAATTTCGAGGCTGCACATGGGTAGACTTCGCGTCCTTAAAATCCCCACAATGCTTTGCGCACGGACCAATTTCCCCAAATCTGTGGCGGAAAATGTAAGGCAGGGCCTCTCATATGACGCACACTTGCACACTTGCTAGGCTGTTCCACTCTTCGTTTTCCGAATGCCAGGAAGGATTCTTGCCTAGCTTCTGGAGGAAGTGACTCGGAGGACATGTGCTACCAAGCAAGCGTACTCGAGATTGAGAAACGGTCATAGTCTCAAAGTGCTTGACAAAACATCATAGGAGTCATAAAAGAATAAATGACCACACAAGCCACGTGTTAAGAAGTGCTAAAAACACAATACAAACATAGAATAAAATAAAGCACACAGGTTACCCAAACAGGAATGTCTTTAACTAACTTTTAAAAGAGTCACAGTCAGCGGACCGTGAGGGCAGAGCGTTCCATAGGTTAGAGGCCACGGCTTGAACGCTCGATCACCACGGGTCTTAAGGCGAGTACGTGGGACAGAGAGTAGCCTGAACATGTTAGACCAGAGGGGGCGGGCTGATGTATACGGATGAATTATATATAAAAGACATAGAAGGGTTTATTTTATTTTTTATTTTAGTATTCCTGAGTGCTTTCTGCTTCTGAATGAGCGGAAAAGGCCTCCTCCTGCAGCTCTACCCTCCCTCCTCGACCTCCAGCAACCTCACCCCCTGCTGTGTGTCACTGCACAGTCACTGCCCTGTGACTGTGACCCCCCCTCCCACCGCAAGCCATTGTGAGTGCAGGGCCGGGGAGGAAGTCCTAACCCTTTCCTTAAGATACAGAGTGACGCTGACCCCCCCACGCCCTCCTCCGGCCCTGCTATTCTGAGAGTTTGACGCCACGGCCGTGAGTCACATGCTGTGTTGGCGTATTAAAATACACATAGATGAGCATAAATAATGTGTACTGATGGCAGCAGGGGGGGGGGGGGGGGCATAACTAATCAGGGGATCAGTGAGTGAACGCAGGCGAGGCTCGAGGAGTCACAACAGATGCTTCAGTGTAGCTTCCTGTTAGCAATTATCAGGCAGCAACAATCCAGAGGCTACAGCAGGGGAGTCAAACTCAAATACAAAGTGGGCCAAAATTAAAAAATGGGTACTAGTCGAGGGCCGGACTGGTTCAATGTTTATTGCAGAACTTATTGAAATGAACTTATTGCACATATTAAACCTGGAACTAACAAAGCTTAAATGATTGCCTATAAAAACAACATTAAACATTAAATAATCAGTTGATTCATTTCTTATGGCTCTATCTGCAGCTTCTCCAGAGTCATTTCTTATGATCACATTTTCCCACAGGCCAACAACAGCTTCAACAAAACTATTTCCCTCAAAGAGAAACCAAACATGCCCTGTTGTCGTGAGAGAGAAAGTGCAGAAGGAAACATCCATTAAACTCAGTGTGCTGCTCTGTGATGCTAGCTCAGATACTTGGCATCTCATCTTGGGGGCAAGGTCATCAATGTTTGGGCTCAGGCTCTGAGCTGAGGAGACCCTCAGGATGGAGTGAAGGTGTGCGTGCAATATACCGGCGGGCCAGATCTAACGGTAATTAGAAATTATCCTGCGGGCCGAAATTAAATCCACCAAGGGCCTGATTTGGCCCCCGGGCCTTGAGTTTGACACATGTGGGCTAGAGGATCCACATTAACAGGATGCACTCGTCCAACAAATATAAAGAGATTAGCGACACAGCCCTTTATAATAGTCTTTTAAACTTTATTATTTAGTTGTATTTATTTGATAGGTTTTTTACTTATATTATTCATTTTACAGTTTTATTCGCGACATTCCCTTTTGAATAGGTCTTTAATCTTTTTTTAATCTTAATATGATTTATATATATAAATATTTCTAATGGTTTTATTTATTTATTTTATATTTTATTGTATTTATTCATTTGGTCTTTTGTCTTCCTTTATCTTACCAGGAGGGATCATTATTTATTATCATACCTTTTACCTTTTAGTGTCCCTTAAAGGTAGGGTAGGTAATTCACTTCAGAAACACTTGCTGTTATATTCCATGGAATGCTCTTAACATCCCGATAGCAATGAATACATGAAATGATTTGACAATAAATATCATATATATAAAAAATTCATCTGTGGAAGCCGCGGCGCTGTAAAAAGCACGACCAATCATCTGAGCCGCCCGGCTAAAGTAACTGGATGGCCTACCTGCCTGTCAGCCTTCCATCTGGGCACAAACTTATCTCGTGCCCTCATTGGTCATGTGCGCGTTCGTGTGTGTTGGAGGAGGGGCTCTGTAAGGAAGTCTGAAGGAAGGGGCAGATTTTTTCGGCTGCGTATTTTCAAATTCTAGTGCACTCGAGCTGGTTTCTCCATTCTTAACTACCCCACCTTTAACCTGTTATATTATGTTGCTATGCTGCATGTGTGTAAGAACGTCTTACGTCTGACCTGAAGTTCATTTCTACTTCTCTGTATTCATTTGTAATGTGTGCCATGTTGTTAAAGCACTTTGAGCTGCACCTGCTGTATGGACATAAAGCTTTATTATCAAACCAAGTGAATGTTCCTGAGCGCCGTGTCGAACATGTGTCGGGTAATTTGTTTCTGAAATCCAGTTTTGTTGGTGGGCCCACTCCAGGATTAGCACTAATCCCACAGTGGGCTCGGATTAGATATTTATTTATCATGATATTTGTATTACTGTGCGGCTCTGCTTGTTTGAGGTGGAAAAATACAAGATGAGATGTTGTATTTACATTTCTCTTCGCCCCGGAGGGATTATTTTTTGAGCTGCTGAGAAAGAATACGTGATGTGATGACTTCAAATCGAATTGACATAGAAAACATTTGAAGCAGCCGATAATAATGACAATGTGACATTCGGGATGGGATGATATCAAAATGTCATGTCGCCATTATCCTTCGTAAACATGTCAATTAGACAGAAGGCAGCGCAGGAGGAATGGGAACATTTATATAATCCTGATAATCATCAAATGAGGCCTTAAACTATCAGAAACATTCTGTATCACTCGGAGGTTGCGCGGAATTCCACAGACGAGGATTATTGTATAAATATGAAGGTTTGATGTTAAAGAACTAGAAAACATTTATGGAAATATGCGCTTCTTGGTGAAAAGGAAAAGAGAATGATATAAGAAGGTTGATACTGGCTTTGAGTCTTACATGTAGCTGAAGACACTACCGAGCTAGCTTCACTTAGCAACAAAGACTGGAGACGGCTCGCCAAGTCCCAAAACACCTTCCAGCCCCTTTAACACTCTGAAGGTGCTTCTTCACTTATATCAACATCAATTAACCGCAGGTGGCTTTGTCTTTGTTTCTGGACTTTCTCAAATGGATACCAGGAATTAACTCAAGGTATTGGCAACTAATCAGTCTTAGTGAATCTGTCACATTCAATAGAAAGTCTTTGCATGTGAGAAAGGAAGCTGCACACATTCATTTCCATATGATTACATCTACAGTTGAAATGTACCAAGGACATATGAATGTATTACCTTCAGTTTTAGTTGGTAAGCAACACACACACGCAACTTAAAGTCATCTCACATCCATCTCCAGCCTGCAGCAGTCTCTTAGGACAAACACTTACACCATACAAAAAGGCAAATCTACATTTTAATGCCTTTTACAATGTATATTTGTCTGTCACTGCCGTTTCAGCAGGAAAACAACTGACACAAGCAACACCATAAAAACAGACGAGGTAATCTGTGAAGGACTGGGCTTTTCTTGAGTGGGGGAAGCCTTAAAACACAACATTAAAGACTCGTTTCACTCCATGTTCACTTCACTGCATCTCCTCCCCTCCATTTGTTGCTGTTTAGTGCGGCAGTCACTGCTAATTTCACTGCAACTATTCCAACCCACACAAACAGGCTTCTCCGAGCGTGAGACAGGGAGGGGGCGGAGGGGTGGTAGGTTGCACCGGCACGATTAAAACCGGTGCAGAGGAAAGAATGACGTTGAGAAATAAGAAACTTTTCCCTAAGCCCAAACTGACATTAACCGACTGCTTCCTCCGGTTTAACAGCCTTCCAGACTTTAGGAGTCGGACCCTGCAGCAATGGGTGATGACCTGAGTTTTGGTAAGGTTTGTTTACTGACTGGTTGTAGCTACACAGTTGGGAATCAGGAGGGGAAGCTTTGTGGCTTTGAATAGGGGGAAGCATTTAAAAAAAGGATCAAATCTGCAGTACTTTTTAATCAAACTTTGCTACTTCGACAACACGATTACGGCCCGTCTACACTACAGGCATCAAAAAATGCTTTCAACGCTTCGCCCATTCACTTGAATGGGGTGACGTAGAAGATTTTGTATCTTCGCCGAACTGCATTGTGGGGAGCATGGCATGGCTTTGCAAGCATCACGAGCATCTATCGGCATCAAAAGTTGAACAATGTTCAACTTTTGGGGCTCGATGCTTGGCATCAGCCAATCAAATTCCGTTTATGCAATTCCCGCCAGTGCAAGCACAGCCAATCAAACCGCGTGCAAGCTGGGAGAGCCAGACCGCAGTTCATTTCCTCATATTCCAAACGAGATATTACGGTAGCAAATCACCCGGTTCTTTACGACCGGAACTATTTACCGGGATACAAACCGGAGGAACCAGGCATGGAGGGAGGTGGCAGAGACAGTGGGTGAAACTGGTAGGTTTTCGCCTGTTTGGGGAGTTTATATCCAGTTTACTTCGTTTTAACATTGCTATTGCTTTGTATGTCGGGGCGGGAGATTCATGTGATTGGTTGTTGGTCGTGTTGCTCGCAAAAAAATCGCCAAGCTTCAGACACGCCCAGCTTCAAGATTTTTTTATGCCTGTAGTGTAGACGGTCTCTTTAAGAGTCTTTCAATCAAAAACAATGTTGTGAAGCATCGTAGGATCATGGGAGTTGTAGTCTTTATCACCAGGATTCCTTCAGAGTTCATGGTTCAGGAGGTTTGGAGCATCTTTAGGAGTAGTTTGATTTTTTTAATTTTTTTAAATCGGAGTTTCTTCTGCACGCTGTTTCGCTCCCGTTAACGTTATCTCAGCTTGTTTCTCTAGTAACTAAATATCCAGACGTCCCTTCCCTAAAATCCGTCATCCGAATTAAAATGCACCGAGATCTAAACAGTGTATGGCGAAAATGCATGTTACAGCATGCTCAAAAGGGATACGACGCCAATATAGGGAACTAGGAAAATCATTGCCGTTATTAAAAATGACTAATTTCTCGGGGGTTGAAAAGAACACAATGCAAAAAAACACCAAACATAGGTCTAGCGGTGACATACAGTTACCTTCTATACCCTTCAAAAGGACAAAGGTCAAAGACAATGTGCTGCTTATTCACAGAAACGTAAAAGTCAGAAACCCTCCGTCCACCACCTCTCTTCACTAAGGCTAGTTTTGCTCACAGGAAACTAAATAACATGCAGCATAAAATACATAACTGTCAGATAATGTACATCCGTTAGCAAGCCACAAAGTTCACCTATTCTAAGGAGAAACTTTGACTCGCCTCTGAGGTTCTTAATTCCTCTTTTATTGCGAGTGAGGTTAGCCTTGGGACTCATGTGAAGAGAGGAAGCGTACCTTTGCACTTCTGTTTGCAAAAGTGTGAGTTGGTCCGTCTTTCTCCACACTGAAGATGTGTTCTCTGTGTGTGGAAAGATACTGCGTCGCCTCCTGCTTCACTGCAGTGCCCCTGAGTTTCCTATCTCTCAGCAATAATGAAACACTTTCTATAATTTTGTATATTTCACGTGATGATTCAGGCGATTCTGGTTCCTCCTGGGAGGCCAGAAATCAATTGTGCACATACACTGCCCACAGGTTTGCGGGATAATGTTGCAGCCTAGATAAAAGCTGTGCTCACACTCTGAACGCTCATGATTAATCACAGCCCGCGTCCTTGGAGAGCCCGGCAGCACAAAACTTTCTCAGAGGTTTGTGTGAAACTCTGTGTGTGAGAGTTGTGTATGCAGGTATGTGTGAGGGAGAGTCACCTTGACTGCAAAGCTACATTTGCCGCTGCGAACCGCCTCCTCGTCCGTCTGCCACTGGTGCGGCCGACTCGACTCCGGCACGTAGACGTCTTTCTTCCGGCGGAAACTCTTCCGTAGCTTATTCATCGCTGAGCTCCCTGTGAGTGACGAGGACAAACGTAATTAATTCCAGGGCCTGTCAGGTGCAACACAACAGGTTAGAAGCAGGAGTGTAATAAAAGGCAACGGTTAAACATCTATTACGTAATAATACAAGAAGTGTGTAAGACTGGAAATGTGGCAATTCACGTGCAGAATGAGTCAACTTCCTGTGTCTGATAACAGATAAGGAGCTGGTGCAGAATGACGACGCTACCAGATTACTACTTTCATGCTTCCTGCCCTGCAAATAGGAGTGCTTTAAACACTGACATCAGTGCAGGACACAATGAGCCGTTGTCTCTCTGACTGACGAGGATGAACAAAAGGGTTTTAGTCTTTGTAGCGTTAGGAGTCAAGGAGGCCAGAATAAAAGGGGACACTGAGGGGGATATAATGCAACTACTGAGAGAATGTTTTACCTAAACCAACACAATCACTTCAGTTGAAGAACACACTTCCTGGTCCGGTTTTCCATGAACTTACTTTAAAGTGGACCTATCATGCTATATTTGAATAATATAGTGTAGGACCATACCTATAAAGGCATATTTATACCTTTTATTTGTCAAAATAACAAACAGATCATGCATTTTAGCCATTCCTCATTTCGCTCAATTTAACACTGTCTTTGCATGGGCTGACTCTGTGAGAACAGCACCATCTACAGGCCTGGCATATGTACTACAGCGTCTCCAGCGCTTTCCAACGGCAATGTCCGTGGCTGTCTCCTCCTGATTGGTGGAGTTGGCCCAATAGCCGTAGCGCCACTTCTGTGACGTCATAGAAGTGTTCAAATCTGGATCAGTCTGTATCAGATCCGTTGCAGCCCCTTTTTTAGAGGTTTGGGTATGGAGGAAAATAGAGAGGGTTGTGTTTTCTGACACTTGGTGAGTTCCCTGGAACACCGGGGACACATATTCATGTAGAAAGGACGTACAAAAGTGCATTTTGCATGATAGGTCACCTTTAAGTTAAGAGGGTTTACAAGCAGCATTACGAGTGTGATAACTTTTTGCTTAACCTTAAAATAAAGAGTTACTTATATACACAATATAATCATAACTTATGCCTTGAGGTCTAAAAATGAAACCATAAATCAAATTTATTTTAGAAATGCTTTTTAACCACTCCCAAAAAAGGAAACTTGG
Organism: Notothenia rossii; assembly: GCF_949606895.1. NCBI lineage: Eukaryota > Metazoa > Chordata > Actinopteri > Perciformes > Nototheniidae > Notothenia > Notothenia rossii. The sequence continues at coordinate 82,409,064 of NC_136905.1, read as the reverse complement.
AGAAATTAAGATTTGTTATTTTATTGGATAAATGACATAACTTAAAGTATGACAGCCTTGTATCACATGGTATACCAGTTTGTAATTAAAATAACATCGGTTTAAAATGTATCTCTGTCACTGTGACTGTCACCAGTTTGGTCTTTCTTATACTTAACTTACTCAATAGCCGCGTTCACACCGCAGTACTTTTCCCACTTTAGTTCCGATATAGTTCCGAAATGTCGCGTTCACACCAAAAACAGCCGGAACTAAAATTAGTTCATGAGAACCTTTTTACCCCCTTTTCCGTCCCTGCTAGAGAGCAGGTACTTTGCAAACCACGGCCCGTAATACTCAAAAAAAGTATTGTGAAGCCACCATTTTTTTATCCTCGCATTAGCATTATTAGCATTAGCATTAGCCCAGCGCAGAAACGCAGAGAGAGAGAGACTAACTTATGGCAACACAAAATAAAACATGGGAGCGGTGGAGATGAGGAGGTGCCGGCGTTCTGGCGATTTACTGGGAGGGCTTCAGTAGAGCCAGTCCCCAACTCCGGGGACTTCCGGCCAGGGATTTTGGGCGACAGTATGAAGTTGTTTGCGGCCTGCCAGTAAACCCAAAGCAGAAGAAGAAGAAGTGACGTCAGCGGCTTCATTTGCCTAATCCACCCCCAGGGACTTATTCCGGTGTGAACGCGATCTGTACTTAGTTCATCAGAGCTAAAGAGTTCTCCTGAACTAAGTTCTCATGAACCTTTGTGGGAAAAGTACTGCGGTGTGAAAGCGCCTATTCTTAACGTTATTGTCGTCTTATTTGTTATTACTAATCGTACCCTTGTCTATTACAAAGGGTGTAGAGCCAAATCAAGGTTTTTCTTCATGTTGAAGTCAAAGTTTTGGGTTGAAGTCTCACTTTAGTGCAGTTTCAAGTACTGTAATTCTCAGAAAATTGTACCACCACAGCACAATGAATTAGGCTAAAAGCGTGACTTGAAACAGCGCATGTGTGTCTTCTTGGCTTTGGGAGGAGATTAGGAGGCACAAAAAAAGCAGAGAGCCAATTAAAAGTTGCTGATCCAAACTCAAAGTGAGAGGTGCATCCATCATGGAGGAAAGAAACCTGGCTCACGTCTCCCAAAGCAACTCATAACCGGGGAGCAGAACCATCTGACTTTAACACGTAACACGGAGCGCCTGCACCGGCAAGTTGCACCCACTAACATCTGAGCTGATGAGGATCGGGCGGGATTAAAGCTCTTTAATCCAGGAGAGCCGACTGTCCACACACAGGAACAAGCAGCAACATGGCAGCGTTTACACACACACACACACACACACACACATCCACCTGCTTAACTACACACACAGCACTGAGCTCCGTAATGAAACCTGTCCTGTGTGAGGCTCTGTTATCTGTCTGTGCCAGGCTCCAGCTCTGTGGGCAGCAAACAATGAAGATTTCAGCGCTGACCAGCCTACCGAAACTCACACAAACACATCAAACGTCTTAATGTCAATGAAAGGACGTGAGGGGTGGACCTTGGACCTAGGAAACGGTTTAAGAGCCTCAATCTGACGTGTGCAGTGCCATGTTTCTGCACTTCAAATAGCCTGAGTAAACCGACAAAAGACACACATTAAAGTTAGACTTGCTGCTTTCAAGACTTACATGAACTAAGTATGACCTTCACGAACAAATGAGTAGAATGGTCAACTTTGTAATCCAAGTTGAAGTTCAGAGTTCGACAGTAGTTGCTGAATTCGTTCTCCCTTTCTCCTTCAAAAAAGCTTGTTATTTTTCTCATGCTGCAGCACCTCTTTTCACCCTCTGTCTGAAACCAGAGCCCAGTCTGCTCTGATTGGTCAGCTGGCTGGCTCTGCTCTCATAGGTCAACTGAGAGATGCCCCTTAGCCAATCACGTACAATGTGTTAGAGCACTAGCCAATAGAAGCGTGAGTGTTATATATCGTGATGTCACGATGTTCTGGAAGTAAACAAAGGAGTCCAATGGAAGAATGCAATAAAACAAGGCTGTAATGTAATAATGATGACTTTTCTTGGCTTGGCTTGTAACAGAGTGCGGCCAAATGACTGAGGTATGAATAATTTAAACCTTTTAATGTTCCTGAAAACAATATTCTCCTTAAAAAAAGGTTGGTCACAGGTTCTAAAGCTGATTTAGAAAAGCACCAAACATAACAAAACCTGCATTTCCAGGTAAAAATTCTGCGTAAATAAACGGAAACAAAGTCAATATTAAACTAGTTTTATAGTGTGTGTGGGCTAAATACATAATGATGATACTGGTTCACCTATTCAGAATAAATATGTGTTTAAACATTGATATTTACACAACTACAAAGTCACAAGGTAAGCAGGCTGAAGTCGTTTTAACGCAGGTGTTTATTCGTGGGAAAGCCACTGTTTTGTAACGTAATGCCTCTGCAGGTGTCACGATATAAAAAGGCAGTGACACCCAGTCTGACTCCAGTGTGTGCATTCGACTGTGCACACACACAAGTTGTAGCCTGCAGTGGAGTTAAGTGTTTGAAAACAAGACGAGAAATATTGCTTCACTGCTCACACACTGCTTTATTTAGGTCACATCACGTTGGGCTCGCTGCAGTGATAGGCTGCACGGCGAAGAGGAGGAAAACACTTCAACGGCTCCAGCGCCGAGGCTTCTGTGCAACAAGTATTTATATCCAATGTGTCATGCATATATGAAAACATAGCTTAAGGTTTTTTGTTTTAAATATGAAAGAAATGTAGTTTTTTTGTGAAACTGCAAATGGACACGGCAAGGAAGCCAGATTGTTCGGTAGTCACTGTTTTATTAAAAACATCCCGATTTGAAACAGCTGTGTTTTGGTGCTGGAGTTTCACAACCTGAAAACCACACTTATTTTTATAAATGACTACCAGATGGAGATTAGTAATGGATCTAATTTTATCTATTCATCTGTTTACAAACATTTGAATCAGTCTTTTAAATGTCAGAGGGTATTTGGTCTAACTATACTGTAAAATGTATTATCTCTTCGATTTAAACACGGCATCTATTGCAGGTCTGTCCGTCCTGGGAGAGGGATCCCTCCTCTGTTGCTCTCCCTGAGGTTTCTCCCATGTTCCCCTTTACACTGTGGGGGTTTATCTCTAGAAGTGTTTCCTTGTACGATGTGAGGGTCTAAGGGCAGATGTCGTATTGTCATACTGATATTCTTTACAAACTGTGAAGTCCACTGAGACAAATTTAACATTTTTGATATTGGGCTGTATAAATAAATAATTGATTGATTGATTGAGAGGAAGGAGACATCTCCAAATCGCTCCCCAGAGATATTCCATTTATGACAAGAAACGCAATAAATGCTCACATTTCAGAAGCTGAGAAATAAAAAAAAATGAAAGCTGTACTTTTGAATAACTCCATTTAAACAATGGCTTAAATTACTACTTTTATCAGAACGAGAACGATCAAACATCTCTGTGGTTCTCCTCAGCTCTACTGAGACTTTAAGCCTCAAGCTCGTTGTTTTGGTCTTAATTAGCCTCGTTTCAAGCTGCAGAGATGTTCTGATAAACCCACTTCACGCGACCTACCCACTACTAAAAGTCTACCAAATTGCTGGTGAACAAAGTGGAGTCATTAGCAGTAAGATGCAGAAGTTAGGAGATGGTGGAGACCACACCAGACACAAGTTGGCCAAGTTGCCACCAACATATAGAAAATATGCTAACACATTGACCATTAGATTAAAAGTGAATTTTCTTCTACACATACTTAAGTATATATAATACCTTGCTTTATATCTTGTTATTGTTAATTAGTAAATTCAACATGTATATTTTCTACTTTCTTGTTTATTTCTTGTCTATTCATTTGTATTGTACAATGCCCCATTTCCCAAATTGGGATCAATAAAGTACCATCTTATCTCAGGGTTCTTAAACTCACATTTAAGACTTTTTAAGACCCCGCGTGAACCCTGTATCTCTTATCTTATCTTGTAAAAAAAGATCTGGGAGAAAGAAGCCACCATCTCAGACTGAAGTGCAGAACAAAGGATGACTCATTTGGGACAAAAGTATCTTAGAATAAATGCTGAGGAAAGAAAAAGAAAACTATCAGCCTGGAAAGTAGTTTGGGGGGTTTGTTTGGTCCCGCAGGTCGTCATTGCATTTAATGCCCCAAAGTTGTTATGCGTCCGGTGAAAGCACTTCACTAAACTCACTTTCTAAATCACTTTACACTTGTGTTACTGCCAGCTTACAACCCACACACCTTCTCTCAGAGTTGAAGGAATGCGAGTGAAGGCACATACAGTCGTGTGCGTGGGAAAGACAGCGTACACTTGCTGTTCTTGTGTATATTATTGTATATGAATGTTTGAGCTCAGCCAAGCATATGATGCATGTTTCATTGTTGGAGGCGCCTGGGACTTTAGATTTCCAACAACTACACTTATTTAATCTTTAGCTCCTTTTCAACAGTAACAACAAGGAGTTTAATAATGAACAGTAGATCAAACGCATGTTCCTTATCCAGTGTTAAACGTGGAGTGTGTGCATGAAATCTGCATTAGCTGTAGTGCTACAGGCATTAGTAACCTGTAGAGTGTGTGTGTGTGTGTGTGTGTGTGTGTGTGTGTGTGTGTGTGTGTGTGTGTGTGTGTGTGTGTGTGTTTTTTAGAAAAAGGTGAGCAGTGATACGAGTGGCGCAGTCACCATTGTGTGTGTGTGTGTGTGTGTGTGTGTGTGTGTGTGTGTGTGTGTGTGTGTGTGTGTGTATGTGTGTTTTTTAGAAAAAGGTGAGCAGTGATACGAGTGGCGCGGTCACCTGTGTGTGTGTGTGTGTGTGTGTGTGTGTGTGTGTGTGTGTGTGTGTGTGTGTGTGTGTGTGTGTGTGTGTGTGTGTGTTTTTTACAAAAAGGTGAGCAGTGATACGAATGGAGGCCAGGCAAAGTGAGCCGTTTGGAGCAGTGCTGGTATGTGTCTGGTGCAAAGAAGTGCTGAAGGGGGGTGGGGGTAAATGTGGGTCATGTGAGGTGGGTTTAGCCCCTTGTTTTGGCCATGAGCCAGAAAGAAGAAGGGAAGGAGGGGGAAAGGTGAGGGGCAAAGATGGAGCAGAACATTAACACGGGGAGAGGTGAAAAGAAGTTTACTGAGGGTAAAGTTGAGTTAAATAACAGGTAAGGGAAAGAGTGGATGTAGAGAGAGGTAGCGTTACGAAATGAATAAGCACAGTTTCCCTAAGGTTTGTATTTATCCTAGACTCATTAAAAGTAAGCAAACTGTTTCTCACAGTAACAGGATGTCTTCAAAAGATGCTTTTAACTGGATGTTTTTCTTTAATCAATGCAGCATATTGACCTCGAGAAGGTAAATCAAACCAGCAGAAGAACAGAGAAATAGCTTCTAACTATTTCACAGGGTTTATGATCTCAGTTCTCCTTTTTAGTGAAGCAGACGAATCAATATAAATGGACTGACTTCTAAATGTTGCCGTTTGTATTAGGGCTGAACGATATATCGTGTCATGGTGATAACCGCGATATGCGCATGCGCGATATTCACATCGCAGGGACGTGCGATTTTATATAATCTTTTTTTTTTTTTTTTTTTAGAACGTGCGATATTAAAGACCCTGTGAAGTGTGCACCTGTGCATGATCTGTTATGCTAATACGTATAGTAATGACCAAAATTGTCCATTGGAACCCATATCAAAAGATGTTGGAATAGCAACGAATTTGACGAGTTTTGAATTTGCCGGGGAAATCTGCAGTCGACCTTCGCCTTCGTGGGCGTGGCTTGCGATCTACTGCGTGACTTCATGAGATGGACGCCGCCGCACTGTTTACATTCACCACCGTTCATTTTTTCTCTTTTTCAATGATATGTAAGGAATGAAACTGCCATTTCATTTTTGTGCAAAAACATGCACTTCACTGGGTCTTTAAGTAGGTACATTAACTAAAACACGTCATGTTACAATTATTTTTGCTGCTTGCTACCAGAAGGAAAACTTGCGCGGCTCTCATGTCAGGGGTACTTGAGTGAGTGACATGCAGGCTCTGCATGCACAGCAAACCACCAATCCCAATCATTCTTGATCAGATCACAGCAGGCCCCGCCCCGCTAGTTTGCAGACCATCAAAACACCGGTAAAGATTGAGCGAGGCACAGGAGGACAATACCGGCGAGACTGAAGCTTTACTTCCAAAAAGAAAAGCAACATCTGGAATCTGGAAATATTTTGGATACAAACAGGTTCTTCTCTTCTTCATTCACAGATGAACCCCCTTAAGGTATGATGAGTCAACCAGTTAAGATCCAGACGTGCGTGACTAAAATCCTTCATCCAGTTAAATATAGTTTAAAAAAACGCAATATATATCGCGGGGGAAAAAAATATCGCAATGTCATTTTTTTTCCAATATTGTGCAGCCGTAGTTTGTACATCTACTAAACAGTTTTTCCCACCTTAGAAATGTGAGTAGGTTGTTTTACAAACATTACATTTCCCAGCATAACAAAGGTTTACCTTTTTAGGGATTTACCAATAAGCCTGACATGACAGGTGCTTCACACTTGAATCCAAATGTTGCATGACATGTGTAATTGTTTGTTTATTTGGCAGGCACATTAAAGGTGGGGTATGTAATTCACTTCAGAATCACTTTGTGTTATATTCCATGGAATGCTCTTAACATCCCGACAGCAATGAATACATTAAGTGCTTTGACAATCAATACATAAAAAATGTCATCTGTGGAAGCCGTGGCGCTGTAAAAAGCACGACCAATCATCTGAGCCGGCACAAAGAGGCAGAGATGGGGAATGGAAGAAGGCAGGGGAAAAGAAGGTGGGTGAAGGATCTGAACCCTGCTGGAGCCGTCAGGATCTCTGTTCCCCTGCTCACACTAATGAGGACGATTACACAAGCACCATTTATAAACTCCCTGTGTTCACATAGAGACTAAGGACGCTCACATGCAACATCAGCAATGTTCTCACGGGACAATGGAGGTAAAGTGTTGATTAAAGGAGGAGGAGACTAGGGCTCAGAACGTATGTTGGACCTATAGACTTTATATGGTTTGGACTGGAGAGTAAAATCTCAACTTTCACGATTCAAAATGAACTTTTAAGCCCAATATCAGAAAGGGAGCTTTAAAGTGTGTACAGTCAGCAAGTTCTGTTTTTCGGGATATCTTACAGCCCAAAAACCACAACTCATTACTTCTGGACTAATTCATTGAGAAACCGAAGAATGATATACCTGCGTTCATTTTGTCCAGCTGAGACTCAGTCATAATCAGTTTTCTCTCTGTCCTTAGAGCCTCGCAGTCACAAGGAAAGACTCCCATGAAACCCAACAATTAAGGGGGTCAAATGTTAGAAACCTCAAAGAGAACAACAGACGAGGATCCCCTTTCACAGGGCAGACAGACGCGCAGTAGATGTCGTTTGTATTAGCTTTAAAAAGACGGATGGATCTCAAAAACCTTTCAGGTGCTGCCAAGAAAATTAACGTCTGCATCAGGCAGGACGATCAAAACAGGTGTGAACTTGGGAATGCAAAAGTAATGCACAGATTATTATTGAATTTATTTGGAGATTGTTTATCATGTCCCGTGATATTTGATGTCTTTGAACAGGGGCGGTGTGATTGGATGCCTCACAAGAGGGCTATTTTATTTATAACCTATGCTTCAAATATGCTTATTCAAGTAGTTGAATACAAAAAAGGACCGTTAAGAAGTGGAATTGATAAGCAGGACAGGAATATGGGTAATAATATGTAAAAGTAAAGAGAGTAGGAACAGGACTTTTCTCTCAGTTGTGTGTTCCTGCCAGGGAGGAAGGAGTGAGTGCTGCTGCTGGCTGTAGATGTAACAGTGTTTTAATAATCTCTCTAGGAATGGAAAACTGATTAATCCCTGCAGAAAGATCCCAGGGATGAGTACAGTGGTTAGGTTTCAAAGTAGAGATAGGGAGGGAGGGTGAGAGAAAGGGAGAGAATGGGCAGCAATTCAGGACAAAAAGGCCCCTCTGTCTCCTTTCAGGACTCGCCGCACAGTGAGCCAGCAGATACTCTTCATCCCATTTGACTGCGCTCTGCTCGGGGAGCTGTGTGTTATCTGTGTGTTCAGACGGAGCTTATAGTTTGGAGAGTAACACAGATAGGACGGCCTCCATCAATAAGGGCCAGCCGTCGGTAATGCAAAGCATGTCCGCTTTACATAACTGTGATGGAGGCGCCGGCCGACTGGAGGTGATAGCGTCGCCGCTGTGCTCTCAAACGGCCGAACCATGAGAGAATTTGAAAAATGCTGTGACTGTGATAATCCAATTTTCCGGGCCCCGCTTTGTGGCTCGGCATGCTTATGTAAAAAAAAAAAAAAAAGAAGAGGGGTAGAAGAAGAAGAAATGACAAGGAGAACATGTGGATGAAAGTGTGTGGAGTGCAACAAAAAGGGAAGCCAGGGTAAGATACACACTGTGGGAGGAGCAGGGTCAAAAGGTCAGAAAGAAGTACTCGGATAACTTCAATAAGACCTGCATTCAAAGTCTTGCAAAAGTTAAAGTACAAAAATAAACTAAAAGTGTATTTGAATTTGTGTAAATAGCTGTATTGTATTTTTCTATTGTGTGCTTAAACATGTACAACAGTTGGTTTGACATGTTAACGATTAAAAACAATGACAAATTAAAGTGGGAAAAAATACAAAAGTATTAGCATCAAAATACTTTAAGTAACAAAAGTAAGTAGTACTCAAAGTAGTAGTACTCATTACGCAGACTGGACCATTTTGGAATCATATATTTGGATTATAATGACCGATATATTAATGTGTATCACTTTAATGATTCAATTGGGAAAGCTGGGTTTAATTTGAATCACTTTTATACTATCAGGTAGCTTAATTTATAATAATACATCATAATCCATTATTTAACTAATACTCTAAACCTGAAAGCTTGTAATTAAAGCTTTCAAATAAATACGTAAAGTAAAACATGTGCCTCCAAAATGTTATGGATTAAAGGATGTGTAATTAAGTAGATTATTTGTTTATACATAATTTGGAATCAGT
>NC_136905.1:82364371-82399776 GCF_949606895.1 Notothenia rossii | reverse complement strand
ACACCATGACCTGGGCTTCCTGAGAGCACATGACTGACCGAGGTGAGAGACAGAGAGAAAATAGGGCCTGCTGCTGCACAGGGAATATCGAGTTGGTTTTCCCTGCTGACACTTTCAATTGTGTGTGTGTGTGTGTGTGTGTGTGTGTGTGTGTGTGTGTGTGTGTGTGTGTGTGTGTGTGTGTGTGTGTGTGTGTGTGTGTGTGTGTGTGTGTGTGTGTGTGTGTGTGTGTGTGTGTGTGTGTGTGTGTGTGTGTGTGTGTGTGTGTGTGTGTGTGTGTGTGTGTGTGTGTGTGTGTGTGTGTGTGTATGTGTGTGTTTCTAGGAGCAACCAGGCGAGGTATAGAGTGGTGCAGGGATGATGTATTTTTGAAGGCCGACCCGAAGTTAGCATCACCATTTAAAGCATTTTTTAATTCACCAGTCGGGTATTTACTGACGTATTTTATGTCCTTGAACAAAACGTTAAGTCCTCCTCAGTTTGTGCTAACCACAGACCTTATTTATGATACCTAACCAGAACCACATACAAAAAAACATCGACTTTGAGAGGAGGGAACAGGAAGGGCTGAAATGCTGACTCATTTCTGGGTTAAGGACTCATTCCTGCACCTCTCATCGAAGGGGGTCAACAGCCAGGCAAAGCACCACACGTCACTTTGGGCTACAGGAGCAAGTGTGATACTTTGCGAGTGGAAGACTAGTAAATGTATCATTAAAAACACAGCCTTATGTATGTAATTATACGTTTCGACAGTAATAAGTACAGTTTTTACCTCCGAGATGTAATGGAGTAGAAGTGTCAGAACATATTTATACTCAAGTACCTCAAAAATGATACTTAAGCATAGTTCTCGAGTAAAGGTGCTTGGTTACATTCCACCATTAACTGTAGTGCTTTTCCAATCTAGATTGTGATATCAGTCGTAGAAATGACTGCCTCCTCTCTCATTATAATGGAACTAGATGCCTTAATGGAGTTGCTTTTCTCTCCTGCCACCTTTAGTTGTGTGTGTGTGTGTGTGTGTGTGTGTGTGTGTGTGTGTGTGTGTGTGTGTGTGTGTGTGTGTGTGTGTGTGTGTGTGTGTGTGTGTGTGTGTGTGTGTGTGTGTGTGTGTGTGAATCAGTATCTGTGTTTATTTGTGAGTGCTTGTGTTTGAGTGTGTCTAGCAGCAGTCAGGCGTGATATTAAGGGAGTGAACCAGCCAGCCGGAGCGCCACACATCACTTTGGGCAACAGCTGAGGCCACATTTAAACACACAGGGCAGTATGCTGGCATCAGGGAGTGGCAAATCACTGTCACTGTACCCCCCCTCCCAACCGCACCCCTCATGCATGCCCTACTGCTGATTCACAGAGTGGATCAATGGTCTGGCCTGGTTTACACCATCACGCCACACAGGGCATCGAGGGGGCAACGTTGAAGTTGATGTCGCTCTCTCCAAAACAGCATTTTTGTGATTGTTTTCCTTCCAGAGGGGGGAGTATGTCAAATGGAGTGGGGTTTGGATGACATGAAGAGAGCTATAAACACTACAGTCACGCTGTGGAGAGTCGCTGAAAGCCTGGGAGGAGAGGAGGGGTTTGATGTAGTGGTGTGAGCGCACCAAATCCATCAATCCTGCTGCTGGGAACACAATAGGTGCACATTAAAGTGGCAGCCATTGGAAGAAGTCTTTATAAAGTGGCCTAAAACAGCAAGTGCTCCTTTCTCTTAAACTGAGAAGAATTGCTATCATCCTTCAGTGTTTTGGAAGACGTCGAGAGCTAGGTTTCCATCAGAATATATTTGTAAATAATAACCAAACATCAAGAAAAGGCTAATAAATGCTTGTTTATACTGTTGTAAAATGATTAGGAGATGATATTGCTGCACGATTACATCATTGCAGAAGAACAGGGTGCAATAACATGACCTTATTTGAAGAGCACCAGCAGACTCTCAAAGGGTGAAAATCAAAGTACAAAGCTGGATATAAATGACATCTCTGTTTCTTTGATGTCTACATTTTAAATTGTATTTTTGGGAGAATAAACCTCACAGATCCTCAACTCTGGTGTGTCTCAAAAACGCAACACAGAGGGGGGGGGGGGGATGCGTGGGCCACCCGAATAGGTTAAAGGTAGGGACACACCAAGCTGACACCAAGGAACTGACACAGACGGACCCGATTGTTGTCCTGCGTCTTGGTCAACAGTCGCACTGGAACACACCGCAAAGACTTCAGCCGACGGCCAAGTAGCACGTACGAACTGCGCATGCGCGAGTGGCAATAACTCTCCTTACCAGCAGGCGGCGGTAGTGTGTATTCGTCATTCAAAAGAGGCAACACCGAGAGAAGACGAACAGACTGCGTGATATAAACAAACAAATAGCGTGTGCGTTCCATTTTCGCTCTACAGCGAGAAGCTCACGGGGCTTTCCCAAACCTGTGTCGAGAGTTGAATGAAATCTCAGATTTGCCTTCTTAATAGGTACGTCACTTCCGTTAAGCTTCTCATGCACTGATTCGCTAGCTGAACAGCCAATCAGAGTGATTTATTTGACCGACAGCCTTTGGCCGATTGCCTACCGATTCGACATGTTGAATTGGTGGGTTTTCGGCCAAAAAGGTGTCGGCACGGCTGAAAAGACACGACGGTGCGGGACACACCAATCTGAGTAGGGCGACAGGACGCTCATCGTCGGCGGGGGTATAAGTCCCACAAAGAGAATCTAATTCTGTGGGAAACACTGAAGGTAATACATTCATATACATAAAACCTGATTTACGTCACTAAATCTGATTTATTTGTGCTTTGTTGCATTTAACCTTTTATGGAAACATCACATTTTCCTTATAAACCAAGAGAGCGAAACTTCTTCCTGATTTTTATTTTGCAATTTTTATTTCTTGCTCAAATTGGAAATACAGGTGTATGAAAAGGCTCATATTGTTGTACAGAAACTTGACCTCATCTCAGGCTCTCAGAGTGAACCGCAACACTTTGTCCCTGACCACGGCTGGGAGAACACACACACACACACACACACACACACACACACACACACACACACACACACACACACACACACACACACACACACACACACACACACACACACACACACACACACACACACACACACACACACACACACACACACACACACACACACACACACACACACACACACACACACACACACACACACACACACACACACACACCTTAAGTGCCAGTTAAAAAGGTTGCAGTTAGGAGATTTTAGGCCAAATACTACACACCCGAGCAGTGACTCAGCCAGAGTTACATATTCACCCGGCCTCAGTATAAAGTGCTGTTAATACGTGATCTATTAATCCCTCTTAAGGCTGACTCACAATCAAAGAGCCAGCTTTAGCACATTTATGGAGTCTCCGAGGAAGAATGCAAAATATTACTTAAATAATGTAGTTATTTCACTTACACCACTGTTGTACTGCTACTGTGGGTTTGTGCACTTTGTGCAACAGGAAGAGAGTCCAGATGAATACGTTTGTTAGGTAAGGACCGTCACAATCTATGGCTAAAGTCCCATGTGTCAACATTGACTTATGACCAGCCACAGTGAATGTCAGGCTGAAACACTGTTAGGATCAACAAGCGGAGGATTTAACCACAAACTGACAGGAAACGTCCTTCAAGAGGAATATCTGAGCCTGCCTTACATCAGACACACACTACAGGTCTGTGTCTCAGTGTGAGACGGTTAGCATGCAGGGCACAGACATTGGGGAGAGAAACTCCCTCTGGAGAGAATTGTTTGCCTTTGCAGACCATTTACATGCACACAAACTTATACAACACACTAGAGGGAAGGGAATACCCCAACAAAGCATAACAGGGCCTCTTTAATTACAGCTGTGTCATTACATGATAACAGTGAGGTCACTTCAAACCCTTTTTTTGGTGCTTGTGACCACATGTTGGTCTTTCGTCCAATTCTGCCAACTTCCTGGGAGTCTTTAAACTGCTGCTGCACTTTTACTTTTCCGTTATTCAGTTCAACCCACTGTCTACATACTCCTCCCTACTAGGGGTTTCACCAACTAATCGACTAGTCGACTAGTCGACTACCTTTACCACTAGTCGGCGCTGTAGGCCCTAGTCGACTAGTCGTGGAAAAAAATGGAGGTAAACGAGGTGCTGCAAAATGCTACAAAACACATCCGACATTCTTATGTATGGCAGTACTTCAACGAAGATGTAACCAACTCCACAGTGAAGTGTTAGTTGTGTACAGCTGTACTGAAGTACAATACAAATGCATCTGCTATGCGCAACCATCTGAAGATGAAACACCCGCTGCCGACAGCTAGCACTAGCAGTAATGCTAGCACCAGTGAGCAACGGACCGGCGTCAGCACTGAACAGAGGCAGACGAACAGCAAGAAAACACGGGTCAACAGTGATGCGGATGATGAGCTACGGGATTACTGCCAGCGGACACCGCATATCCCCACAATGGATAATCCACTGGAGTGGTGGGCAGAAAACGTGCACCGCTTCCCCCGCTTTCGAGGAGCTACCTGGCTATTCCAGCCACAAGCACCCCGAGTGAGAGGGTTTTTTCCCTGGCAGGCAACACTGTCACCCGAAAGCGGTCAAGCCTCCTTCCCTCACGTGTCGATGCGTTGGTGTTCAAACCAAAGATATGGAAAGGTGGACGTTATCGTGGAGGACAGCGAATAAAGTGTTGCGCACTGGATTTACGTGGCATTTATGTAAACAAGAGTTTTTTGCTGTCGATTTTGGTGAGTCCAGTGTTTGTTATTTACTCAGCCATGTAACACAAATTAAAATGCAGTGTTTAATGTTACTGTATGAGTTCCAATAGAAACAAATACAGTTGTAAACCTCTCTTTGTGTGTCTCTATTATGACGTAACGACTAGTCGACTACTATTTTGAAAAACTAGTCGACTAGTAAATATTGGTAGTTGTGAAACCCCTACTCCCTACAGTCCTCTCATCCCTCTTTAGTTCAGGCGAGCCTTGCAGCTGACTTGTACTCTTCAAAATATTTTACTTGTCCAACAGCTGCAGGCAAATGCTTAGTTAAAATCAACATGTATCCATTACACGTGGTGATAGTTATGTTACCACCATTCCCATTTAGGCATCAAAGAAGCTACACAAAATGAAAAGAGATGAGCCAATTAGCTTACCCCCCTGAGCTTAAAAGCTGATCCAGGAGGAATTAAACTGCATAGGGATCATTTTTATATCCTGCATGTGGAGCTAAAATGTCAAAGGAAAGTTAAATTAGTCAGTGGTGATATACTGATCCTTTACAATATGACTTTATATGGTGGTTAGCCTGGCAACTCATACGGATGACTAAAAGCGGCTGGTTATTTCCATTATCCTAATTATTATTCTCTTATTACAGTGCACACAGACACATTTTATATTGGAAATAGGTTAGCATTTGTGCTACTACATAAGATCTGTGCAGGTAGGATAACATTAAAACACAGTTATGCTTTGAAAATCAAGATAACACATCATTTGCAGTTCCAATTTGCTTTAAAGTCCTGATAATTTCAGCCAGAATCACAGGAACATAAATAACCGTCAACTAATATCCGTTTGTGTTTTATTTATGGGTTCAGAAAACAATTTAGGCAGGCTCTCGGAGTGTATACGAGGCGAGGAAAGCCCCGCAGTGAGGAATGGTGTCACTATGTGAGTGATGAAGGAAGGCCTGTCACTCTTCCCCCCCCCCCACCAATCAACATCACCGCGGGGGCGACTGTATTCTGCTGTGGCTGTAAACACTGCACGGCTGGCTCCTGACATTCACAACACACTGTTCACGCCATGTGTACCACCACACACACACACACACACACACACACACACACACACACACACACACACACACACACACACACACACACACACACACACACACACACACACACACACACACACACACACACACACACACACACACACACACACACACACACACACACACACACACACACACACACACACACACACACACACACACACACACACACACACACACACACACACACACACACACACACACACACACACACACACACACACACACACACACACACACACACACACACACACACACACACACACAGTCCCAGCTGCTGAGTCAATGTGCTGTCAATAAATACAGCTTTGTATCCCAACAACCCTATTTGTAAATGGTGACACAGTGCAATTGCTCAGTGTGTGTGTGTGTGTGTGTGTGTGTGTGTGTGTGTGTGTGTGTGTGTGTGTGTGTGTGTGTGTCAGTAGCAGTGTTTGTCCAGCAGCAGGAGTGATGATGGGATGGAGTGGAAAAGGAACTTCCTGCTGAGTGAACCGACATGTTATCTCTACACTGCCCAGGCCAAATCACACAGGAACACACATACACCACTTACACACACAGTGGTGTTAATTGTGTCAGCTATTTGTGTTCTTATAGTCTTCGTCCTGTGTTAAATGTCCTTGTTAGTTTTACAGTATTTACTCAACCTCCTCCTGTTTGTCTATTACTTTACTAAAAGTCGAAGCCCTTTTAAGTTACTCCAAGATAAGATTTTGGTCAAGTTTTTTATCTTTCAAACCACAGTTGACCCTCCTTATTTTAGGTCCGATATTTCATGTTGATATCGTCACAATAAGAGTTCATTGACGTCTGTTCTCGCTCGTCATTATCTCGTCTTAGTCATGTACAAAAAAGTTGTTGAAGAACATATTTAGTCATGGCCTTCATCACGAAATTGAGACTCAAAAAAATTGATTTTCGTATCTACCTCGCCCTTTAGTTCAGGTAAACTTATATTAAAATATATATTGTAAATACATAGTTTAGTGTCTGGGCATATTTCACATATCTCCATTATGTCTATGTTGTGTATCTTTAATTGAAGTCATGCTAAATAGTGAAAAACTAGAAAATTCAAAGAGCGCAGAGTTATAGAGTCTCTCATTTCTCCTTCAAACGGGTAAAAAGGACTCTGACTCATTCAGTAATTGGAGCCCACATGATGCAAAGCTGCTTGTATTGACGTCAGAAAACATCCGACCGAACTGGTCTTGTGAGCCTGAACGTAAATGTCTCTGTAGTATTCAGGGCAGCTGTCATTTCAGGAATTCCCTCCACGTACCTGAGCCCGGCTCTTTGTTCCTGGTCGGGCAGTTTGTCGAGCCGAGGAGGGTGACTGTAGAATACCAAGTTACATAAAAGATTATCTCAACTGCTAGCGCTACCTGTGCTATTTCACACGGCAGATTTATGTTGCAGCTCAGGCAGGGGTGGAGCGGGACTTCCTCAGCTACTTTAAACCTATGGGAAGCTCTAATTGTGTTAGCAGTGTTTAAATTAGATTAGCAAACACAGCAGTGCCTCTGGAATTACAGGGGACATTTAAAAAAGGCAGAGGAAAATATATTCTCCCCTAGGAATAGTTCTGGTGTGTATAAGTCGCATGGAAAGCACCTGCGAAGGCGTGAGGCTGGACTATGAACTCACGTCAGTAAAAATGAGATTATATCCAGTTGCACTTCTAAAAACACCATGTTTCTAACCTCAGAGACTAATGTTTATGTAAGCAGTGCTCTCTGAATGGCAAGCAACTTATTCCATGGTGTGCTTTTATTTTAGTGCCAGGAATGAGTCAGCAGTCGTGGTAGACGCCTTCTCTTTCCAGAAATGTTGGACGGCTCTTGTGTAAAACAGCCAAAAGTAGAAAGGCTCTAATATGAACATGAGAAATGACTTCACCATGTCCATTCACACTGAGACAAGAAGACAAACTTCTGTCCTTGCAACCAAAGATCAAACTCAGGCAGGCCAGGAAATCATTTCATATCTTAGGGCCCGGGCGACCTTTATTGAGTATGTAAGGCTGTGCCATTTAAATCATGCTTCAGCTAGTATGAAGTTCATGAGTATGCAGGTGTTTTCATCAAGAACTCAAGCAGATGTTACCGACCACACCAACTTGAAACAGAACACTGAAACTAATCAGTGACTACTGCACACAACGACCCCATTCTGAATATGACCGTTTTCAGAATGTCATGAATACCACATATTATATTTGGATATTTCCAAATTAGGCCTCGCTTCAAATCTAGCATTTTCCAACTAAGACAAAGCTGATATCATCGTTTTTTCTTTGGACTTGTATACAGTGCATTTATAAAATGCGTCTCAATTGGGTTTTTGCAGCATTTTGCAACACGCAGCCTTTTGCCCTTTAACTAGCCAACAGTTAGCGAGGCTGTGATAGAAAACGCATTCTGGTCAGAAGGACAGGCACGCCTACTTATAGAAACTGTTTGGATATCAACAGGTTTTTGGATGAACACATTTAGCAAAACCAAACTTTTCAATTCTGATTAATTATTCAGTGAGTATATATTTCAGATGAAAATAAATCCTGCATAGCACATGACCGTGGTGTAGGTGTCTTACTCAATAAAGCTTTGCCAAGTCACATGGCTGCCGGCCTGAACTTGTGAACTCAGCATTATCTATTGATTTTTGAGAAAACTGTTTTTGAGTGTTACCCAAGAGCTCAATCTAATAAGGAAGAAGGTTTTTTTTTGTGAAAGTGCACAGAGAGGACAGCCCTGTCCCGTCATGTCTCATGAGAGAAGCATGTTTAATAAAGCCAACAGACGTCAAGCCTTTCCCCTTCTTGGCTAAAGACAGAGTCTGGGCAGACAGGAAAGCAGGGAGACAGATGACCAGGCACTGCAGCACATCAGAGAATGGAAAATTACCAGGGCCCGACAGTCAGCTGAACACCTTTGATCAGCCGGAGCCCCAGCGCCAATTACTGTGGGATAAATCGTCCCTCAGAGGCCTGCCGAGCTGCAGCACTGTGGGCACAACGGGTCAGTGACCAGCAGGCAGAGCACCGGGCAGCAGGCGGTGCCCCTCGCTGAAATGCTGCGTGAAGGCGGCCAAACGGACAGCAGCACAGCGAGGCGATTGTTCCACTGCTGCCGACTCAGCATAGTGGCACTCTCACAGACAGGCATCTACGCAGACCGCCTGGTGCTGGAGGAATGGTGCAAATGTGGGGAGAGTGTAACCCTGCACATGCCTCAGATTGTATCCACACACTTATCCCTTCCCTCTGCAATGAAACATACGTTGAACAAATATGGTGGTGCAGGAATGAGTCCTTAACCATGAGGTGAGTAAGCATCTTGGCTTTTCTGGGCTCCTTGGTCTCAAAGTTGATGGTATTTTTTTATTTAGTTTTTGGTAACAGTGTTTCCGCCAGACCAGGGCTGAGAGGGCGTCCATCCCGAGAGTTTTATTTATGTAGCACATTTATAAACGATTTTTGGTCGAGCCAAAGTGCTGTACATATAATAAAAATTGCCTACAGTATAGACACTTTACAGCAAATACAACAGCACAGATTGTTCAGAATATCAGTATGAGAATAACGACACCCTCTTTCCTTAGACCCTCTTTCCTTAGACCCTCACATCGTACAAGGAAAAACTTCCAGAGAAAACCCACAGTTTTAAAGGGGAACATGGGAGAAACCTCAGGGAGAGCAACAGAGGAGGGATCCCTCTCCCAGGACGGACAGACGGGGATAACAATGTCGGGGAAACAATTTTCAATACTCCGAGAATAATCCCACCAGACTCCTTTGCCCCTCCAATAGCGGGATGTCCTTGTCCTTGTCCCTTTTCGTCATTTCAATCGATAAAAACTCTCGATGTTCTCTCGAATTATTAATATTTTTGGACGCCCTCGGCTCGCGTTCAGGGCGTCCCGAGCCGAATAAGGGCGTCAAATGACGGCAAGACGGCCCCCTGGCGGAAACGCTGTTTGGTAAGATGCCTTAAATAATGTCAATACAAGCAGGTAATCCCCCACCTTTAGCTTAGCTGTGGTGGAGTTAAGTCATGACCGTGCTGTAGTTCCTTTAAAGCCTAACGCTAGCTTTTAGCTTCAGGAGTTTGCATTTTGTCTTCAGCTATTATAAAAGTGGTTTTAATGTGTCGAGATTATAACAAAACGTGAACGTATCATCTACATGCGTTTACCACAGATCTTAATTCCTGTAAAAATCCCAAAACAATGGAAACATCCCATTTCTTCATGTGTAAGAAGTAGAGATGTCCCGATCCGATCACGTGATCGGGGATCGGAGCCGATCACGTGATTTTCAAAAGATCGGAATCGGGAGGAAAAAAATCGGGGATCGGGATTTTTTTTTTTTTTTTTAAATACTTTTTTTTAAATTTTGTATTCAATGTTACAAAACAAAAATGACCATGTTCAAGTCTTAAAGTCATCCTGAGGCCTTATTTTTGGTTTCAAATTACACAACATCATGTATGTGTTGCTTCTTTGGGGCTTGTCTTCATAGACCTGCTTATTTCTCTCAAATCTGGCAACAGAGTGGGCGCAGTGTCTAATTGTAGCAGTAAGCTAACGAGTACTGAAAGCTTTATTTTGTTTTGATCCAATGCTGCACAACTGAACTGATCCAATGTTGCTGTGAAAGAAAGAAGCTATATCCATGTTGGATAGAATATCCAATTTAAATAAAAAAATAACCTTAAGGGACAACTTGAATGCTTTTTTTTCTCTTAATGCATTGCATAAAGATCGGATCGGGAAAAATCGGTATCGGCAAATTGTCAAAATCAAATGATCGGAATCGGATCGGGAGCAAAAAAAGGTGATCGGGACATCCCTAGTAAGAAGCCCTTGCAATGCTAACTTCCGGGTTAGCCTACAAACATTGGTCATCCCTGCACCACTCTATGTGCACTGCACACACACGCTGCTCACACACCTGTCCCGGTTATTTTGTGGTTAACAAAACCCTGCAGTGCTCCAAGCAGTACTTTCTGCACAGTGATGCAACACATAGGAAACACGTTCCACAGATGACTCCTTCCTCCCCAGGAAAAGAGGCTTATCTACCTTTCCAAACTCACTGCAAAGTATCTGAGAGGAATGTGGACCGACAAAGAAAAGTAACTCTGTGACCTCCCAACCAACACACAAAAAGTTGGCCTCTCTACTCGAGGAAGAACACGATATTCAGCTCATTAATAATTGACATGTTTCTTGTGCTAGGAGCGTTCATCATCGATTAGACTACAGTGAGAGCCACAAACTTGAACAATGTCTCTTTCTGCAGTGCAAACAATAACTCAACACTGAATATGTTTTGCCTACTCACACAGCACAGTTATCTAACAGAAACACGGTAGCCAGTAGACTTTGGACCCGACACAATGCAGTTACACAACAGCCAGTGCCGGGCCAAGTAGTCCGTTTGGGCCAGAAAACAGCTTCCCTTTAAACCACAAGTCATTTCGAAGCAAGGAGATGTTAAACTGGAGGGGAGAGAGGCTGTTTTGATTAAGGCTGGATATCATTTTAACTTTTCAATCTAGTGCCAACTAAAAAGCAGTTTAGATGTGGATATCAAAGCTATTGCCTTTGATGCCTTATTAAGTGAATACAGATTTCTCTACAAAACCTTTTGCTAACATTAATCCAGACATCTCAAATTCATTAGAAATCTGTCTGGATGTAATATAGCATTCATTTCCTCAAATATTTAAATCTTGCAAAAAATATCTGACAAACCACTTTCAGTAACAGCTAGTTTTTGATCAAAAGTATGACACAACAGTACAGGCAGTACACAACAAGTATTGAGATTCAATACAAAGACGAACTTTCTGCTTTTAATGCCGAAATGATCTGTTGATGCCACAGCACAAAAGTTATGCAGATGTAAATTGTTGCTAAACATTTCCCCAAAAAGACTAACAATGGTTTCAGACAGAGGGTGAAAAGGTAGTATGAGAAAAATAAAGAGCTTTTTGAACATTAGAGCATGGACACATGTCACATAAGAGGAACAAAATACAAATATGAACCCGAAAATGAGCTTACTAGGGCCCCTTTAATATACGCGCATCATATTTTCACATTTGGAAGCAGGGTGTCTTTTTGACACGGGGAACTATCTGTGCACAATTTATTGGTCGTATTTGTCTCTGCATCACCCAGCAACGGCTATTGTGGTTACCAGGAAACGGGTGCCACGGTAACGACGTCCAGGGTGATGACAGGAGGTGGAACCAGGAAGAAGCTGCAGGCAGACTGTCTGCTGACAAGTGAAGGGAAACTGTGCACAACGTGAGGGCATGGAGTCACTGCCACCCGCTTTGTAAGGGAGTCATCAGGCATAAACACAGACACACACACAGACACACACCAACAACACACTGACAACAACATACAGAAGAATTGAGAAGTTGCATGCACAAATGTCGTTTCATAAAGCCAATCAAATATTCTGACTTTGTGTCCCCGACGTTAGATGTGACATTTGATGTAGTGGACACCTTTATTCAAAAGTGCAATCAACCATAAAGATAGCTACTCAGACCAGAAAGGATCCTGAAGGTACATTAGCTTCAAACCTGTTTTAAGTGTTATAGAACAGAAATAACATATTAACCTCTACAAATGCAGCTTCAATATTTCTGAATGTGGTAATCCATTACATCACATGTCACTTGTTAGATGCTTTTATCCAAAGCGACTAACATACTCAATACTGTGGGCAATCCCCACTGGAGCAATTTGGGGTGTAGTGTCCCAGGGACACAACGACATGCTGACTGCAGTGGGGTTTGAACCTGTGACAACACAACTCAAATAAGTGCATTCAACTATTAGGTTACAAACTCAAAAATAGTATGAATCCTGCAAATTAGCTCTGTGCCAATGCATTGGGGTCAAAGCCTAAAGGTTCCTACGTCTAACTCTCGGTACAAAGTTCCTCCCTGAGAGATACCCAGCGGTCAGTCGTAATTAACACAGAGATCAGGCGGTTGAATAAAGCATGAGCTGTTCCTGCACAGGAGGCTCAGGTATCACTCTGTAAGGAGGGGGGAGACAAAGGGACTCCCTGAGTCCCACACCACAGCTGGGAGGAGTGATACCGAGGCAAACCTGACAGGCAACTCCTGCAAACAGGGACGCACCCCCAACGCTCACAGCTATAATTCTCAGTTTTGGACCCAGTTAAGAGCTGAAGACATTGGCCCAAATGGGGACACTCGAGGAACTGTGTTCAAAGCGAAGACCATGTTACGCCCACTACTGCTTTTAATTTTTTATTTTTTTAGTGCTGAGAAAGACAAATGTGACAACTGAGAAAAACCTTGAGGTACAAATACTGAATGGTTTGTATGGAAACATTGGGGATTTCCTTTTAAAACTAACTTGAAGTGAAAATTAGATGTTTAACGATAGAAAAAAAAAAAAAATTATTGTTCATTTTTTCATGCATATCAGTTTTAGCCTCTCAAATACGAATATTAGCGATAGCATGAAAACGGCAACAGAACTGTTATGGTTGCAATAGTTAGTGGCTGTCGATATCGTGAAGTGCTTTTCATTTCATCCATTGCACTGTCATTGAATATAGTTAAAGTCTGATTGAAATAGTTGACCAAATAATGCCGTTTCGGATTGGTCGTGTTATCGTTTTAAGCATACACTATGAAAACTGGGGTTTAAGAGCTGTCAGAACAATTCAGCAAATATAAAAAATAAAAAAAAGTCTTGTTTCTCAACTTTCCTCATCTGAAACAAAGCCAAATATACTACGCAGTCTTGTGTTGGTGTACAATCATCTTTTGAAACGTTCCCTTTATGTGAAAAGGTCATGACCAACAGAAAGTCTTTCCCTGTGCGGTGGAGGATTACGCTGCTTATCAACAAACACATCAAACACACAAGTCCAGTCCAACTCTGCAGTCCCACAGAACCTATTTTAGGCTACTTATGTGGAAACGGGGTCAGCAGCACATTTGAGAACCTGATTCTAAAACCTCCTCTCTGGTTGAATCTTCCCAGAGAGACTCTTCTGGATGCTGGCCCAATCAGCTCAGGATATGGAGCGCTACAAGTGCCCACAGTTTGCTTTCCTTGATGATGCAAAGGTAGCTAATCCTCATTGAACAGGATGTTCAATGAGGATTCGTCCTCATCACTAGAATCATTTTACATTCATCGTCTTTGCTGCAAAGTTTGTTTTGGTGCATCTGTGTTCACATTTCATCCATCGTCACGCCGTGCAAGCTGCTCTTTTACTGAGCAGTGTTTTGGTAACTTATCATCTCCAAAGGTTAGGGTATTTTTTCAGGAGAGTGTCATAACAAATCTCACTCTAGTTCCTGCAACTTGTCTCCATCGTTTGTCTTAATCTCTGACATTCACGCCTGAATTTAGTTAACATTCTAACGAAGGATAACACTCTGAACTTGGATTTTCAGGCATGTCAGTGCCCCGAGTTTACATGTTCTTATGCTCCCCTTTCTACATAAACCAAACCGTAAAGCAAACGTTTGAACATTTTATTTAATCACAGCAAATATGCCTGCCGTGTCCACACTTTCTGGTGAGCCGTGATGTTGACAAAAAGCACAAGTTGCAGGTGACAACACCAGCCAGCACATTCAAGGACCAGCAACAATACTGCAGCCAAAGGAAGTGTGGGTTGTATCTGGTACATTTAGATAGATCCAAGTACTTGTACTTTACTTCAGTATTTCTATGTGATGCTGAGGTAAATATTGTATTTTTTCTCTTCATTTGCTGACAGCTTTAGTTACTTAAACACATGTTAATATACAGCATCTCCAAGTTTGGGATGAGCTGAGAAATGAAGTGTTTCTTTGTGTCGAGAAAATACTCATATTTCTTAAGTTGCAGTAGATGTTGAAAAGCATCCTGCAGCATTTGGAAATGCCTTATCAATAAACTGAAACAGGGCTATTTTTCTGATGAAAAGTAGATTGTTCGAACATATGAGTGAGGACAGCCACAGAGCTACAAACTAAGGATGATATGATAGAATATGGTGTAATACTAGATTATACTACAACAGTATAGGACTACAGCAGTAAAATGAAACATACACATTACTGCAGTAGTACCATTAATCCAAAAATATTATATATTATCATATATTACACCAAAAAGACAGGTATGGGAGGACAGGTCAGTAGCATTTAGTAAGCAAACCCGATGACTAACGCTACAGTGAGTAATCTGCATAGTGAGTTTTGAACGTAGTGATTGTGTCAGACTGTCTATAGTGGTGTTATGGTTCCAGCACTAGCCTTAAGCAAAGATTAACATGACGTTCAAAGAGTCAGGAGATGGACACAGTCCTGACAAAGTGTCATGATACAGGGCTTTGATGTCCTGAAAGAGGAACAGGAACACAGCAGCATATCTGCGGCTCCTGTCATCTCATATCTGCTCAGTAACCACCACACTGAGAGCTGAGCCGACACTCTCTGCTTTCACCGAGAAGCTCCACAATCTCCCCGCTATCAGGGAGCAAAAGTGAAGCCCTGTGATTGCAACGTCATCGCACAGCAAGGTAATCTACCCGTGTTGCATCACTAATCAGCATTCACAGGGAAAATGGCCTCTCCTCTGAGAATGATGCCGGATTTTCCCACAGAAACCCTTTCTATCCAGTGATCACATGTCAATATCTCAAAGTTTGTCATGAACTGAGAGATGGAGTGTCCCTTAATGTGTTGAGAAGATTCCCATAATACCCTACAGTATATATAGGAGTACAGCAGAGAAATGGAACATACACAGGTAAGGAGAGTTAATACAGAGGTAATTAACCCAAACGGTCATATATTATACTAAAACAGTGACAGGGACTGTGGTATTTCTACTTTGACTTAATTAAGTACACTACAGATGATAGATGTCAGTGTGCATGTCCAACAGAGTTAAACGCCGGTTTCTCCCACAGAGCCATGAATGACAAAGTCTCTGAGAGAGATTCTGCTTGCTCTCACATTCTCCTCCTCTCTCAAACAGCTGACAGACTTGCACAGTGGGTTTTTCGGTGGCAGAAAGCCAATCGTGCCTCACTCGTTCTGTGAGATGAGTTAAGCCGTGAGTTACTTTCAGGGAGGGGGGGAGAATCCCTCCCTCTTATCTCTTTGTAAGGGAGAGACGTCAAAGTCCCTTCCAGAAGATGTATATAATTTCCAATGGGTTAGAAACACTTTGTACTATTGTCGTAAATACTGCCCAATATTAAGGAATCTGTCATTTAATCAATGCACCAAGAAGTGTATCTGCAACCAATTTTGTAATTGATTTATCATTTCAGTGATTTTTCAAGCTAAATAATGTGTGGATCTTTGCTTTTCATTATTATATAGGATGAGAAATGTCATATATGTTGTTTTTGGACAGTTGTGAGGACATAACAATCAATATGAACACTTTTTGGCTGTAGGAGAATATAATGGGTAGGGGTGCAACTAGTTTTTCCAAATGTATCAATTAATCATTTAGTCCATAAAGCGTCCAAGTCGTTGTCTTTAAATGTGTTGATTTCTTAGTCTAAACCCCCAAGCTCTTCACTTAGTTATATAAAACAGAGAAAAGCAGATCATCTTCACATTTCAGAGGCTGAACACATCCTCTTCTGCCATCAGGGCGTTCGTTTTTACTTTTAATCGACTATTCATAGTTGCAGATAGTTTCTGTCGATAGAAATAATCCTTGGAGATTTAACATCAGCGTTTCACTTTTTCCAAACATTTACAAGGCAAATAAATGAGAAAATGATCTTAAATGTGGTCAATAAGGAACATAAATAATCATCATTATTCGCACCCCATAGTTTCATGAAGATAAGAAATGTCTAGCTCGGATTGTGTCTTCGCAAAATTACAAACCATGGCATGTCCCAATGCTTCACACACCTTGTGCTGCCAATACAGATTCCTCAGTTGATAAGTCACAACTCCCACTAAGAAAACATTAATGACTCAACAATTATACCCAATAAGAGCGACGTAATGTGATCACTTTCCAATCACACGCAGGAAGTCTCAGTGAAAAGGGAGTGCTGCCTCCGAGTGTAATCCATCAAGCAGCTATCTTTGTAGAGTCTGCATGTGGAAGGCGATCTGATGCCCGGAGTGGAAACGTCTCGTTGTGCTAATGAGTAAACTACCTTATGAGCTATGCCATCGTTATTTTAGAAGAGGAACTGGGTCACATTATCACACCTCAGAACTATTCAGAGTGTTAAAACAGTGAGTCACAGACGGTGTATATCTTTCAGGGAAATCAACCTGCCGCATGACATAGTGCTGAGCAGCTGTCTTTTTTACACCGTATGTTTGGACTGTAGCTGCGTTGTGACTCATTTTATACAAACGTGCCAAGTCACTACACTCGACTGCGAATAGATACACCTCCTTTAATGCCAGCCTATATTAACTACGATGATTTATCAGACCTAAGTGGCCAGAAATCCTTCCTAATAGCTTCCTAAAAACCAAATGTAGGTGGTAATGTGAGGAGTGTGTCACTTGCTTTCACTGAAAACTTAACTTATATATCATATCATTTGTGTCAACTCTACCAGAACAATTGTATGAACCTGACTACCTTAATATATCAGCATAACTTTTTAACTGGACTTATTTTTATTCCATCACTATTCTGTTTGATGTATTACTGCACCCTATTTACAACCATGCTATCACTCAATGACCACATGTATCCGTTTTGTTGTGGTTGTATTTATCTGACAGTTGACATAAGGATTTTAAAGTGTTAACTGAGCTTATTTCCATCATTGTATTATTTTTGTTTTGCTCAGTAACCTGAAAATGAATAGGGTGCAAAGAGCAAGGTGGTTATTATTGTGTTTGATAACAGAATATTGATTGAGTAAAGATAAATCCAGTTTAAAGTTAATCCTGATATATAAAAGGTGATCAGGTGTGTTCTGGTAGACCTGATGAAAAAGGATATATAAAAAAATGAATCCAGCTGCAGTCGAGAAATTAAAGTGTAGTGTTCAGTATAAGCCAGTGACACATTCCTCATCATAAGTATTCCTTCACTTTGGTATTTCTACTTTTACCTAAGTACATTATCTGCGTACTTCCCCCACCTCAGCTAACCTCCATCTCTTAAAGTGAACCAGGTATGTTGGGTATCGTTAGCTAACTTTACTCAGCAGACAAATGAACCTAACTCGGATTAAAATGATGAAAATAAACTCAAGTAACACTTTGTTTTAACATTTTTAAATGAACATATCCTTTTATGAAACTATCCGTCAACTGTCAGATAAATACAACCACAACAAAAATACATTACAATTGAAAGTAAATCTACTTAGTTACAAAAAAATGCAGTGGAGTAAAAGTACACGATTTACCTCTGAACTGTAGTGAAGTAGAAGGGCAAAGTAACATCAACTGGAAATACTCATGTAAAGTACAAGTACCTCAAAAAGACATTACAATTTAAAGTAAATCTACTTTTACAACAGTGTTCTTAATTAGCTAGCTAAATAACCCTTTAGCTCACTTTGTAGTGCAGGGGCAGACCTTTTCCAACACACATGGAAGATACTAACCACCCTCACAGCTTGCACGTAGCCTTTTGTGCTTTCTTTTCAACTAATAAAGCAAGATACAAGCCATGCAATTGTGAGGGAAGCTATGAGCCGTTGGGCTAACTAGAGAGAGACACACAGGCTAGCTTTAGCTCACAAGCTAACAACCGTTACCAGTGAAGGCTATTAAGATAAAGCTCTTTTCTTACCTGTGACCACCTCCAGACCCAGAAGACGCCCCGGTAATGTCGTCACCTTTGTACCGGAGAACCAGAGCAGTGTGTAATGGTTTTAATTCCTCAGAAAGAGTCGGTAGAGACGCTCACAGTCCGGTCTCTTCAGCAGCCGCCGCTGAATGGCTGCTGCGCGAGGAGCCGCAACCAAACCTCCTCCTTAGCAACGGACCGCCTCCGAGAGAGCTGATTGGCTGGAAGTGGACCCAGCGGAAGTGTTCGATGGAGGACAGAGCAGCAACCTGTAACATGCTGATTTTAAATGATGAAAATTAGGAATACATTTTATTAAAACAGGGGTTTATTTGAGCGTGTTTTAAGATATTACACTTGATTATGAAAGCACATTTTTTGGAGGAAAATATCTTATTTTAATAAAATTTTTGAGACTTAGCACTTCGAATTTTGACTGAATTTGCTAAAATAAAGATATCAAAATCATGAATCCTAGTTTAAAAATAATAATACATGTTCTCAATGTTTTTATTAAATCCCAATATATTGACTATGGATCTTCATATTGACTGAGTATGTTCAAAAAACAAACACCTAGAAAAAAAAACCACCTACAATAATAATGACACTTTTTTTTCTACTTAATGAAATGTAATTTAAATACGTTTTACTTATTTACAGTACTAACTCATATTTGAAACATCCCACCACGGGATCTGGATAATAGATAAGTAATAGATCAAATAGCAGAACGTAGTTATAAGTCATGGATTCAACATTTTAGTAAGTATTGTTCACCTAAATGTGGTTGATGTATCAAAGGTAAAGTATGCTACCTGTGCTGAGACATGCACTCCATTTGTACAATAAAAAGCATATTACTTTTGTACCTTTGAAAACAACCAAAACATTTAAATTAGGGGTATAAAAAACACGTTTCCCTCTGAAGTGAAGTATAATGTTATGTTCAGTTTGTGAGTACATTTTATTTACATGTGTCACCTGACATGTTCCTCATTATATTCTCTATTTGGTTGATATGTAAATATACTCCAGTCAGTGAAGGAGCTCCTAAAAGCTTTGATGGACCATATGAATAATTACACCACAGTTTTAAATGCACTTCCTGTTTATTTAACATTACATTTGTCTTCTCTTTATCTGTGGACATGTGATACTGAGTGACACTCACTGTGCTGTACACAACAGGTGAATATAAAACATGTGACTCATAGATATCACCATGAAACTTCCCAAGTTGACAACCTCAATTATGACAATTTTGTTGTGTGTTTCAAGGTTTCTGAAATGAGGCATTATGTGATGTTAACTTTAAGTGAATTTTGAAGAATTTCTCCGGTTTCGCCATGTTTCCCCCTCCCCCTCTCCCCCCCCCCCCCCCCCCCCCCCCCTGATGATGAAACCTCTTCAGAAGTTTATCAGCATTAAGGTGCATTCCTCACATAGCTCTGCAGCCTGCTAAGCTGCAGTTTTGCGGCCTGGAAGGTTACAAAACCAACAAAGAAAACACTAAGTTGTCGAGCCTGTTATTCTGATGATTGTCATTTTAACTTGTGTCTGAATATTTGTATTTATTTACAGCTGCACACTGTTTCTATCTTCCCTTTACTACCACTCCCCCTTCATTTCATAATTATCTGAGGCTGAGGCTTAGTGGGTTAGTGCGCTGATCTTCGAATCAGAGGATAGAAAGTTCGAGTCTCACTGCAGTCAGCATGTCGTTGTGTCCCTGAGACACTTCACCCCAAATTGCTCCTGTGGGGATTGCCCACAGTGTTGAGAATGTTAGTCGCTTTGGATAAAAGCGTCTAACATGTGACATGTAATGTAATCTCAACTCCAATTGTCTTTGTTACAACCAGCCTTGAAGGTCAGAGTGATAAAACAGAGCCTCTTGTTGATCTGTGAGGATAGTCTGCCCCCTTGTGGTCACTGTGTGTAAATTCAGCCACACATCTGGTGCAATGCTGACGACAAGTCCTGCATTCAAATAAAAATGTAATAGAAGAACTGAAGTATTAGTATTATGTACTCAATATGCAAAAACACACACATGCACATATATTATCATGTTATTTAACCAGACTATTATTAAAGCATTAATGCGTAAATGTAATGTTTTTTCATGCTTATACTTGTGACGTGTTAGTATTGTAATACTGAATATATGTTATGATCGATTTGCAGTGTTTACTCAGATTATAGGCTACATTATGCTAATATTACATTTATTAAATATTAAATGTATCATAATTGATTTAATTTAATTCATTTATTCATTATTTGTTTTTATAAAGAGTGTTTTTTTGTGTCTTTTTGTATTATATAACTTTATAGGGAGAGGAATATGGCAATATATTTGATCCTTTATTAATATTTATTATTTAATTATTTAAATTATATAGTATTTATCTTTTCATTTGTTATAATAATATTAAAAGTTATTTTTATTTTTTTTATATAGTGTTCTTTATTCCAATATTTAAAATGCAAAATGATCACTGCACAAGTAACATATTCTGAATGTGAATTATTACATCTTTGATATATTTAGTTGGATGATATACTTTAAAGAGTCCTCTCCTGCTGATGTTCAGGTGTATATCAGTATGTAGTGTCTCTACTTTAAAGAGTCCTCTCTTGCTGATGTTCAGGTGTATATCAGTATGTAGTGTCTCTACTTTAAAGAGTCCTCTCCTGCTGATGTCCAGGTGTATATCAGTATGTAGTGTCTCTACTTTAAAGAGTCCTCTCCTGCTGATGTCCAGGTATATATCAGTATGTAGTGTCTCTACTTTAAAGAGTCCTCTCCTGCTGATGTTCAGGTGTATATCAGTATGTAGTGTCTCTACTTTAAAGAGTCCTCTCCTGCTGATGTTCAGGTGTATATCAGTATGTAGTGTCTCTACTTTAAAGAGTCCTCTCCTGCTGATGTCCAGGTGTATAACAGTATGTAGTGTCTGTCCGTGAAAGAGTCTTCTCCTGCTGATGTTCAGGTGTATATCAGTATGTAGTGTCTCTATTTTAAAGAGTCCTCGCCTGCTGATGTTCAGGTGTATATCAGTATGTAGTGTCTCTACTTTAAAGAGTCCTCTCCTGCTGATGTTCAGGTGTATATCAGTATGTAGTGTCTCTACTTTAAAGAGTCCTCTCCTGCTGATGTTCAGGTGTATATCAGTATGTAATGTCTCTACTTTAAAGAGTCCTCTCCTGCTGATGTTCAGGTGTATATCAGTATGTAATGTCTCTACTTTAAAGAGTCATCTCCTGCTGATGTTCAGGTATATATCAGTATGTAGTGTCTCTACTTTAAAGAGTCCTCTCCTGCTGATGTTCAGGTGTATATCAGTATGTAGTGTCTCTACTTTAAAGAGTCCTCTCCTGCTGATGTTCAGGTGTATATCAGTATGTAGTGTCTCTACTTTAAAGAGTCCTCTCCTGCTGATGTTCAGGTGTATATCAGTATGTAGTGTCTCTACTTTAAAGAGTCCTCTCCTGCTGATGTTCGGGTGTATATCAGTATGTTTGGTATATTTTGTTGGATGAAATACTTTTCTATGGTGCTTATATTGGTGTATTGCATGGTACATATCCAGGGGTTGTATCCAATGTATAATCCCCAACATTGTACACCAAACAGCAAAACAATTCAAATGTATTTGGTGAAGAACCAGATCAATACTTCCTTTGTTACCACCATTTTATTTTTCAAACAACATATAGAGTACTGACACCAAAACCGAGCTCCAAATATTTACATGAAACTTTGAGAGGAAAGAAAAACAACATTCTTTGGGTCTGACCATGCAAAACAATAAATAATGTTTCCTGACGGTGCTCTGCATGGTGCTTTAAAGAAACAAAAAGAGATCTGTAGTTAGTGTAGAGATTTGGCTAAACGTAACGCTGCCACAGAGAGAGCAGCGACTCCACCTCCACACACACTTCTGCTACATCAGTGTGTGTGGGGAGACCCTCACTACTCGTAAGCAAACTGCTGACCAGGATAGATACAGAACTGAAAAAGAAAGTGAGATGTGCAACCGTGAAGAGTTTAAGATTACGTAGAAGAAGAAATCCTCGAAGGATGGTACACAAAAAGACCCCGGGAAGGTCTTTAAAATGTCTTTACGCTCCGATACGCAGGATTCAGATCACAGAGTTCAGATTTCCTCCTTTGATCCCGAAGAGCTGAAGATGTGAGTCCTCCTGCTCCAGAATGCTCCCGTTTCTCCCCCCTCTCAGGAGATAATCTGAGGCTCCCAGGTCTGACTGGCCAGCTGGGGGCGACACTGGGTGATGATGGGGGGGCCGGCGGGGGCCTGGCTGTCCAGGCAGAGCCCCCCCACCATGTGCTGCAGAGCTGTGCCTTTGGGCTTCCACTTCTGCAGGAAAAAAGACAAAAAAAACAGAAATGAACGACTGCGTTCAATATTGATCAAATCTAACTTTTTTTATGCATTCAGAAAATCCAACAAAGTGTTTCACAAACCCGAAAACAAAAAACAAAAATCCAGCAATAATAATAATAATAATACTAAAAATATAAAAGTAATAATGAGACATGACTTCTTGATTAAAACACTTAATACCAACAAAGGTCATTAAAGGTAGGGTAGGTAAGAATGGAGAAACCAGCTCGAGTGCGCTAGAATTTGAAAATACACAACCGGAAAAAATCAGCTCCTTCCTTCAGACTTCCTCACAGAGCCCCTCCTCCAACACACACGAACGCACACATGACCAATGAGGGCACGAGATAAGTTTGTGCACAGATGGAAGGCTGACAGGCAGGTAGGCCATCCAGTTACTTTAGCCGGGCCGGCTCAGATGATTGGTCGTGCTTTTTACAGCGCCACGGCTTCCACAGATGAGATATTTTTATGTATTTATTGTCAAAGCATTTAATGTATTTATTGCTATCGGGATGTTAAGAGCATTCCATGGAATATAACAACAAGTGTTTCTGAAGTGAATTACCGACCCCACCTTTAACAGGACTGAGTAAAACATTTTTTTTAATAACAATAAACATTCACCATTTGAATCCTACAGAATTTCCAAGTTTTATTCCGCAACATTTCTGAGTTTCTTCTTGCAAATGTGTGATCACACTCTAAGATAATTCCTTTGTTTTAATGCTATACATATTTGACTTTTTCTTGTTTATTTAGAAATGTATTCTCAGTAAATGTGTGATTTAAATCTTAGATTATACGCAATTCTTTCAATTTTAAATTGGTAAATTCTTTTCAGTAAATGAACACATTTCATATTTTTTTCTCCATCATTTGTGACTTAAATCTCAGAATCTGTGAGTCTGCGATCGTACATTTGTAAACATGTTCTTGTGGCATTCACTACTCAGATCTGAAAGAATATCCGTGTTTTTTATATAATTTTGTGTTTTCTTTCACTTTAAGAAAAAATTACTTATTTAGTTTGTGCAAATGTATGACCATAATCTCAGAAAATTGTTTTGTTTTAATCGTGTAAACTAGTTTTTCTCCAAAATGTACTTCTTTAAATTTCAGCAAATATCCAAGTATTTTCTTTAAAATTTGTCGTTTGAATTTGAAAGATTTCCTTGCAAATGTATGACTATAATCTCATGGAATATTAAAGTTTTAATCTTGTAAACTTCTGAGTCTTTCTTGTAAATGCACTTCAATACCAGAGACTAGGTTTTTCTCTCATACGTAGCAACGATATCTTTAAAATATCCGGTATTTGATCTGAATATTCTCTCTCTCCAGACTTCTTTACCTTAAATAGCCTTTAGGATTTTTTATGACTCTCCCTCGTGTCTCGTCACTGCTTGAGTTCAACAGAAACCTGATGCTGAAGTAAAGAAAGAGGCAACATGTGCTCCCCATGAACAGCTGGTAGTAAATCACCAGGTATAAAGTGATGTTTTATTAGCTTGCTGACTAGAAAGTTGAATTTGAAGCAACGGCAGAGAGAGAGAGCTGAGTTCAGATCTCTGGAGCCACGAGGAGCTTATCAGAGGGCGGAGGTGAACTGGAGGTTGATCTGAAATCCACGAGGAGAGAGAGAGTCCTTCTGAGGGTTAGATACTGCGAACATGCTCTGAGACATGTGGGGAGGAGGACATGAAACTCTCAGAGTGAAAATGTTAATGTTGAAGTAGAAAAAAAGTGGGTTTGGATCTAAAAGTACATTTTAACTCAAATTTGAGGAAAACCGGTGGACGAGAAAACACAAATTAAAGCTCGCATGCAGTGTTGGACAGTAGCTAAGTATAATCTTGCAGTACTTGTACTTTACTTAAGTATTTCCATTTTATGCTTCTTTACTCTTCTTATCCACAAGATTTTAGAGGGAAATAATTTACTTCCACTACATTTACGTGATGACTTCCTCGAAGATTGAGATATGACCTAAAATGTTCATGTTCAGGTGTATATCAGTATGTAGTGTCTCTACTTTAAAGAGTCCTCTCCTGCTGATGTTCAGGTGTATATCAGTATGTAGTGTCTCTACTTTAAAGAGTCCTCTCCTGATGATGGTCAGGTGTATATCAGTATGTAGTGTCTCTACTTTAAAGAGTCCTCTCCTGCTGGTGTTCAGGTGTATATCAGTATGTAGTGTCTCTACTTTAAAGAGTCCTCTCCTGCTGATGTTCAGGTGTATATCAGTATGTAGTGTCTCTACTTTAAAGAGTCCTCTCCTGCTGATGTTCAGGTGTATATCAGTATGTAGTGTCTCTACTTTAAAGAGTCCTCTCCTGCTGATGTTCAGGTGTATATCAGTATGTAGTGTCTTTACTTTAAAGAGTCCTCTCCTGCTGATGTCCAGGTTTATATCAGTATGTAGTGTCTCTA
Organism: Notothenia rossii; assembly: GCF_949606895.1. NCBI lineage: Eukaryota > Metazoa > Chordata > Actinopteri > Perciformes > Nototheniidae > Notothenia > Notothenia rossii. The sequence continues at coordinate 82,374,241 of NC_136905.1, read as the reverse complement.
CTTTAAAGAGTCCTCTCCTGCTGATGTTCAGGTGTATATCAGTATTTAGTGTCTCTACTTTAAAGAGTCCTCTCCTGCTGGTGTTCAGGTGTATATCAGTATGTAGTGTCTCTACTTTAAAGAGTCCTCTCCTGCTGGTGTTCAGGTGTATATCAGTATGTAGTGTCTCTACTTTAAAGAGTCCTCTCCTGCTGATGTTCATGTGTATATCAGTATGTAGTGTCTCTACTTTAAAGAGTCCTCTCCTGCTGATGTTCAGGTGTATATCAGTATTTAGTGTCTCTACTTTAAAGAGTCCTCTCCTGCTGGTGTTCAGGTGTATATCAGTATGTAGTGTCTCTACTTTAAAGAGTCCTCTCCTGCTGATGTTCAGGTGTATATCAGTATGTAGTGTCTCTACTTTAAAGAGTCCTCTCCTGCTGATGTTCAGGTGTATATCAGTATGTAGTGTCTCTACTTTAAAGAGTCCTCTCCTGCTGATGTTCAGGTGTATATCAGTATGTAGTGTCTCTACTTTAAAGAGTCCTCTCCTGCTGATGTCCAGGTTTATATCTGTATGTAGTGTCTCTACTTTAAAGAGTCCTCTCCTGCTGATGTTCAGGTGTATATCAGTATGTAGTGTCTCTACTTTAAAGAGTTCTCTCCTGCTGATGTTCAGGTGTATATCAGTATGTAGTGTCTCTACTTTAAAGAGTCCTCTCCTGCTGATGTTCAGGTGTATATCAGTATGTAGTGTCTACTTTAAAGAGTCCTCTCCTGCTGATGTTCAGGTGTATATCAGTATGTAGTGTCTCTACTTTAAAGAGTCCTCTCCTGCTGATGTTCAGGTGTATATCAGTATGTAGTGTCTCTACTTTAAAGAGTCCTCTCCTGCTGATGTTCAGGTGTATATCAGTATGTAGTGTCTCTACTTTAAAGAGTCCTCTCCTGCTGATGTTCAGGTGTATATTAGTATGTAGTGTCTCTACTTTAAAGAGTCCTCTCCTGCTGATGTTCAGGTGTATATCAGTATGTAGTGTCTCTACTTTAAAGAGTCCTCTCCTGCTGATGTTCAGGTGTATATCAGTATGTAGTGTCTCTACTTTAAAGAGTCCTCTCCTGCTGATGTTCAGGTGTATATCAGTATGTAGTGTCTCTACTTTAAAGAGTCCTCTCCTGCTGATGTTCAGGTGTATATCAGTATGTAGTGTCTCTACTTTAAAGAGTCCTCTCCTGCTGATGTTCAGGTGTATATCAGTATGTAGTGTCTCTACTTTAAAGAGTCCTCTCCAGCTGATGTTCAGGTGTATATCAGTATGTAGTGTCTCTACTTTAAAGAGTCCTCTCCAGCTGATGTTCAGGTGTATATCAGTATGTAGTGTCTCTTCATGTCTCCATGCTTTAATGTTCAAAAAGCTCTTTATTTTTCTCTGTGCTGCAGCACCTCTTTTCACCCTCTGTCTGAAACCAGAGCCCAGTCTGCTCTGATTGGTTAGCTGACCGGCTCTGTTGTGATTGGTCAACCACTTAGAGATGTTTAAGTTTAAATAAGGTTAAACCGTTTTTTGAAGGCACATACAGATGCCAATATACTTGTGAAGTTTTATAAATCTAATTTACGTCAAATAATTTCCAGGTATTTAATCGCACTCTCTGGAGAATGTGATGAGTGATGAGGATGTAAAACAAGTCTGATTTTCAGGAAGATTGAAAGGGATGCCATACGTAAAGTTCTTAAAGTGGTTCCAGAGGGAAAGAAAGATTTGAAAATAGTTTTTCTCCACAGGGATTAAACACTCGGGCCAAATGTCTCCCTCAGTAAGACACGTCTCTGCTGATGGGAAGGCTGCAAGAAAATAAATGGGTTCTGCAGAGAGATGAGAACACACACACACACACACACACACACACACACACACACACACACACACACACACACACACACACACACACACACACACACACACACACACACACACACACACACACACACACACACACACACACACACACACACACACACACACACACACACACACACACACACACACACACACACACACACACACACACACGCCTTCTCTCTCTCACATACCCACACACACATGTTTCCAGTTATTAACTCCCTATGCAGTGTCATTAATCAAGTGTGCAGCCAAAAGGCGTCCACAAAGAGGAGAGCTAGAGAGAGCTCTGAGGTCTGAAGTCATGGGAGCGCTTGTTTTACTAAAAACAACTCAAATGCATTAGTAGTGTAGTGTTTCTACTTTACTTCAGTTTTTCCATTTCATTAAATCAACTTGTTTGATCCCTTGATGAAATTCACAAGATACCTGGCTACATTTACAATTCAGATTGCATTAAAAATCATCTGTTAAACTTTTAAACAAATGCATATCTAACAGATGAAACTAGTGGAATAACCGTTGAGGTAAAATAAAATAATCAAAGATATTAAAAAAAGGTACGACCGAACCATGAGTAATTTGTTAAATGCTACTCGACCAAAGTGAGATTTAGAGCGCAGACGTGAACGTGGTGCTCTCTGCATGTGTGCCGGCTCCACTTTAATCTGCAGATCCTTCATGTCTGAGTTCGGCCGCTGAGTGGCACATCAAGGATAAATAAAGCTCTTTATTCCAGACTGCAATGTGGAAAATGTGAGACCTCCAGCTGAAGTGACTGATAGTGCAGATTAAAGCAAATTCCTCCTTTTAACCCTTTGGCTGTGTTTCACGGCAGGTTTATGGACATTGTTGCACATCCCTTCAACGACTATTACTAAAAGCTGCATAGCTCTTTCATTCTTCAGATGTTTTTTATAGTGTTTTATCTTTTTTTATTGAAATGTTTATTTATGTTTATGTAATTTTTAGTAATACATGCTTTTATGTCTTAAAGGTCTCCTATTATACTGTTTTTCATCAATATATCCCAGGTCTCAGATATATACAGAGCCTGTCTCTGATTGGCTGAAACACCAAACAGATCATTGCAGCATTACCCATAATCCCCTCTGTTTCAGCCCTGTTTCCAAAGTGCTGATTCTCAGTCTGTTGCTTTAGATGAAAATAAGGAGCCCCTCCCCACGCCCCTCTGAGAGACATTTGGTTAAAAAGAACTCAATGGTGCTCTAGGAGGAGATTCAGGTGATAAGGGGGGGGGGTTACCTTGGTTACTGATTGGCTAATGGTTACACAAGACAAAACATAGTTATGACATCATAAAGTGACCAAAATCTGATCAGTTCATTTTCAGACAGGTTTTTATAGAAATGGATCAAAAAGAGAGAGACTCTTTGTTCCTGAAACTTTCAGAGTCTCTTTCCACAGAGGGGACACATGTTGATGTAGAAGAGACATGGAGAAGAGGGGACACATGTTGATGTAGAAGAGACATGGAGAAGAGGGGACACATGTTGATGTAGAAGAGACATGAAGAAGAGGGGACACATGTTGATGTAGAAGAGACATGAAGAAGAGGGGACACATGTTGATGTAGAAGAGACATGAAGAAGAGGGGACACATGCTGATGTAGAAGAGACATGGAGAAGAGGGGACACATGCTGATGTAGAAGAGACATGAAGAAGAGGGGACACATGCTGATGTAGAAGAGACATGAAGAAGAGGGGACACATGTTGATGTAGAAGAGACATGGAGAAGAGGGGACACATGCTGATGTAGAAGAGACATGAAGAAGAGGGGACACATGTTGATGTAGAAGAGACATGAAGAAGAGGGGACACATGTTGATGTAGAAGAGACATGAAGAAGAGGGGACACATGTTGATGTAGAAGAGACATGAAGAAGAGGGGACACATGTTGATGTAGAAGAGACATGAAGAAGAGGGGACACATGTTGATGTAGAAGAGACATGAAGAAGAGGGGACACATGTTGATGTAGAAGAGACATGAAGAAGAGGGGACACATGTTGATGTAGAAGAGACATGGAGAAGTGGATTTTGCATAATTGGTGACCTTTAAATGTTATTCCCTTTTACTACGTTTAATTATATGCACCAATACTTCAAAGCTTATTCCTTATATATTATAACAATCTTGTTAATAATCATGTCTCCTTCTCACCTGTCGGGGCTCTTTAGAGCTGCAGCTCTCCATCACGACCTTCGACCCCGCGGTGAAGCCTGAGATGGTGAGGCAGAGGTCCTGCTGTCGGATGTGTGGCTCTATCAGCTCCCATCTCTGAGAAACACACACACAAGCTTAATGATAGTCTCAACTGCAAACCAGTATTTTCCAGATGTCTGCTCCAGCAAACATTAAACAGGACAAACCGGGACATTTTCATTAAAGTTAATTTCATTTATTTGGGAACTGCTGCTGCTCCAGGTTATAGTTTGGTTACACAAATGTGCCAAATGATTGCGAGTCCCTGGATGTTGATCAGAGCATTTCCAAATCTTTTGGGGTAGAAATCAAAAGGAAGGGGGGCAATCGAGCTACCTTAATATTGCAGTACTTGGATTAAGTTAAAGCAACCTTTTTAAGTAACCCTCCTGGCCCCGTTTATGTTACCATCACTACCTTCAAAGGACAGAGTTTATATATATGTGTTTCCATTACTGGTGTAACTTGGTTTTGAAAAGTGGTGGGGGCAAATTCCTTTTTCAGCTAACATTACTTTTAACAGGATTGTTGTTTCCTTTTTTAAATTTCTATTCTAAGTTTGTTAATATAAAATGTGTCACATGTCCAATTACATTACACTTGGGGCCCCATAAATATACCAACCAAGTGTGAAGGAATGAACACTTCTCCAGATGCTACATGTTATAGTTTTAAGAAATTATACTTTGAAGAAGTGACAGGGACAAGTTTGTAATTTCCAAAAGTGGTGGGCACATCTTAAATGACGCCTATGGTCTTTACATTTCGTACACATGGAAGCATTCAAGTATTTGTTCACGGTCAGAGGTGGGATGTTGTGGAGTACAAATACTTCGTTACTGTACTCAAGTACGTGTTTCTGGTATCAGTACTTTACTCCACTACTTATTTTTCTGACAACTTGTACTTTCTACTTCTTACATGTTGAACACAAATACCTGTACTTTCTACTTCTTACATGTTGAACACAAATACCTGTACTTTCTACTTCTTACATGTTGAACACAAATACCTGTACTTTCTACTTCTTACATGTTGAACTCAAATACCTGTACTTTCTACTTCTCACATGTTGAACTCAAATACCTGTACTTTCTACTTCTCACATGTTGAACTCAAATACCTGTACTTTCTACTTCTTACATTTTGAACTCAAATACCTGTACTTTCTACTTCTTACATGTTGAACACAAATACCTGTACTTTCTACTTCTTACATGTTGAACACAAATACCTGTACTTTCTACTTCTTACATTTTGAACTCAAATACCTGTACTTTCTACTTCTTACATGTTGAACACAAATACCTGTACTTTCTACTTCTTACATGTTGAACTCAAATACCTGTACTTTCTACTTCTTACATGTTGAACTCAAATACCTTTACTTTCTACTTCTTACATGTTGAACACAAATACCTGTACTTTCTACTTCTCACATGTTGAACCCAAATACCTGTACTTTCTACTTCTTACATTTTGAACTCAAATACCTGTACTTTCTACTTCTTACATGTTGAACACAAATACCTGTACTTTCTACTTCTTACATGTTGAACCCAAATACCTGTACTTTCTACTTCTTACATTTTGAACTCAAATACCTGTACTTTCTACTTCTTACATGTTGAACCCAAATACCTGTACTTTCTACTTCTTACATTTTGAACTCAAATACCTGTACTTTCTACTTCTTACATTTTGAACCCAAATACCTGTACTTTCTACTTCTTACATGTTGAACTCAAATACCTGTACTTTCTACTTCTTACATGTTGAACACAAATACCTGAACTTTCTACTTCTTACATGTTGAACTCAAATACCTGTACTTTCTACTTCTCTCATTTTCCAAACAGGCTGGTTCCTTTAGTCTGAATGTGTGTTTGGTGGCGTGATCATTATTATTTAGAGTCATTGCGTGCCTATTGATTTGAACACGATCCGTGTATCCATCATTTCCTGGTCTTCTCTAAAGAAGAGGGACCAATGAAAACGTTGTCATGTTGCCGTTGGTCACCATGGAAACATTCATTAGCTAACAATGACATTATTGTTCTATTAATATAAAGGGAGGTCAGGTACTCTTTAAAACAGCTGCTAGTTATGGGTACTTTTTACTGAAGTACATTTCAAAGCCTCTTTACTTTGACTTGAGTAAAGGAGTTTAGTCAGTACTTCTACTCTTACCATTTTTAAACACGAGTATCTGTACTTCTACTTGAGTAAAGGATGTGTGTACTTTTGCCATCTCTGCTCACGGTCACATTCAAATCCTCACTTTTGTTTTGGACCCTCTTTCACATAGCCCCTAAGGTATCTATAAAATGACACCTGCGTCATCAGATACATTTCCTGCATGTTGTGAGTGTAATCTTCCCCACAGCCCCCCCTGGTGGCAGAGTCCTGACCTGCGGTTGCGGCCTGTTGACCCCGATGCCCCGGCACTCTGCCAGGATGAGGTCGGGCCCCCGCGTCTCCAGACAGAGACCCCCCTGCTTCATCACACTGGAAACTGCATCCTGCTCCGGGACCCTGGGGGCCAAACAGAGGGGTGGTTACCACAGCACAGAACAGATGTAGTTATTGATTGATTTGGTACGGAGTTTCTTATTTGTATTTGTATTTATTTGTATATATATTTGTATTTTTGTATTCTGGATTGTGGGAAACGGTATTTCGATCTCTTTGTCTGTACACACAAACTGGAAGATTGACAACAAAGCTGACTTTGACTTTGAGAGGAGTGCCATACAAAAGGTAAGATTCTGCATATTTTTATATGCAGAAATATAACACACAAATAACTCAATATTGAATCGTATCATTTTCAAACATAACTCTATTTATTTCTGTATATTTTTTTAACATTAGTGGAAAAACCGGAGCAATACCTAAATGAATAACGAAATTAAAAAATAAATAACAAGTGCAATTTATATATGCAAAAACTACATTTCTTTAATAGAGTTTTTTGTATTTATTATTCCACATTTATATGTTCTTTAATTTATTTATCTTTTTATTTCAAATGTCTTTATTAACTTTTTAATTATTTTATTGATATATTTCCACATTTTTGCAATGAATTAATAAAAAATGTATGTATTCGTCTTTATTTTTCCACATTTATTTCCTTATCTTTTTACACATATATATATATATATATATATATATATATAATACATATAATGGCACTGTTCTAGCGGTAAACACTTAAGAAAGAACATTTCAAGCTATGTGCTGTATCAAAAACAACGCGCGGCGTGTTTTGGGAGTAATATGCTGTGTGTTTACATTAGCAAGCATGCTAACACTCAGAGCTAACCATGGAGCTAACGCTGTAGGCTACTGGAGAGAATATGTGTAACGTAATGTCCTTGTGGTAAACCCTGCGAGACAGAAATGTTTGAGCTCCATACTGTTTCAGAAATAAAGCTTGGTTAGTGGTTAGGAGCATAACATGGCATTTAATCACCGCAGCGTTTAGATCTCCCGGCAGCAGGGGGAAGCTGCGTGACGCTACAAAGGGGCGTGGCTAGCAGAATCAGCCTGTTTGCAACAGGGCTGCAAAAGAGGGGTATGAGCAGTATGAGGCAAGGCTACAATGGGGGACCTGTTTGGTATTTTAAGCAAAAAACTTCACAGACATGTTTTGTATAGGTATGGCCCTACAATATATGTTTCCAATATAGCATGATAGGTCCACTTTAAAAAATAAACTATGACCCAATACTTTGTTAAAATGTCAGAGGAAGGGGAAGGGTCTGAGCCGCTGGGATAGACACTGACACCGGCATCATGTTCCCATCAAATCAGATATTTTTAGATCATTGGTTCTGATTTTCGGGGTCAACACAACCCCAAGGATTTGCAAGATATCTTATTAAGTGAGTGGGAATAAGACCTTTGGACTTCATTCATGATATAAATAAAAGCCACGTTTTTTCTAAAAGTTGCTTTTAAACGTATAGATATTTCATCCGCAAATAATCAAAGAAACATAGCTTGAAAAAATATAACAATGTGTCCAGAAATATCAATAAAAAATAATTAAAAACATTTATAATCAGTATTTTATATTTTGCTATTTGTTTTGAATTGTTTTAATATTTATTTTGACTTTTATTTATTTTTTATTATAAAAATAATTACTTTTAGTTTCTCTTTATATATGCATTTTTGTCCAGTCCATGCACTGCGAATGGACTTGAATTAAAGTAGGAGACATCTGGTATCCATATTTAATATTAAGTAAAACATGAAATCAAATCGGTTCAGGTTGAGTTACCTGAGCTCAGGATAGACGTTCTCCATGTACCAGCGGAACGGTTTGCAGTTTAACTTCCTCCGCAGCGTCAGGCGGTCTGTGATGCTGCAACAAGGAAACACAGGGGGATGAAGGGACATTACATACTAAGAATAACATGAATCTGAAGCGACGGACTCAACTCATTTGGTCGAGAAGAAACTGTTTTATGATTATTTCTGTCGTACTCCACAACCACTGAGTCTATCTTCAACTTCTCTGCTCTTGTGCTTTGATACAAATAAAGTTGAGTCTCATTATGTAGAAGTAAAATGACAATATCTGATTTAATTAACGTTTCAATTGAAAAAGCGAATCATTCTCTCTGACACGGTTTGTTGTGAAATGATGAGCATTGTTAGAACTTGTATTTTAATGTCTGCCTGAGGCAAACATTACATAATGTATATAAAACACGATATCTGAGGAGAACAAGGAGACAAAATCAAAGAACGTGTCTGAACAATAACCGAACCTGCGCTCTGTACTGAACGCTGAGAGAGGAAGGTCATATTTAAATAGTACAAACCTGCCGAAAGCCTTTCCCTGTGCCGACGGCCGTGCAGAGTAATAGTACTGTTTGTACTCGTCCATCCAAACCTCTGCTGCACGCCGCGTGTTCCTACACACACACACACACATACACACACACACACACACACACACACACACACACACACACACACACACACACACACACACACACACACACAGAGTAATGACAGTGCTGGTGGCATTCCTACAGGCTGCTACACACACAAACATCTCCATCAGGAATTCAACCCTCCTTTAGAGCGGCATGTGCGGAGGTGAAGACAAACGGGCGGATGAGAAAGGATTTGCAAACTCCAATCAAATCAAAGGTCATCTCACATTGGTTATTTAGTCAAAACCTTCATTACAATTCATCAATGCAATTAGCAATTCCTGACAATGTGAATTAAAAAGCCAATTGACATTTTGTTTTGAAACATCAAACTCACTTGATGATATTATATGCAAATCGTAATTGGTATTTGACCATTAAAATGTAACGGATAATGCAACTTTGTCCTTTTTTAGACAGATAATTAAAGTGACATTTTGAATTAGAAAGCCACACAATACCATTTTATTTTCAAATGCCATAATGCAAAAATCTCTAACAATTAAGCAAAGTAAAAATGCAAAAGCCATTTGACAATTAATTTTCTAAATAACCTAAATTAATTGTTGACATATTTAATTTGATTTAATTTAAATTTAATTTGAACAATTAGTATTCAGAGAAAGTCAGGATTTTGAGGAAAAGTCAGAATTTTGAGAAAAAGTAAGAATTTATAGATTTTGAGAAAAAGTCCGAAATTTGAGAAAAAGTATGAATTTTTAGATTTTGAGGAAAAAGTAAGAATTTTGAGGAAAAGTAAGAATTTTTAGATTTTGAGAAAAAGCCAGAATTTTTAGATTTTT
>NC_136905.1:82350104-82364171 GCF_949606895.1 Notothenia rossii | reverse complement strand
GCTGAAATGTGAAAGCCATTACACGGGGGAGGTTAAAGTCTTGCTGCAGGACAAGCAATAGGCGGCCATGTTGGCTCTAAAGTCATCATGGTGCCAGTCCAGCGTCAGTGCAGCAAAGCGTCCGCAGCACAGGGAGAGTGAACAGGCATTAGTGAGATATTAGAGCTCCACTGCTGCTGCCACTGACACACACTGCTAAGAAGTCTGGACACCTCAGAGTGTGTGTGTGTGTGTGTGTGTGTGTGTGTGTGTGTGTGTGTGTGTGTGTGTGTGTGTGTGTGTGTGTGTGTGTGTGTGTGTGTGTGTGTGTGTGTGTGTGTGTGTGTGTGTGTGTGTGTGTGTGTGTGTGTGTGTGTGTGTGTGTGAGAGTGTGTGCGTCATGGCCTGAGTACACAGTGGAAGTAGGTCACTGTGCTGTTCCCACACACACACAACATGTGTTGGTGATTACACACAGAGCTGTGGACAGTGTAAACATGAGCTCATGTAATTCTTCTGCCTAATGCTGACAAAGGGGAATGATTACTGAAAATGTGTTTATCCTCAGTCGTGGTGCGCTACGTAAAACACAAGCCGCACTTTATGGTGCAATTAACTCTAAAATGTCAAGGTCAATTACACCACTTATCTGCTTTTTGCATAACAATGATCAGTTCCACATGGCAGCGGCAGCAGCTCCAGATTTTATTGGTTGATAATTGTTCAGGGAATGCACTGATCAGCAGTTAAGGCTTTAAGATTTTCCGAACAGGGAAATGTACATTTTTAAATGCATAGAGAGAAGAGAGGAATGAGTACTGAGAATTAAAATGAAGACAACAAAATATATATATTCAATAATAATAATAGTATTAAAGGGGACCTATCATGCAAAATTCACTTTTTGATGTCTTTTCTATATAAAGATGTGTCCCCGGTGTGTCGGGGAACTCACGCAGCGTCAGAAAATAAAACCCTCTTTCTTTTCCTCCGTAACCAAATCTCTAAAAACGGGGGAACAACGGAGCTGATCCAGATTTGCGTCCGATATGACGTAATATCTGAAATGTGGACCCACGGCCCAATCAGAAACGTTGCTATCAGAAACAATGCCCGACTGTTTTGGACGTAATATGGTCGGTGTTTACATTAGCATCGCTAACACTCAGAGCTAACCTGTACTGGAGAGCATGTGTGTGAAGAAGCAGGAAGTAAAAAGGAACTCACCTTGTGGTATAACCGGCAAGAGAGAAAGCCTTTGAGCTCCAAACTGTTTCAGAGACAATCCTTGATAATCCATGATATGGTGTTTCATCACGGCAGTGTTTAGTTTAGACAGTAGCTGCCGGGTCCCGCATGAGCTGAGTTTTTTATATATTTTTTATTTATCTGAGACCTATGCTATTGCCTAAAAATAGCATGATAGGTTACCTTTAACAATGAATAGATATATAAATTACAAAAATGACATATTCAATTAATTATTTAAAATGTTTTAATCAATATGAATATTACCCTAAAACTGAAATCAAGATGATAAAATATAAAAATGTATATAAATTAAAAAGGTTACAAATCTATAAATATGGAACATTTTTAAATAATATAAAAATATACATAATAGTAGATACTAAAACTATAGGTTAAAAAACTGCATATGGAGAAAATTGAGGAAACTGTATAAATGTTAAATCAACAGCTCCAGCTGATTGCTGTGTGGTGTTTCCATCCCTCAGCGGCATCACTGATCATCACAAAAGACCAAATCCTCAGGAAAATCTCAACTCCAAAATTCAATCTGATTTCCTGTGATATCCGACATCAGTGTGACTCACTTTCAAAGCCACTCCTGTCTCTTGACATTATCCTCGCGCTACATTTTCTCCTTTTTGTTTGGCTTTCTCATGTGCTGGAACATTCCTTTGACATTTGCATCACACTTATTCACAGCAGAATGAAGAGCTTTATACAAAGGGCAGCAGACAAGATTTGGGAAAAGCTGAAGTTTAAAGATCCCCTATTATAATCTTTTTCAACATTATACTAGAGGTTTCAGATCTATACAGAACCTGTCTCTGATTGGCTGAAACACCAAACAGATCATTGCAGCATTACCCATAATCCCCTCTGTTTCAGCCCTGTTTCCAAAGTGCTGATTCTGTGTCTGTAGCTTTAAATGCTAATGAGCTGCTGCTGGCCACGCCCCTCTGAGAGATGATTGGTTTGAAAAGAACACAATGGTGCTCAAGGAGGAGATTCAGGTGATAAGGTGGGTGAGTGTTACCTTGGTTGGTTAATGGCTAATGGTTGCCTAAGTATTTTTTAACACTAGAACCGCCAACAGGTCAATTTTACCCACAGCTGTTTTTTGATGGTATGTAACTTTTTTTCAATAAAATATTAAAGTCTCCCAGTCCGTCACTTTTTCTGAAAGTGTGTTATGTAGTACCCTCTGTTGTTAAAAAGGGTCAATATGAAGTCAGATTGAAAAAAATCGCCCAAAGAAATTGCCATTTATACTTATATCCACCAGCGGGTAATATTTACCTCAAAGAAAATGCAGCGTAAACATGACATGTTGCTATAGCAACGCCTTTTGTCTACTGCGGTTCCTTATAGATAGAGAGATAGATTGAGAGATAGATTGAGAGATAGATAGATAGGTAGTTATAGATAGATAGATAGATAGACAGACAGACAGACAGACAGACAGACGGATAGATAGAAAGAGAGATAGAGAGATTTGTACCTAAACAAAACACAAGTCTAACACCAAGCGTTTAAATCAGCACTGGTAGCGATACTTTATACTTCATGCTATCTGCACAAACTATATCATATGAAAAGCTGAGAGTCCACAGATGCTATTGGTATACGTTTCATCCCTGTGCGATCAGAACTCACTGTTCTACATGATAAATAAAAGAACATTGTACCTTGAAAATCAACAGCGGGTAAATTTGACCCGTTGGCGGTTTTAGGTAAACAACGACCTCTGGCGGTTCTAGTGTTAAAGGAGCATTTTTTCACATTAGCATTCCTAATCTTGAAAATATACACATTAGTTAAAATTAAGCATTTTCCAAGCCCGAGAATTAGGAAAATTAAACAATTTCTCAACCCTGCAACTACATTTCTAACCACAGCATTAACCAGCAATGAAACATAAACTCACGGTCATCGCTGAAGTCGTCTATCAGGATGAATTCTTGAATCAGAGAATAAGGACTTCGGATCAGGACACTGGGAGGGAGGAAACAGAGGGGCGAGGGTCAGAAAACACGGTCTCATTCCTCCTGATTTATGGTGCTGCTTATGTTCGACCTCGTTACCTCTTGATGGTGCGCAGGAGAGTGGAGCGAGCCTCATTGTGGAAAGTGATGATGATGCTCGTGGAGGGAAGGTCTGAGTCATATTTCAGAGACGCACACCTGCAGAGAGGAGGGTTCATCACACAATCATCACACAGTGAGGGAAGCTTCACCTCGCTTCTCTCCAGGAACAACATGTATGTGTTACACTGGCACATCGGCCCTTGAACACACACACACACACACACACACACACACACACACACACACACACACACACACACACACACACACACACACACACACACACACACACACACACACACACACACACACACACACACACACACACACACACACACACACACACACACACACACACACACACACACACACACACACACAGCTGTGATTAGCAGAGGTGCAGTGTTGTTGCTGGAAATATCCGGTTGCCGGGTAACAGTTGCACAGTTTTCTAACGCGTTCTGCTTTAATGTGCTTCCTGTGGCTCGTAGCTTTAAGGCCTTGCCTCATATAGTGAATAGCAAAAGGAAAGGCTCCAAAGAACATACAATGAGGACTCATGATTTAAAATCTGCATGTTGGGTTTTTATTATATTTAATTTTGCACAGTGCTGACTGCAAAAGGGCAAAGAGAAGGGACGACATCCAGCAAAAGACGGCAAGCTTGATGCAGGTCCGCTGCAGTATGGGCTCAACTTTAGTACAATTTCCCAGTTTGGAATCAATAAAGTTAATCTAATCTAGTCTAGTACATCCGTTCATTTTTTGTCTAAAAAATAAAACAAATCCTTAGAAGGACACAATCAGGACACATCACATTCTTTTACAGCCATTACTGGTTTGTAAGAATATGATTTTATCTAAATCTCTCATAAATGGACCTGAAATGATTTCATATGTTTCGCCGGAGATGCACAAAATAGCTCAAGATTCCACCTACATGTAGCGCTGCTGGGTCTCAGCTGCAGGAGATGGGCTATCAGGGCCGCCCATCAAAGCAAGTGTTTACATTGATATTTTTTCCACCCCCTGTGTGTGAGAGATACCACGTATATACCCAGCAGTCAGGACAGTCAGCTCTCTCTTACCCTTCCAATAAAATCTATCTATTTCACCCTCACACAAGCTTTAAGACACTTCTCTCACTTCACTTACTCCATCCTGTAAGATTTAATCTAAATGAATCCTCAATCAGATGGTGCAGGTGAAAGCAGACGGACACACACACACACACACACACACGCACGCACGCACGCACGCACGCACGCACGCACGCACGCACGCACGCACGCACGCACGCACGCACGCACACACACACCACACACACACACACACACACACACACAACCACACACAGAGCTGTGCTTTGATCATCGCCATGTTTTACAATTACAAAATGTTTTACAAGTTCTATTGCTTCAACATAATGGCAACAGATGGTGCAGGTGAAAGCTGACACACACACACCCACCCACACCCCCCAGACCCCCCCCCACAAACACACACACACACACACCCCCACACACACCTGTAGTGTCGGGTGTCTCTGATGGACCGCTCGCTGCCCAGCCGGTCGCTCTCCTGCAGGTTGAAGGCGTGCTCTCGGTACGGGTCTTCCCCCGGCTTCAGCTGCTTCGCCGACAGGTAAGCCTTCTCATCGAAGCCCCCCAACAGCTGACTCTGCTCTGTCCGCGGGGGCTGGGTCACCTGCAGAGCACACCACCATCAATAAACAAGGACACACCTGGGCGTGTCAGTAGAAAATAACTGATAAAAAAAAACGCATTAGCGTCAGTCACTTCAAGGACACACAAACACAAAACCACTCCCTGGCGAGCAGAGGTGCCAACACGGCAGCACAACTATATGCATCCTCGTTCACTGCCAGCACTGTTCTTCTGCATCATTAAATAATACTGAGAAATGGCTGCATACAACATCCTCATCAAGAGAATTTGTTTTGAGCCGTCTGTCGTGATGCGTTGTTCATAAAAACAGACAGCATTTCATTTTTAAAGTTCACTGTTGGTATTTTATAAGAATGAACAGTCCTTCTGGTCGAACCCTTTACTCTTGTTAACTAAAATCAACTTTAACGACGAGGTAAAAACACAAATATTGTAGCAGTCCATTATTTTATATCAGAAAGACTTCTTCTTGCAGATGAGACATTAGAAAATAAGAACTGAGCAAGACAAGTTATTTTTTTTAATGACATGTCCTGAAATGTGACTCCTGCAGCAATGTGGCGATGCTGAACTCTTCGTCATGCAGCCCTTATCAAAAATGCTGCCGATTAAATTCCTGTTGATTATCTTATTGATTAAAAGTTATTGGACCTATCAGAGAGTTTTTCTGTCTTTGCTAAAACACACTTTACACACATGCTATGCCAAGTGGTGTTCTGGCCGTTTGGGGTTCAATTTAATTCTCAAGGACACTGACAAAGGAGCAGGGAATCAAACTAAGCATGAGATTAATTGAGAATTTGCTTCACATCCTCTACATTGAAGCAATGTGTGTAAGTAGTAATCTCTTCTTCTGTGGTGCTGCACTGCAATCCCACAGCAACATCCATGCAAGACTCATTCCTGCACCACTCCATTGCATCAGAACCAGCCTAATGATTGAAATGTAAATCCAAATGTTCTCATTCAAGTCACAGTGTCAGTGCTAACAAAGCAAAATGGGACGGGCTGTCATCAAAAATCAGAATACAAAGTCCATGTAATCCTCAGTGCTTAATGGGGTTTTTCTGAAAGTAGCTTTAATACTGCTGAGTGGGAGGTAAATACAGTTAATGAATACATAAAAGCAGATGAGAGAGGCTGTCATTAAAGAGAAGCTTTGGACAGATGGGAGAAAGGACGGAAAGGGTTTAAATAAAGGACGGAGCTTTGTCCTCTGCTGCTTTATTAAGCTCACAGCCAGGTTCAGGTGGGAGTGACCTCCTTTTCAGTCTCTCAGGGGGAGAGGTGGGAACATTTCAATGATTCACAGAAAGAAACATGTCTGACACAGAGACAGAAAGTACATTTAGATATCTCTTTGTTACCTCCACAGACTATAGCTCTGAAAAACTCATTGTATACTTCCTACACAAAGCGAGCATCTGGCGGTGAATGAAGTGGAGCATTGAGCAGCTAAATGAACTCAGAGATGCAAAACAGAGATAATTGAAAGTGAATATTGTACTAAAATGCATCAGATGGAAAGAAATCAGACACTGAATGAATGCTGTGTCTGATCTGTGCTTAAATAACCAGTGGTGCAAAGCGACTGACTCAAAATTCTCAAGTACTGTGTACATTTTTAAGTAATTGTACATTAATTGAGGATTTCCATTTTTCTGCTACATTATTATATTTCAAATGCAAATATTGTTATTTTAACGGCACTGTATTTATTTATAAGTTTAATAACTTTTCGATTGAGATGAGAATACAAAATATGTTTTTAGAAGTGTCAAATATGGAGATAAACTCCTTTACTCTATTTTATATGATATTAAAGTGAAATACTTTGGGTTTTGGACTTACACAACAAGATATTTAAAGACATAACCTAAGACTTTAAGAGACATATCTATTCACGAACACACATGCTATTTAATCTCAGTAGTAGCCAACATGAAACACAAGCTAATAGCTAGCTGTTCACATTAATTAGCAGCGTTAGCACTTTAACCTGCGCTCTTTTCCGGTTCATTAACACAGATTAACACACTTTGTTTCGGTAAATTAAATCATCATACCAAGCTGACAACGACCAAGAACACACAGTTTGTTAGAAAACACGGATTAGGTTGTGAAAAGCAAAGTAAAAAGTAAGCTAACGGAGTTTAGCTGACATGTAAATACCGTTAGAAGGTGTAAACAAGCTAATTTAGCATAGCAACGCCCTAGCAACACCTCTTAAAGGGCCAGGCACACAAAGATTGTCTGTATTTATGTACCAAAAACCACATTATTTTTTCTGGAATCTGAATTATCAACATTTAGCAAAACACAAATCTTTTCTTACAACTATATAATATAATATACAGTATATTTTATTGATGATATATTGATAATGTATGTGTATGTTATGGTATTTTTTATATATTTGTCATGTTTTTATTGTAGCTATTCTATTCTAAATGTATGTTATTTTCCTTAAATGTTTTAGTAAACATTTTTATATTTTTATTGTATTTCTCACTCTTTTTTAATAGTATCATTTGTAAATATGTATTGTTATATTTCTGTTATTGTTTTAAACATTTGCATTGCACATTTTTTATTTTAAATGTATGTTCTTGACTTTTTCAGAGTGGATATCCTACAGTACCTCGCCATAAACTCTTCTGATTCTAATTCAGTCACAATATCTGATAATGACACAGAAATAGGAACTCATTCTGTCACCATTACAGTGACACGACCAGCTGATCCCAGTGCTGCTCTGTGGGGAAACTAATCTAATTATCACCGCTCTGCAAATAGCCTTGCAGCACAGAGTTTAGCACCCAGAGGAAAGTTCCTCATTTTTCCCAGCTCTGTCAATTCTTCACACTCTAAGTTATTAAAGAAAACTGGTCAGATGTTCGCTAGAAATGTAGGCGTAGTGATCACAAGCAGCAGATGTCAACATATTCTTATCTTGGGGGAGACAGGAGGTTGGAAGTTGAACATAAAGGCAAGGAAACATATTAGAGGCACAAAATACAAATATGAACCTGAAAAAAGAGCAGGATAGGGTCCTTTTAAAAAACATATGTATTGTTAATGTTTTCTTTTGTAAAGCATGTTATAAAAGCTATATAAATAAAGCTTATGATTATATCTTCCACAATAATCTACATGTCATCAGAGCCTCTCTCACCAGTATAACATATCAAAGAGGTTTGGAGGCTCGTTACAGTTAAGACTCTCTTTCTGTATTTTATATCCCCGGGTAATCCCCAAGTATCAGCATGACTGCATTTTAAAAGCTATACAAAAAAGAAATGGTATCCAATGATAATAAAACAAAAATAACAGAAGGCTCTTCGAGGCTCGGTCTGTTGAATTAAATATGAAGCTCGTCTGGAAGATGAACACGTCTGCTGACTTCTTCCGGCCGAATTAAACCAAAAATCTGTGAAATCTGCCCAAAAGGCTGGAGATAAGTCCCTGCTGTGGTCGTCTTCATGATCTATTTACAAGGCCATAGATACTGTATTGATGTGTGCAAGCTTAGAGACAAGTATTTACATGTTTTGCCTAAATAAGTTAAATAGCAAAGTGAGTCATCACAAGCTCAAGCTGTGCAGCTGCATTTGTGCAAACTTCCAACACTTTATTTGTAATTGCAGTGTAGATCCTAAAGTTTCCATAGAAGGCGATTCTCTTGGACTGAGTTTGGGAGGATGTGTTAAAAAAAGATATGTAGAATATTCCCATTGGTTTAAAAAATGTGCTCAATGTGAATTTAAAGGATGTAAAAGGGGAAATAAACGGGGAATACTGGATGTCAACGTTTTTTAGACCCTTTCACAGTACTTTTCCCAGGAATAGTTACGATAGTTCCTGGGATTTTGCGTTCATACCAACGGAGAGAGACTAACTTACAGTATGGCAACACAAAAGAAAACATGGGAACGGTGGAGATGAGGTGGTGTCGGCGCTCTGGCGATTTACTCTGAAGCTGCTGGGAGTTCCAGCAGAGACACTACATACTGATATACACCTGAACCTCAGCAGGAGAGGACTCTTTAAAGTAGAGACACTACATACTGATATACACCTGAACAGCAGCAGGAGAGAACTCTTTAAAGTAGAGAAACTACATACTGATATACACCTGAACATCAGCAGGAGAGGACTCTTTAAAGTAGAGACACTACATACTGATATACACCTGAACATCAGCAGGAGAGGACTCTTTAAAGTAGAGACACTACATACTGATATACACCTGAACATCAGCAGGAGAGGACTCTTTAAAGTAGAGACACTACATACTGATATACACCTGAACATCAGCAGGAGAGGACTCTTTAAAGTAGAGACACTACATACTGATATACACCTGAACATCAGCAGGAGAGGACTCTTTAAAGTAGAGACACTACATACTGATATACACCTGAACATCAGCAGGAGAGGACTCTTTAAAGTAGAGACACTACATACTGATATACACCTGAACATCAGCAGGAGAAGACTCTTTAAAGTAGAGACATTACATACTGATATACACCTGAACATCAGCAGGAGAGGACTCTTTAAAGTAGAGACACTACATACTGATATACACCTGAACATCAGCAGGAGAGGACTCTTTAAAGTAGAGACACTACATACTGATATACACCTGAACATCAGCAGGAGAGGACTCTTTAAAGTAGAGACACTACATACTGATATACACCTGAACATCAGCAGGAGAGGACTCTTTAAAGTAGAGACACTACAGACTGATATGCACCTGAATATCAGCAGGAGAGGACTCTTTAAAGTAGAGACACTACATACTGATATACACCTGAACATCAGCAGGAGAGGACTCTTTAAAGTAGAGACACTACATACTGATATACACCTGAACATCAGCAGGAGAGGACTCTTTAAAGTAGAGACACTACATACTGATATACACCTGAACATCAGCAGAAGAGAACTCTTTAAAGTAGAGACACTACATACTGATATACACCTGAACATCAGCAGGAGAGGACTCTTTAAAGTAGAGACACTACATACTGATATACACCTGAACATCAGCAGGAGAGGACTCTTTAAAGTAGAGACACTACATACTGATATACACCTGAACATCAGCAGGAGAGGACTCTTTAAAGTAGAGAAACTACATACGGATATACACCTGAACATAAGCAGGAGAGGACTCTTTAAAGTAGAGACACTACATACTGATATACACCTGAACATCAGCAGGAGAGGACTCTTTAAAGTAGGGACACTACATACTGATATACACCTGAACATCAGCAGGAGAGGACTCTTTAAAGTAGAGACACTACATACTGATATACACCTGAACATCAGCAGGAGAGGACTCTTTAAAGTACAGACACTACATACTGATATACACCTGAACATCAGCAGGAGAGGACTCTTTAAAGTAGAGACACTACATACTGATATACACCTGAACATCAGCAGCAGAGGACTCTTTAAAGTAGAGACACTACATACTGATATACACCTGAACATCAGCAGGAGAGGACTCTTTAAAGTAGAGACACTACATACTGATATACACCTGAACATCAGCAGGAGAGGACTCTTTAAAGTAGAGACACTACATACTGATATACACCTGAACATCAGCAGAAGAGAACTCTTTAAAGTAGAGACACTACATACTGATATACACCTGAACATCAGCAGGAGAGGACTCTTTAAAGTAGAGACACTACATACTGATATGAAACCAGAAAACAAGCAAAATAGGGCCCCTTTAAAATAATGAAAAACTAAGCTTAAATTACAAAATTGGATGATGATTTGGGAGCCATACAGTTAGAAAGCATTAGTGGAGGTTTTATAGATTCAACTTGAGGTTCTGCGCGTGTTGCAGTAATGGAAAGAGAAGCTCACCCATGTCCAGACCTGAACAGCACATTTAACCCAGTTCTCTCATGAAGTGTTTATATGGTGACGTGTTGGGTTAAAAAATAAATGGTGACAGTGATAGTCAGAAACAAGTCTGAGCAAGAGAGCCAGCCTCATCTGAAGACGTGGTGATGGATGTGTATCTGAGGTCAGATGTTTACAGATGTGTTGATTATTGCTAATGTTACAGAGGGATTTACAGTGTTTCTGTACGGAGAGTTCATGTGTTGCTGGGAAATTAGAGCACTCAACGCAGGAAATGAGAGGAAAAAATGTAGCCATGCAGTGCAAACAGATTTCACAGATGAGGTCATTAGTGAAACAAATGATGCTAATGAAAGGGCTTATGGGAAAAGAGAGAGAGGGAGAGAGGGGGAGAGAGGGGGAGAGAGGGGGAGATACTGTAATGAAAGTAATGGATGAAAAAACAGAAGGGGGGGACAAAATAATATTTAAAAAAGGGAGCAATGATTGAGGAAAGACAGATAAGAGAATAATGAATGATGTAACGAAGGAGGGAAGGTGTATGGATATAGGAAGAGTTGACACGTGGAAAAGAAGGGAGGGAGACACAATGATAAAAGAGAAGGGTGCCACATGGAGAAGATATGATAGAAAATGAGAAAATGAAATGAAAAACAACAAAAGGGAAAGTCAAAAGTATAAATAAATAAGATTTAAGTTGGCTGGATGTTTAATGATGTCCTTTGCATTTGTAAAGTGTCTTAAAAGCACTCTGTAAATAGATAAACAGCAAGTATATAAATACTAAGAAAGAAAGGATTATAAAACTAAGTAAATGCAGTGACCCTCTCTCTCTCTCTTTACTCCCTCTCCTCTCTGACTTGTCGCTGAACAAACTGCTGCAGAAATGTCACTTTGGTGACGGAGGGCAACGACCCGCTGAGCAAACCAAAGATTACCACAGAAGAAGAAACCCTAAAGCACACAGTTCAAACATCGCTCTGATTAAAGTCCTGTCCAGCAGCGGAGATAAAATCCCTCTTTTCAACGATCAGACACTCAAAGTGCTTCCACATTGCATCCTCTGATCATCCCCACATTGTTGGCCTGCGTTCACACACTCATGCAGACTTTTTATTCCAATATAAAACATGATGTGACTTCCTAAGCAGGAGTAAATGCAACAACTGCTTTCACCTTGAATTATGAAATCAGCGTTTAATGAGCGTGCCGCAGCAGAGAGGAGCTTCCTGACATGTTGGCACTCATCCCCGCCGCACATGAGCTCCAGCATGTCGCATTTCCACAACAGCCCGTCTCATAAAAGTACAGCTGGATACGGCTGTTAGTCATTATTATCTAAATATTTCATTTGCAGGTTTTTTTCTAAAGTAGAGGTTCCCCCTTTCCCTGAAGGAACTCCTTTCTGTCATTGAGTAGACTAACCCCAATTAGGCGACATATTTAATGCATGTTTTTATATTTAATTCAGTGCACAACAAAAACAGCTGAAATACAAATGGATATAAAACAACAAGAAGCAGCAAATCCTCACATTTGAGCATTTTGGATTAAAGGTCCCATGTCATGCTTTTCCGGTTATTCCCCGTCCCCTTGTGTGTTCTGTAGCTTTCTCTGCATGTAAACGGTCTGCAGAGTCAAACCCTCAAAGTACACCCTGTAGCGAGTAAAACTCTAACACAGAGAAGACCTGTCTGTGCTGCCCCAGAACGCCTCGTTGGACATTTTCTTTTTCCATTGTTTGCTTCCTGGGTTCTGTGACGTGTGAACACCCAAATCAACAACAAATGACCGGATTGGCCCAAATGGACCAATCCGCGGAGCCCCTCACTCACCAGGATCCCTTGGCTAACTAACAGGGAGTCCCATTGACTTGCATAGAGCTCCCTGAACGTTGGTAATAGACTTTACCTCACATTGACTATATACAGTATTGATTGTCCTTCCTCCTTATCTTCCAACCATTTGGACGCAGACATGCATTTCCCCATAACGATGTTGCTTAACAACCGGCGTAAACGGACCTTCGCGTGCTATCAAGCAGTGAGCGAGAGATGTCCTGTTCAGATGACGTCAAATCCAACGGGATGCCATAAATAAACTACCCAGAATCACACTACACACCTACGCAATGATTACATTCAGGCAGACTGTAGAATACAACCTCTTTGGACCATTTATATACTTATTGAAAACAAGCTACAAAATGTAATACCTTGGAAAATGCTGTTTAATACTTTTTAAGACTTCTTAATAGCCTTCATTTTCGCTAATTTGATTTCAACTTGTGATACTTTTTAAGACCCCGCGGACACCCTGGATAGAGAACAGAGAAAAGCAGGCTAACGTGAAGCTTGTTTGTTTACTATAGCTCGTGAATTTCATATGGAATCAAATAATAATGAAATACAGCACGGGGAATGATTTGTTGATTATATTTTGTATGATTAATCTGAATCTTCAAAGTTACTTAAAAGATTAAATAAATGGAGTAACAAGCATGTAAAATGAATTAGAAAATAAATACTCCATTAAAGTACATGTAACTAGTATACTTAATTAAGTACAGGCACGTGCACAAAGTGGGCTTGAGCCCCTGCCCTTTTTCTTCCTCCAGAGAAAGTGCCCTTTTTTCCTCTTTTTTATTTTTTATATAAATGAATATATATCTACTGCTGTTTGCGTTTCCCTTTCCAAAAATATATTGATTGAATACAAAATAAAAATATCAGGTCGGGAGATTAGACTGTGAAGTTCCGGTGCTCTCTCTAACCTCCTTCCCTCCCACCACGTCTCGCGCACAGCGGTGCGGACAGTCCCTTCAGGCAGACAGGTAGCAGCACCTCCCTCCTTACAGTCCCATGATATAATAATAATAATAATAATAATAATAATAATAATAATACATTACATTTATAAAGCGCTTTACCTGGTGCTCAAAGCGCTTAATATGCCGGCTTTTCTTGGCTTGTTTGAAGGTGAGTGGTGATGAACAAATGACTAAACTGCCAGTGCCTCGAGTTTACAGCTAATTAGCCAAAAGACAAAAACAAATAGAGTTAACTAAGGTAGGTTACTAGCTAATGGATAAGTTAGCTCAAGGTTTAGCTAAGGCAATTTATCATGGGCATACAGGCTAATGTACTTAAGGGGAGACACTTAAAATG
>NC_136905.1:82315104-82347604 GCF_949606895.1 Notothenia rossii | reverse complement strand
AAGATTGAATCTAAATCCACAAGATTAATCCTCTATCAGCTGGTGCAGGTGAGAGCACACAGACAGACAGACAGACAGACAGACAGACAGACAGACAGACAGACAGACAGACAGACAGACAGACAGACAGACAGACAGACAGACAGACACACACACACACACACACACACACACCATGGGCGGTTCTCTAGGGAGGAAACAGGGGTCCTGTAACACTGAGCTGGGACACAGGTATTATCAGCTAAAATAACTTAAATTAAGTAAAAGTAAACGTACTGTGCAGAAAAATGACTCCTTCCAGTGTTTATATATATTTTTAGAAACAGAAATACATAATGTATCTCTAGCAGGAAATTGGAATGTGCAACAATAAAATAAAAATAAGAGAAGTAAATCCAAAAATGACTACATATATATAAAACAAGTTAATGTTTTATCCGACAATTTAAAATACTTTGCTATCTATAAATTAACAATATGATCAAAAATAATGTATACAAATATGTGCACATTGTGTATAATACAATATAAAACAGTAATAATAAAAAAAAGGGGACTATTTATTCTGTAAAATTATATTTCTGTCATAAA
Organism: Notothenia rossii; assembly: GCF_949606895.1. Taxonomy (NCBI): domain Eukaryota; kingdom Metazoa; phylum Chordata; class Actinopteri; order Perciformes; family Nototheniidae; genus Notothenia; species Notothenia rossii. The sequence continues at coordinate 82,347,013 of NC_136905.1, read as the reverse complement.
ATATATTAAACAAAAACAACCTGTATGGCTTAAACCCACCAACATGTTCATTTCAGTGAAGTGACCCTTTCGCTCCCGTGCTGCTCCCCCCGTCCGGCAGCCAGAACAACATCTGCAGCTTATTTATTATCCCGGCTATAAGAAGACTTATTATTCAGCCTATGCATTTTAATTATACATTTAACCGAGCCGCCTGCAGCTCACACAGAGAATAAGAAGCAGCTGAACTGATCATGAAGAACAAGGAAGAAAAAACAGTCTTTGAACAGCAGCGGCATGAATATTCAAAGGAGATAATTCTGGATTTAAACAGGTGACCTCCTGCTGCTTTGACTTAGTCAGTGCAGGAATAATTCAGAGGCATTACACAGAAAGTTAGAATATATTAGACTGAGAGGAAACTTCTCTACAAATCTATAACAGCTTTGAAAAGTCTGCAAAGAAATGAGACTGGAGCAAAAACACCCCCAGAGAGTAGAGGGAAGGAGGCTGACATATTTTCATTTGATTGTGAAAAAAATTATAAAAACGCCCCTCAGTATGAGCCCATGCAACCCCACCTATATACTAAGTTTGTGTGTGTGTGTGTGTGTGTGTGTGTGTGTGTGTGTGTGTGTGTGTGTGTGTGTGTGTGTGTGTGTGTGTGTGTGCGTGTGTGTGTGTGCATGCGTGTGTGTGTGTGGTTCTTTACTTGGTCACACATTCAGAATATCCCTTGAATGAAAGTACAGAAAGTAGAAGTAGTTGTTCTGCAGAAGAATTGCCTTCATATGTGTTATTAAATATACCAGAGCCCAGTCTGCTCTGATTGGTTAGCTGGCCGGCTGTGATGTGATTGGTCAACCACCTAGAGATGTCCCGTCCCTTAGCCTATCACGTACAATGTGTTGGAGCACTATAGCCAATAGGAGCGTGAGTGTTACATAGTGATGTCACTATGTCCCTGAAGTAAACAAAGGGGTCCAATGAAGGCGTTTCAGGCGGGGGGGTGCCAGATCTCTCTCTATGCATTGCTTGCTGCTGCTATTGCTGCAGCTACTTCCACGTCGCTGCTGCTCGCCTGCCCCACCACCACCCCAGCTTCCACCCCAGCTTCCACCCCAGCTCCACCCAGCTTCCACCCCAGCTTCCACCCCAGCTCCACCCAGCTTCCACCCCAGCTCCACCCCAGCTTCCACCCCAGCTTCCACCCCAGCTCCACCCCAGCTTCCACCCCAGCTTCCACCCCAGCTTCCACCCCAGCTTCCACCCCAGCTCCACCCCAGCTTCCACCCCAGCTCCACCCCAGCTCCACCCAGCTTCCACCCCAGCTCCACCCTAGCTCCACCCAGCTTCCACCCCAGCTTCCACCCCAGCTTCCACCCCAGCTTCACCCAGCTTCCACCCCAGCTTCCACCACAGCTTCCACTCCAGCTCCACCCAGCTTCCACCCCAGCTTCCACTCCCCCAGCTTCCACCCCAGCTCCACCCCAGCTTCCACCCCAGCTTCCACCCCAGCTTCCACCCCCCCAGCTTCCACCCCAGCTTCCACCCCAGCTTCCACCCCAGCTTCCACGCCAGCTTCCACCCCAGCTTCCACCCCAGCATCCACCTGTGGACTCGGGGGATAGTTATCTCATCATCACTCATCGTGCTATGTATATCTGTGGAGTGATGAGGTCCGAGCCTAGACGCCAAACTCAACCAAATGCTGCTTCTAATAAACATGTTAAAGAAACACGTGAGCTGTCTGACTGAAATGCTTTTAAATGTTTCTGGTTTTACATCATCAAACAACTCTGGAAAATAACACTGGACACACAGGACTTGGTGTTCACGTATAAACAGATATGAGTGGAGATCATTCTGACTATCTTCAAGTGCTCCTAATGTAATCCCTTTATAAAAACATGCACTGCAGAAATTAAAAAGTGCTTCACCAACCACAACTCAAAATGCTGCTGGTTTGAGATGAAATAAATCACTTGTTCTAATCTCACCCACACGGTCAGATGCATGTCGTGTACAACTGAAAGAGTGAAACACATCTCTCCTCTGTCCTCTCTCTCTGCAGCTCTTGGAGGTTAATCTCATTATGCATGTAGCCCCCCCCGCCCCCCTCTGTGTTTATAGAGAGGGAGGTCACGGGGTCACAGTAACATCTGGCTCAGGGCTGCAGATGTTCGTCTTCATCAGGTCGGACAGAGCTGCTCCTCTCGAGGCGCTGCTGTCAACATTATCTGTGGGAATACAAACGGAAACAGGAAATAATGCATGATGGCACTGTTTTCTGTTGGAATAAAACACAAAACATGATACAAGAACATCAAATAATGCATTATGTCACATTTCCCCCTGAGAGTATGAACCAAAACATTACAAAAAACACTCTGTTGTGACTTTTATCTGTTATAATATGGACCACAAACATAAAATAAAGCATTACGTCACTGTTTTCTCTTGAAATATGGTCCAAAACATAGTAAAATAACACAAAAAGTGGCACCGTGTCTCTGTTATCTCTGGGATTATAACCCAAAACATGAAATAATGCACATGTGGTCACTTTTTTCTGTTATAATATTAATCAAAACATCATCTAATGCACGTTTTTAACATTAGCTACGGGAATATAAACAAAAATCAATAAATCAAAACATGAAATAATGCACATGTGGTCGTTGTTATATCTGGAAATATGATATAAAATACATGATTATAAATAAAACCCTTTGATCCAAAACATACATTTAAAAACATAAAAAAGTGCACTGTCAATTTGATCACTGGGAACTAAAATAGTTCACATGTTTTCAGTGTTATCTCCTAAAACATTCGAAAACACATGAAATACAAACTTGAAAAAAAGCATTATGTCACGGTTTTCTGAGAACATGTGATCCAAAACACGACAGCACATATACCGTATACCGTATATAACTATTATCTCTGAGAACACAAACCAAATCATAAATTAGTAGAAGGGAATATGGACCAAAGCACAATACTGCTGTCACTGTAGTATATCCAAAACATACAAACATGCCCTGCTGTCATGGTGACATCTGAGACTATGGACCTCTACTAAAACAAGGCACACGTTGTCACTGTTTTCTGTTGGAATAGAACACAAAACATGAAACAAAAACATAAAATATTGCATTTTGTCACTGTTTCCTCTGAGAATATGGACCGAAACACAAAGAAAACACACTCTGCTTCCCTGCAGCGGAGGAAACGTCTCTGCAGATTCAGAATAAAAAGCGTGCAGCTGTCAAAGGACACACACACACACACACACACACACACACACACACACACACACACACACACACACACACACACACACACACACACACACACACACACACACACACACACACACACACACACACACACACACACACGCGCGCACACACACACACACACACACACATACCATGTATACATCACTTCAGGGGACATTACATTGACTTACATGCATTTCCTGGAGACTTATCCTAACCTTAACCCTAACCAAGTCTTCACCCTAAAATTAATGATTCCCCTTATGGGGACCTCAATTTTGTCCCCATAAGGGAGGCGAGTCCCCACACGTGACTGTGTAAACAGATTTAGGTTCCCACAAGTATAGTAATGCTAGGCCACACACACACACACACACACACACACACACACACACACACACACACACACACACACACACACACACACACACACACACACACACACACACACACACAAGCCTTCCTTGTGACAACAGTCTTTTCTTCTCCTCTGGCATAGCAGACATGCAGCGTGTTTCCTTCCAAACAAAGAAGATCTAATTTCACTTGTAAATATTTGGTGTCTGTGTGTGTGTGTGTGTGTGTGTTAGCCTCAGGTGAGTTATGGGAGTGTGTGTGTGTGTGTGTGTGTGTGTGTGTGTGTGTGTGTGTGTGTTAGCCTCAGGTGAGTTATGGGAGTGTGTGTGTGTGGTTTAAAGCAGAACACACTTGAGGCCGGTGTTTGAGGATATCTCCATGTGTCCTGCAGCTCCACCCGTCTGAGACAAACACAGCTTTGTTCCAGCAGACGTCACTTGGAAAAAAGCTGTATCTGCAGACTGACAGCACACAGATTAGGAAAACAGTCAGACTTATTTAGGGGTGGTGATGATGTCGGTGGTGCCGTAACTTAAAGAGCGGGGAAAAACAGCTGCTGTGGTGCGGAAACCTCCATCTGTTGGGGTTGGTTTGTTTGGTTGTCTTACATGAACTGGCAACACTGGTGGAAATGGATTCCTGCAGGACTGAGCTCAGAGACATGGAGTGACCTCACAGAGACTGAATATGACTAGAAAGAGACACCCAATTAGATCATCATTTAAAAAAATCAATTTGATATACAGTAGGCCTAACTAAAGACGTGATATCCACTCCGCTAAACAAAAACTGATTCCATTTCATTTTGGTTCAAACGTTAAAACAGGTTTGGATCCATTTGTTGCATCTCATTTGCTCTTAATCACACTTTCCCTGATCACTGCCACGAAAGACGAAACCTGAGGTTGGCTGTGACCGTTAAGGAAAACATTCACACATCTGTTTCTGTCGGTGGTGTATCACTTCAGTTCCCCGTCATAAGAGCAAGCTGCTAACATAACCAGAATATAGTTGGACTGATGGATCATTGCTTTACTCCCTGCTGCTCTGCTTCTACACGTTGCATCCAATGGGTAAAACACGATATATGGAAAAAGACCTCGTGCAACCTCATTAAAATAACTATCCTCACAGCTGTGTGTTTCCCCTGCTTTAAAACGTTTCAGACATTGAATCTGCTTAAAGTGTACAATTTCTGATGATGGGAAACCTGTGAGCTATACAGTCACACCAGGACACAGGGGCAGAAGGATTCCTACAGTGTGTGTGTGTGTGTGTGTGTGTGTGTGTGTGTGTGTGTGTGTGTGTGTGTTATGCAAACATTGACTGTAAGAGAGTACACACTAAACACACACACACACACACGACTGTGCATGCAGAGCTCGATGATCACTGGTTACAGCTGCGAGGTGATTGGCTGAGTTTCCACTATTATCATAGAGGAATTCCTTACAGGCTTACAGGAGAGGAGAAATTGTGTGTGTGTTTCTTCTCACGTTATTTGAAGATGAGTGAGCAAACATCCAGACTGAGACCTCTGTGTGTCTTTGTTTTCGGCGTTCCTGAAGGCAAGATAAGTGCCCGTTTCTGTGTGTGCGTGTATTTTGTGTGGTGTGTGTTATTTTTGGCATAGTCGTCTGAAATGCCAGCAGTGTTTCTAGGCGGAACTAAAAAGTATCTGAACACACACACACACACACACACACACACACACACACACACACACACACACACACACACACACACACACACACACACACACATGTAGCTTCTATAAAAAGTACTTTCAGATTGCGTCTCCATGAAAAGACCAAAGTGGAGTAAAGCTTCTTCACTCAGGGGAAAGAGCCCTAAAAGAGGTTGCATTCTGCGTTTTCTTTCTCCTGTAGTGTGATATAGGCGTTAGTGCATGTCAATGGTCTGCAAAGGCTAACATCCCAAAGTTGGAGTCCTTGTTGTTGACCAACCTACATAAACTCATTCATTAATGTAATATTAGGGGTGTCGGATGCGTTTTCTGCGGTTTTTTTGCTCGTTTTTTATTTTTTACAATAAAACACAATTTTCCATCAGCATTTTGTACTTGATCCATAAAGTAAATACTATTCAAAGCTGTTGAATAAGTAAGGGATAATGTGCTGCGACGCGGTCATTATGGGGAAAAGAACACCGACAGGCTGATCAGGAGCCCGACGCGAAGCGGAGGGATCTAGATCGGCATGAAGGTGTTCTTTTCCCCATAATGACCAAGTCGCTGCACATTATCCCGCTTATTACATGGCCACATTCTCAACAAAGTAACGTTATGACTCCCAATATTAATTTAAATGCTTTTATGGATTTAGAAAATGATTTTATTGATTTAAAAAAAGTTGTATGTATTGATTTAAATTGACATGCATCCGCTAAGAAAAATAGTCCGTTGTTACTGTTTGAACTAACGTAGCAACGGCAGGAACTGCTTCGATAGCGTTTTTGAGGAGCTTTTTGATTACAGATTTGAAAACATCGCTGCTTGCTTTATAAGTATCACAATTCATTATGTCAAAACTTGGAAAGTATCTAGATATCCCTGCCCTAATGCCAAAGTAACTGGCAACTGAATATGTGTCGCCGTTTCATGTCTATGTCTGGACCGTTGCGTAAAAAGGAAGATTTCTGCCCGTTAGTTCTCCGCTGTTTTCTTGTCGCTCTAGTCTTGTTTTTTTCTTTTTCGGCAAAATTGTATTAATTAAATCGAACGGACTTGTTTGTGTAGATGTGAGCCTCCTTAGCAACGGTCAATAAGTCCTTGACAGCGGTCTGTCTGTTCGGTATTAACAACGTGTCACGTGTTCTGAATTGACCAATCAGAATCGAGTATTCAACTAAGCCATGTAATAATTGTATTTAAAGGTCTCATGTCATGGTCATTTCTACTGATCATAATTCCATTGTTGAGGTCTACTAGAATAGATTCACATTGTTCAACGTTCCAAACTCTCATTGGTTTCTCAAACAGCATCTCTGTATAGCATGTGTATTCACTCTCTGTCCTACACCGACAACGAGGCGTTCTGGGGCAGCATAGACAGGTCTTCTCTGTGTTAGGAGTTTTACTCCCTACAGGGTGTACTTTGAGGGTTTTGACTCTGCAGACCGTTTACATGCAGAAAAACCTTCATAACACACAAGGGGACGGGTGATAACCAGAAAAGCATGACATGGGACCTTGAAGATAAAAGTGCAATATCTCCCTTACCTCAAATGAGTAGATAGCAGAAACATGAGTGGAAATCTTTCTTTATTTCTGGTTAAAGCCACACACACAGACGCTCTCAGTCTTTATACAGTATACACACAGCGGGATAAATACTCCCACTGAATAAAAATGAGATTATTTCAGGAACAGTCGTAGCGAGGAAGTGTGCAAACTTTTAAAGAGAAGAAGAAGAGGAGGAGAGGAGGAGGTTGTTTTCAAGAAGCAGGAGACGAAGGTAATGCTACAACTTGTGGGGAGAACCTGCGTGATTCAGCGGTTAAAACACACATGAAAATCAACTGAAAACACTTTCATTTGAATTACTCGTGACCGGGGGACTCCTGCGTCTCGTGCGCAGACGGTAAAGAGACACTTTTTATATTTGTATTGCCTTTAAAACACAGATTCACTTTCAGGTTATTTTTTCATACACTTGTGTGATTTGACAATAAATAAAACACACGTCTCGTTAAAGTGCTGAACGTAACTTTGAGAACCGTCTCTCAGCGGGACTCTGTAACTTTTAGAAGATGTAACACAATATTATTATTCATTATAAGCCTCGATGAATCTCTATTTGTGCTACTCTAACAACGCTGAAAGTCCTCATTATTGTAATTATTTTTGAGTAAATCCATCGTTTATGAATATTAAAGAAAAATACATGTGTGTTCCATCAAAGCGATCACGTGATTTTACGCGATCAAGTCATCCGAATATATTCAATTTAATGTCAAATTTGAGGTTTGTGAAACCCATGAACTTTGTCATGTTTTTGTCTATAACCCAAATCATCTTAATTTACTGTCAGTGAAGGTTTTAAAAAGTGGTAAAATGTCAACTTTTAAGAAGCTGGAAGACGGGAATTTGGGCTTTTTTGATAATAAAAAAAAAAATCAAAATGGATGCCGTTTTATTTTGTTGATTAAATTGTGATTTTTCAGTGATAGCTACTCGATTGACTTGATTGTTCAAAAGTTACAAAGCCCCGCTTTAAAGGAGTTTAACTTCATAAACATTGAATGTCTCGGAAACACAAATGGTGTATTATTAATTATTTGTAAATCTAGATATCAAAGACGTCATTTTGAGTATTTCTTTAAGGGTTTCACTTTACCAAGTACTTCTCAAATCTCACAGCGTTTCAGAGGTTTTCTTCAATAACTAAGACTTCATATTCTAATAGAGTATTTTAAAGATATTTTGAAGTTTTTTTCTGTTGAATTATTGATATAATTATTGATATTTGTGGCGTAATATGACCCTCATGTTTTATTTCTTCTAGCTACAATAACAGTAATACGTACGTGAAGAAGACACATGTGAATACTTAAAAAAGGCCTTAAAGACACGATGATGAAGGACAGACATCAACAAGGAGGTCTTTTCGGCCACATTGATGACGATAATCTCAGAGAACATTATCTTGAATTGACTTCTTTAAACTCAGAATATTTTAGAGTTGTTCCTCTCACACGTGTGTCTTTAAAGTCTCAGAGAATATGTTTTAAAATCTTGTTTATTTACTAATTTAATCTCAGACAATATTCAACTTTTTCTCTGATCAATTATTATTATTTGGTTCCAGTAGTACGACCGTTACACACCTTATAAAGCAGACACAGGAAAACTTAAAACAGCTTGACAGAGATGAAGGTGAATGATGTTAGTTGCGGAAATCGCCTCAAATGTTTCAATTAAAAACAGTAACGTGAGACGGCCGCTGTGTTGTCATGCTAACACACATCATGTGAGTACAATCTTCAGAGTCACAGAAAGGCCTTTAAAGTGAACTCCTGCAGAGCGAGGCGCACAGCGTCACAGGAGCAGGAGATGAAACCTCTCAAGGTGAGAGCGAGCCTCGTCTTCCTCTCGGCGTCTGTCAAAAGCGATGAGAAGTGAGTCTCTTCCAGCGCTTCATGCTTTTTAAATGTCAGCCGGTGATTGTCCGGCACAGTCCTCGCGTTCCTTCATGCAGGGAGCCTGTGATCCAGGAGGAGGTCTTGCTCTGAGGGTAAAGAAACGTCTGTGCTCCTGTGAGGTGCTGCCTCCTGAAGCCTCCTCCAGAACATCCACACAGCAGCACAGGAGCTTGTTTATTAGTAAACAGTCGTTGTTGTTGTTACTGCTCGGTGGGACACACGGTGCGGTCTTTGCAGCAGAAGTAGTGCACCACCACTCCGTTTGGATACCTGGCAAACGCGCTGCAGAGAGGAAGAGGTCGTTAGAGGAAGGGCTTTGTGTTGAGGCTTTCAGCAACACTTAGGAGAGGAGGGGTCACTCAACAGAAACTAACAGCAGCTCAGAGCGGAACTCAAACTGGAGACGAACACATCTTAGTTAAGAGAGGAGATTTGAAATGAAGAATACTGTTGTTATTAGAGAGGGGTACCGAGCCCCGGGGCTGAATTATTAAAGACCGTGGTACCGTTAAGCTCCGACGTTAGCCGTCTTTTTATCGGTACTGGAGACATTTAAAAAAGACATGTCATATGTATTATTGCTAAACAAACATTATATTGCAGTTTCAGTTTCGCCAACTCAGTTTCTAATACGCAAAATACGTGTCTGATTATTTTTGATCTTTCCAATCCAGACGAGCGATCTCTCTCCCCCGTCTGTGTGCGAGGGGGCGGGGCGGTACACACACACACACACACACACACACACACACACACACACACACACACACACACACACACACACACACACACACACACACACACACACACACACACACACACACACACACACACACACACACACACACACACACACACACACACACACACACACACACACACACACACACACACACACACACACACACACACACACACACACACACACACACACACACACACACACACACACACACACACACACTTTCCCCGTCAGGTGTTATGTATGCTAGCAGCAACACACAGAGTTAACTCAATGATACAAACATGGGTTAATGACTAGAAGTAACTGAGTTATTTATTTAGTTAAAGTTTCAGCTATTCTGTCATCAGATTATTTAATACCATGTGTTAAAGCATTGTTGTTTCTTTTGATGTGAAATATGATGTATTTAATTTAAATAAAAAGCAATGTTACTTTTGTTCACAATTTCTTTAGTTAGTTTACCTTATTTTTTTCTTCAAAAGAACCGATAAGAGTACCGTTAAAAGACCGGACCGATAAGCGGTATCGATAAAAGTAGTAGTACCGTTAAAACCTTAACGATACCCATCCCTAGTTATTATACACTGGGAATATCTTAATGAGGTTAGATGATAACCCTTCTAGGAAAGACACTTCAGTGAGTGTAAAATGATAAGAGTTATTTGTCATGAACTCATATTAAGGGCTGAAACTTCACTGAAGATGTGTAAGCTATCTGCTGTCCTGATTACAATGGGGAGCTCATTCCACCATTTTGGAGCCAGGATAGCAAACCCACGTGTTTTTGCTGATGGGAACTTGGGTCCCCCTCGCAGTGCGGGTGCAGCGAGCTGATTGGCTGATTGGCTGATGCAGAGCGGAGTGCACGTGCTGGGGTGTACGGTTTAATTGCATTCATCTCAGAAAAGAGATGATTGATTCCAGATTTGAGCTAATAGCTAATAGCTAATAGCATCTGCTGTCTTTAGGCTTAATGTCACAGTAAGTACATTTATCCCAAATCAAACATCATTAAAAGTCATTTAAATGAAGAAGGTTAAATGTATTTGTGTACATATGTAATGTAATGACACATTTTGAATAAAAGTGAAACAACAAGGATTAGAAAAACAAATTAAAAATTAAAAAATAGATAAATTAATGCTTTTTAAGAACTTAATAGTTAGAGTGCATACATGAGAGTAACACATGCGTCACTTCTGGGCAAAAAATGACGGCTCCGCCCACTTTTTTGGGGGAGAACAAAGCTGTAATTTGAACGGCGGTAAATTCAAATTCTGAAGTTTTTGCCAATCCGATCAAACATTTAAGAAAACCGTGATTTGTGGATCTTCAAAGAGCCCGGTTACGATGGCCAGTCAGACAAACAATTATATTAAATCATTTGAAATCGACGATCGGGCTCGATATATGGTTAAATATAGCAGTAGGCGATCGATGTCCATAGATGAGAGTAACATCTACGTCACTTTACGGCCCCGCCCACTTTTGGGGGAAACCAACGCTGTCATTTGAACGGCGATCGAGCCTGAAGCCAAAGAGCTCTTCTGTTACTGTCCTTTCTTCTTAGAGGAAGTTCAGAAACACTGAACTCTGGATTTGTTTTTAATGTTTGAGGCGCAATAAACGACACAGCAGCTTTTTGGCATGATAACACATTATTTTCTGCCTCGCTCATGAGTGTAACAGCTGACGAAATTACAGCCTCGCCTACTGATTTTAATTTAACCATATCGAGACCGATCGTTGATTTCAAATGATTGAATGTGATGTTTGCCTGACTGGCCATCGTGATCGGGCTCTCTGAAGATCCACAAATCCACGGTTTTCAAACATTTCTGATCGGATTGGCAAAAACTTCAGAATTTGTATTGACCGCCAATCAAATGACAGCGTTGTTTTCCCCAAAAAGTGGGCGGGGCCGTAATCTCCGCCTGGTAGTGACATAGGTGTTAAGTCTCATCTATATTGTTATTCATAAAAAATGGTAGAAAAAGGAATAAAGGATAATAACGTGTTACCTGTTTCCTATCTTCTTCTTGCAGACTCGGCAGGTCTTCTCCTCGGTGATGACACACTTCGCCTGCTGGTGGAAGATCCTCTCCTCCTGCACCTGCAACATCGAGACAGAGGAGTAAAAAGAAACATCTTAATATTTTTGTTTTTGTGGAAAAGAGTGAGCTGTAAATGTTCCAGAGTCTCACCCGGAGGAATTCTGCCTGCAGCAGGCTCTTCAGGACCTGGTTGCAGCGTTTCCTCTGAGCCCTCTCCTCCAGGACGCTCTCCAGGAACACGCGGATCTCTCTGATCTGAGTGTTAGCCGGGAGCAGGTTGATGGCCTGGGAGAGAAACAACAGATATAACTTTGTTAGAGAGTGTTGAGCAGACTTTAGGAGTTTCAGTATTAGCAGGGACTTTAAAGAGCGCTCACCAATCATGGTCAATCTGGGGGATTTACATTACCCACAATGCATTTCAGTCATGTATTTGGTGCAGGAGAATAATATCTATCGTTGTGCAAGGCAAGTTTATTTTGATGGCGAATGTTATTTCTTATGGCTGCAAAAGCATTAAGTGCAAAAGAAACACATTCTAAAATCATACGTAAATACATTTAATGACGGTGATGAAGAAGCGAGACATTAGAGCAGGGGGGTCAAACTCAAAGACACAGTGTGCCAAAAATAAAAAAATGGGTACTAGTCGAGGGCCGGACTGGTTCAATGTTTATTGCAGAACTTATTGAAATGAACTTATTGAAATGAACTTATTGCACATATTAAACCTGGAACTAACAAAGCTTCAATGATTGCCTATAAAAACAACATTAAACATTAAATAATCAGTTCATTCATTTCTTATGGCTCTATCTGCAGCTTCTCCAGAGTCATTTCTTATGATTACATTTTCCCACAGGCCAACAACAGCTTCAACAAAACTATTTCCCTCAAAGAGAAACCAAACATGCCCTGTTGTCGTGAGAGAGAAAGTGCAGAAGGAAACATCCATTAAACTCATTGTGCTGCTCTGTGATGCTAGCTCAGATACTTGGCATCTCATCTTGGGTGCAAGGTCATCAATGTTTGGGCTCAGGCTCTGAGCTGAGGAGACCCTCAGGATGGAGTGAAGGTGTGCGTGCAATATACCGGAGGGCCAGATCTAATAGAAATTAGAAATTATCCTGAGGGCCGAAATTAAATCCACCACGGGCCTGATTTGGCCCCCGGGCCTTGAGGTTGACTCGTGGTCTAGAAAAAGAGAGAATAAGAGGTATACAAATACAAGAACAAAATTGACAGGATGTGAAAACGTATTTGATTTAGATGGGAGTTATCAGAATCCTTCCATCAGAATAAACAAGTTAGTTTATGAAACTAAAATAGTGTGTAGACAACATGTGGGATTAAGATTGTATTCTGAGAAAGACTCCAGAGTAGAGTTGGAGTATATTTAGCAGAAAATAGCAAATAAAAAAGAAGAAACTTGGATAGATCTGAGAAATAAAGTGATTACATTTAGAGATAAAGTGTTGAATTTTAGCAGTAAATCTGAGTCCAACAAAACTCTAAACTCACTTATTATTATGGAATTTGAAGCTTTAACTTTAGGTACATGTTGATAACACTTTTACTGAGGTTACATTTTGAATGGAGGATATTTCCACAGTATTTCCACACTATATTATTACTCTGTTTACTTTGACTTCTTCCTCCACAGATCAAATTAGCCACACGGCAAACAGTTGGCTGCTGTTTGTTTTGAACTCCCTCTCTGTGTGTGTGTGTGTGTGTGTGTGTGTGTGTGTGTGTGTGTGTGTGTGTGTGTGTGTGTGTGTGTGTGTGTGTGTGTGTGTGTGTGTGTGTGTGTGTGTGGCCTAGCATTACTATCCTTGTGGGAACCTAAATCTGTTTACACAGTCACGTGTGGGGACTCGCCTCCCTTATGGGGACAAAATGGAGGTCCCCATTAGGGGAATGATTAATTTTAGGGTGAAGACTTGGTTAGGGTTAGGCATGTGTTGGTTAAGGTTAGGATAAGTCTCCAGGAAATGCATAGAAGTCAATGTAATGTCCCCTGAAGTGATGTATACATGGTGTGTGTGTGTGTGTGTGAGAGAGAGAGAGTTTGTGTGTGTGTGTGTGTGTGTGTGTGTGTGTGTGTGTGTGTGTGTGTGTGTGTGTGTGTGTGTGTGTGTGTGTGTGTGTGTGTGTGTGTGTGTGTGTGTGAGAAAGGCATCGCTGATCTGTATTCAACTCTCAGGCCTTTCAGAATAAGAGTCTCTCAGTGGTTTTATTGGTGTTTTGTTCAGAAGCTCTCCCTGTTGTCTCTCTCTCTCTCTCTGCCTCTCTTTCTCCCTCATTGACTTTAATGTCTCTCTGCTTTCATTTCCTCGGGCCGCGCTCCCACACTCAGGCCAGACTGTACAAAACTCCTGGGAAAACTTCCAACAGGAAGCTTTTTGTGTGTGTCGGTCAATTTTGTATCTTTCATTTGTCTAAAGATTTCATTTAAGATGAAATTCAAAGTCAAATGTTCTCTCAAGTAATGTAGTTATAATTTAGTCTATATACTATAAGGTCCAGAAAAAGTGAAACAGTGTCATTGTCAGACGTTCATTAAAGAGCCTCAATACTAGAAATATGAACAATATTTGAAGAAAGAGACGAGAAGAAAGCACAGTTTTCTATTTCCTTTATGTTTGTTCAGATATCAGACTTGGTCAGAATAGTTGTTTCTTTTAAACAAACCAACGTTGCTGAGTTTTGTGACAAGAATTTCACAAGTGGGTCCTCCTGATGAAGAAGAGAGCTTCCCAGACCCACCTCAGTGTTTTTCTGTCTGCTAATGAGAAGCCCCTCTTCCTCCTCCTCTTCCTCCACCATGTTCAACTGCTCTTCACCACAATAGGAGTCCATGAAGAGGAATTCCCATTAAAAAGGTCCCAAACAGACAAATCTGTCCCGAACAAACATCCTGAAGCTAGAGGTCGCTGCAGCCGGATCCCGATCATTATTCTGTTAAAACGCCCCAAAAACGTGTAAACCGCATCTTTTTCAACCTTTGACTTTGTGAAGGAATCAGTAAAAGGAATATTTGGAGTCACAGTTTCCTGATAAAACTTTAGAGAGGATGCTTTCCTCTTTAATTTGCTTTGGACATGTAGTTAGTTACACTTAAGGTTTCAAATGGTCTTCACTCGTTAAAACCAGTCAAAACGCAACATCTTGCAAGAAACAGCGTCTGAGGGCTTCTTAACATTTAACAAACTATGAATGTGTCATACCCACTTAACGGGAAGAAACTCAGCTATCAGACAATATTAGACATTTTTAGCAAAACGAAACATAAGGATAATAACAAAGGCTCTGAAATAGCCCTGAGCGAAAAAATGCTAACACACTTAGCACAGAACTCACGTTAAAATACCCTTATTACTTATCGGATCTGCACAAACAAGATATCGATTAGCAAGCTGAGATTCCACAGATTCCAGAAATACAAGTATCATCACTGAGCGATCGCGGCGAAAGGACAACAAACAACACAAATATTTATATTATTGTTTTATGATCAAAAGTTGTGTTCGATAAAACGCAGCTGAAGGTTAATCCAATGTGTCTGTGTCACTTTGAAATGATTTCTGATAATCCATCATTCCATTTTGATGTCAATAACGGAGATTTCATTTTAGCTGCTACGAGAGTGCATGACAGCTTCCGGTTTTGGGCATTCTGGCTGCGCATCACTCATTCACCAATGGGTAATGTTTAGATGGATTTTAGGAACTTCCCCTTGATTCTATTGGCTCTAACGGTTAGAAAGAGGTGTCAATCATCAAAATCGACCGATGGGGGCCAGAGATATGGAAAATGCACCCAAATGACCCCAGAAGTGTTTTTTTTCCCCTAAACCTCTCTAAAAAGGTCAAATGTCACTTGTTTTGCATAAATCTTGATACAGGGTACTTATATGTTATAGTTTGGATTCCTAAAGCTTTTATTCTACTATCCCATCATTCAAGGGTAGTTTTCACAATAAGTAATGTTTTTCTTTTGGACGGACACTATCATTTACAGTTTTTTACTATGTTCAATCTGAATTTACTTTAAAATAAAAAAATCTATATTGATTCTGAGTCTTCTACATCCAAACATTTATCATTACTTTGAGAACAAAGATGATTAATTTACCCCTTTTAGAAGTGAAGATATAGTCATTTGTTCTGGGAATGTCAATTTCGAGCCTGAGACCTGGAAAACAGGCTCAGGGCTCAACTGGTTTTAAGGGTTGATGTTCCCAAGTTCACTTCCAGAGAAACTTCATGTGTTTCCCTCGAGGGAAAGAGCAGAGAGATGTTCAACGCCTCATGAATATGGATAAGCACCTCATATAACACGACTTCAAATAATGCAAATGACCCCTTTAAGGCAAGTCTTCTTTACTAGAGAGCAGGTTCGACAAGAAAAATAGGTCATGAGCCGGTTTTGTACATAACAGCTTTTTATGTAAATTGTCTCCCTTCTGTTTTTCAGGTATTTGAAAGTATAAGAACATTTTTTTATAAAAGATGTTCACGTGTCTCTCGGGGGAGATCTGCTCCCTTGTTCTATCAGAAAGCAGCAGCTCGACTGCAAACCCCTGTAGTCTCGCTGTAAACACCAAACTAAATCAAATCTTTCCGTTCAGTTCATTCTCTGCTTTAATTTCACGCTAAATGACTCATTTTGTGTGAGTTCCTGTCCTCATTAATCATGTTGTTCCATCTCATCTCTTTTAATTCAGCCCTCTCATATCGGTCCCACTTTCATGTCTTTTCTGAATTGGCAAATCAAGTTATAATAATGAAGCCCTGGGTTGAGTTAGAAACTAATGAATGCTTTGTGAATTAAGAGCAGCTTTGAGAACCAGATGGAGTTCAACAAGTGCGACAACTTTTGTGCTCGTGTCAGAAAAACTTTGGCAGCTTCAGCTTAAGTGCTTTTCTGTGATAACTTCCTGTCACAGTTGATGCTGTTTTTATGCACTGAACATATGTTACACTGTTGTTGTCAACGCCAGGCTCGTACTGCAGGAGTTTAGAAATCCTCACCGTATTTAAAATCTGGTTGCAACTGCAAGGATTATCTCGTCTCTAATCTGAAACATGCACACTTTGCAAGATATGAGAATAATGGCGCATCACAGAGGATATTATTAGGTTATCGCTCCCCAGGGGGATCGTACGGAGAAGCAGATGGATTCAAACACAGGTCTTCAGCGAGAACTGGAGGGGAGATATGAGCCGTCAGCTTTAATCCCCATCAACAGGAGTATGCTAGTTTACATTACAATACCTCTTATTTAAATGTTTCCCAATGGAGCTGCCTCAAAGTAGCTTCTTTTCTTCTGAATGCACCACATCTTTTCAGAAAAGAGACAGTAATGTGACGGTAGAAAATGGAGGTGAAGCTACATTTTGTCCCTGTCTGCATCATAACAACCACTGAGTTGTACATTGTCAAATTGAGAGGTGATTATAATCATGTTTTGTGGACACAACGCCTAATTATCCAGATTTGAATTCCTAAATATCAAAACATATTTGCAATTAAAACGGCAACAATGAGGCACTGAGAAGTTCAGGGGGTTTAAGACTGGATCTGTTGACTTCTCACATTAACACATAATCTGGGCCAAACATCAGTCACAACCAAGGAGCTTTCCTCCAGCTATAGGGAGAGTGTATCGGGTATACATCTGCTGAACACCTTCTGTTCTGTCTACAGTGTTGAGCTAGCTGTGGTGTGTTTACCTTGCTGTGGTGTTGAGCTAACTTTGGTGTTACCTTGGTGGTGTTGAGCTAACTTTGGTGTTGAGCTAACGTTGGTGTTACCTTGGTGGTGTTGAGCTAACTTTGGTGTTACCTTGGTGGTGTTGAGTTTGCTGTGGTGTTGAGCTAACTTTGGTGTTACCTTGGTGGTGTTGAGCTTGCTGTGGTGTGTTACTGTTTACCTTGGTGGTGTTTAGCTAACTTTGGTGTTACCTTGGTGGTGTTGAGCTAACTTTGGTGTTACCTTGGTGGTGTTGAGCTAGCTGTGGTGTGTTTACCTTGGTGGTGTTGAGCTAGCTGTGGTGTTGAGCTAGCTGTGGTGTGTTTACCTTGGTGGTGTTGAGCTAGCTGTGGTGTTGAGCTAGCTGTGGTGTGTTTACCTTGGTGGTGTTGAGCTATCTGTGGTGTAGAGCTAGCTGTGGTGTGTTTACCTTGGTGGTGTTGAGCTAGCTGTGGTGTGTTTACCTTGGTGGTGTTGAGCTTGCTGTGGTGCAGCTCCAGAACGTGTAGCGCCGCCTGCAGGTTGGCTTGAGGCTCCGACAGCTCCATCTTGATCGGCCCCAGGCAGTGAACATCAGGAGGGGAAAGGTACATCCGCAGCAACGACAGATACACCTGCAGGGAGGAAATATCAAGTTCAAGGTACAAGGCTTTTATTAGTCATACTTACATAGTTACAGTGTAGTTATGACGATGAAAATCTTAGGTTACAGGCTCCACCAACAGTGCATATATATATATATCAGAGTCATTGATATATTACTTGTACAGAAATGTGTCATGAGAATAATGATGAAGCAGCATAAAAAAAGTTTCATGCAAGACAAAAATTCACCTAGAAAAACACTATAAAGGATTTTACAGAATTGAAAAACAGGATAAATATACCGAAACAGCAAAGACGATAAGACAAGATATAACATTTGCCCATGTTACAGCAGAAAAAAACGTAGATAAGAAACCAGACAAGAAATGATTAATAATTGTAATAGAAATTGTACACTTGAAGGTTTTTGCACTAGACGCTAAACTGCATTTTGTTGTCTCGGTACTCAACGACAATACATTCTTCTTATCTAATCAAACAATACAAAAATGATATACTCAAAGTTTCAGGAACCTACCTGACTAAGAACATGGTGACTTTAAATACAGAAGTAGCTGGACATTTTGGAAATTATGCTTTGGCTAAACGTAAAAACGATAGATTTAAAACGAGAGTGAAGTAGCAATAGCTGCAATGAAATTAGCATATGTATCCAGGGGTCTCATGCATACACACACCACCTCACAAACATTTGACATCGATATACCATGCAGCGGTCTGAGAAATAGCTCAGAAATATGTACATAAATAACATCTTAATAACTGAACTGACGCTATGTTGGTAGTCTAGCTCTTTCCCAGTCTTCATGCTAAGCTAAGCTAACTGGCTACAGCTTAATATTTAACATGAGGATCGAAAAAAGGTATAACTGCTCTAAATAAATAAAAAATCCTTTGAAATTAGGCTATTTTTTATTATTAAAAGTGGACTTTACACACGGGCATCTATTAAGGATTTCATTACTTTCTGACCTTCAAAGAAACAGCATTGATTCATTGATTTTTTCCTCCAACCAACTTTAGACCCTCCAGAAAAACGCGATTCTGCGATCGCAGAATTTATCGCATAATCAGCAAAATGGCGCAGATTTTTAAAAGGCCGCATATTTATCAAAAGGCCGCATAATCCCCGCATTTTTCCACACAAAGTTGAGGGCAAAAAAAGTTAACTCGTCTTGACGTGACGTCATCAGCTCGCGCATCACAGAATGTAAACACTGTATAGAGTGAACGTGTGGAACTCACACGAGAGAGAAAACACCAAGATGAAAAAATCTAATCCATCTCATTTACCGACGAACATTTCTACTAAAGACCGGGCAAAAAGTGGGGGGAAACTATTCTGCACCCCGTACAACTGTGTGTTGGAGCATAAGAGAACATCGACGCACTTTGATTCATTCAAACATTCGAAAATGCTTTCTGCTGCTGCGGACAAGAAAGCCAAACAACTCACGTTCAGCGAGGGATCAACCTCCAAAACCATTTCGAGGGCTACAAGAAACGAAGTGAGTAGCCTACAAGATTGAAGCTGGTCAGATAACGAACGAGTAAATGAAAACAGAATGAGGCGAAGTGTGTGTGTGTGTGTGTGTGTGTGTGTGTGTGTGTGTGTGTGTGTGTGTGTGTGTGTGTGTGTGTGTGTGTGTGTGTGTGTGTGTGTGTGTGTGTGAGATTAAAATAGCCCAATTGCTTTTACAATAAATAAACATTGAATGTGTTTAATTGAGTAGTAAAGGGGTTTAACGTTAGTGGCAGGTTGTGTGTGAGAGAGAATAAATAAGACAGCCCAATATTTAAAAAAATTGTTATTCTTTTTCCCGCATATTTAGCATATTTCGCAACTTTCCGCAATTTCACCGCATAAAATCACATAAAAACCCCGCATGTTTAATCGCATAATCAAGGATTTTAGCCCGCGTTTTTCTGGAGGGTCTAAATATTCCCTCATTTTGACTTCTTTAATTTTGGTGTTTACTTGAAAATTCAAGCTACTTTTCAGACACACACCAAACAACAACAACAACAACAACAACAACTATTATTCATGCCGACTAAGGCTGTCTGGAGAGCTGTGTGCCTGTCATCTGGAAAGATAAATAATCCATTATATTTGTGAAGCTCTTTCTCAAGGTACTTAACCGTAAGAAGCCGAGTGTACATAATGAGAAAAGTGGTCATGAAACAACACAATGAAATCCAAGAGGACGAAGGTTAGAGAAACATGTTGTCTTATCTGGAACAAAACATTCAAATGTCCTTACATCTTTGTTCCCTTCCTCTGAACTGCTGTAGTGGCTGTGACAGTATCTGCAGAGGAAACATGAAAACGTGTTTATCTCTATGAAGCTCACAGCGCTGTAACAACACAGTGAGGATGAGTGAGTAAAGTCAAAGCTTTGTTTTAACTGAGAAACAAATGTACACTTTTAGACCGTTTAACATTCAGAAATTAATATCTAATCATCAGCAGTGGTACTCAAGTATAATTTTGAGGTACCTGTACTTTACTTGAGTATTTCTATTTCCTGCTACTATACTTCCACTCCACTGGCACTCATTTGGAAGGTTCAGATTCAGATAAATAGTGCAATATCTTACCACCAGATCATTTATCATGTAGGCTTCGTATTATTATTAGAGGTAGAGATTAAACTACTACAACTGTTTTTATTTCATTGTTTGGAAAGGAGAAAGCTACAGAGCAGGGGAGAATGGTAATATTCTGAGAAGAAGGAGTTATTTAGCAGAAAATAGCAAATAAAATAGATGAACCTTGGAAATGTCTGAGATATAAAGTGATTACATGAAGAGATTAATTGTTGGAAAGGTCTCAGTAAATCTACATCCAGAATTACTAAGATTAAAATGGAATTTCTCTCTATAAAAAAACATTAATATTTGATAGAAAAAACTGACAACGTACCGAAAAAACCTTGAGAGATTTGAGACTATTATTATAAAATGTTGAAACCTTAACAATAGCTTTATTTTAATGGTAATACTTTTACTGAGGTTACAGTTTGAATGCAGGACATGGACTTGTAACAGAGTATTTCCACCCTGTGCTGGTATTGGTTTACTTTTACCTCTTCCACCACAAATCAATATTAAATATGAAATGAGCCACTGGGCAAACATTTGGCTGCTGTGTGTTGTGAACTCCCTTCCTGTTCATCTGCAGGATGGTGTGTTTGTCTGTTGGAGTGAGTGTGAGTGTGTGTGAGAGTGAATGTCTGTCGGCAGGAGGACTCACTCTTCAGCCATGTGTGGTTCTCTGTGTGTGTGTGTGTAGGAGGACTCTTCAGCCATGTGTGTATGTGTCTGTCTGTCTCTGCGTGTGTGAGTGAGTGAGTGAGTGAGTGAGTGTGTGTGTCTGTCTCTGCGTGTGTGTGTGTGTGTGAGTGAGTGAGTGAGTGAGTGAGTGAGTGTGTGTGTGTGTGTGAGTGTGTGTGTGTGTGTGTGTGAGTGTGTGTGTGAGTGAGAGTGAGTGAGTGTGTATGTCGGCAGGAGAACTCACTTGTCTGTGTGTGTGTGTGTGTGTGTGTGTGTGTGTGTGTGTGTGTGTGTGTGGGCAGGAGGACTCACTCTTCAGCCGTGTGTGTGTGTGTGTGTGTGTGTGTGTGTGTGTGTGTGTGTGTGTGTGTGTGTGTGTGTGTGTGTGTGTGTGTGTGTGTGTGTGCAGGAGGACTCACTCTTCAGCCGTGTGTGTGTGTGTGTGTGTGTGTGTGTGTGTGTGTGTGTGTGTGTGTGTGTGTGTGTGTGTGTGTGTGTGTGTGTGTGTGTGTGTGTGTGTGTGTGTGTGTGTGTGTGTGTGTGTGTGTGTGTGTGTCTGTGTGTGTGTGTGTGTAGGAGGACTCACTCTTCAGCCATGTGTGTGTCTTTCAGGATGTGCACGTAGATGAAGAGCGCCTGCTCGTGTTTCCCCATGCGACCCAGCAGCAGCGCCCGCTCCTCCAGCAGCCCTGAGGTCAAAGGGAGGGTTTTTTATTAACGGCTTAGAAACTAATATAACTTCACTAAAACCTTCCTCTCTAACTGACAGCATATGTACATGAGGTTATGGGAAATACATAAAACACTTTGTTCTTCTTAAGTGCATGTTACACAGGCACGAAACTGCGTGATGTACAGTATGCTACTTAGGGTTGCAAAATTCCGGGAATTTTCAAAGATGGAAACTTTCCACGGGAATTAACTGGGAATTTTCCAAATTGAAGGTTGGCTCTTCATAGGGAACTTAAATATAGCTGGGGAAAGTATATTTTAGCATAATCTTGACTAAACAAACAGATGCCATTCAAGTACACTTGAATATCCATGCCATAGCACACTGCTTACTGCACGGCTATTGAAACCACACAAAGGTTCGCAACAGGCTCACAAATGAGAGAGTGGAAAAACTGGTTGGCATTCAGGCAAACCTATAAGGCTCTCTGAGCGTGACACAGAGCCATCCTCAACAAGGCTGGACAGTGACGCTGAAGAGGAAGACTCAGAGTGTGATGTTGATGAGGCCCAGGAAGAGCCCGTTGACTGAAAGGGTAAAAAATGCAGAGGATCGCTTGAAGGAAGATTTGCATGTTTAATGGAACTTTTTGGAGGGAGAAGAGTGAGTGAGGTTGGGGGGGATGAGTAACATTTAACTCAACCTTCCTGTTTTCGTTCTTAAATAATTGTTCAATAAAATTATTTCAAAAAAATAAAAAAATCGGTTGAAATGTCATGTTTTTTTGTTTAATTTTGCATCGAATATTTCCAAAATTCCCCAGCTGAACTTCCCATGGAAACTTTCCGGAAACTTTCCGCCCCTTTGCAACCCTAATGCTACTACATTAAATAAATTAAATTGAGTAGAGACATATTTACTGATAAATAAATGTGGTTCCTCTTCAATTTCTGTATCAAAACCACTTATTTTTTCCACACTCAAGGTGTAAATTAATATTTGCAATGGTTTAATAAATGTAACATAACATTATCACAATAACACAGTTTTAAAGAATGCAGCCCCAAGTTGTCTGTGTATGTCTATGTACTGACGTATATCTGTGTATAAACTGTATATTAATGTATGTATACATGAGTGTAAATATGCATTTGTCTGCATATTTATGCTCGCCATCATACAAGCCTATTTATTTTATTTTTCCTTATTTCCTATTATTATTCCATTTTTTTCTTTCAGTTTAAAAATATATATTGTTATTCCTATTTTTTTCCGATATGACGTAATATCTGAAAAGTGGACCCACGGCCCAATCAGAAACGTTGCTATCAGAAACAATGCCCGACTGTTTTGGACGTAATATGGTCGGTGTTTACATTAGCATCGCTAACACTCAGAGCTAACCTGTACTGGAGAGCATGTGTGTGAAGAAGCAGGAAGTAAAAAGGAACTCACCTTGTGGTATAACCGGCAAGAGAGAAAGCCTTTGAGCTCCATACTGTTTCAGAGAGAATCCTTGATAATCCATGATATGGCGTTTCATCACGGCAGTATTTAGTTTAGACAGTAGCTGCCGGGTCCCGCATGAGCTCAGACCCCTCCTTTTTTATTTGTTAAAGCTTTATACCCAAATCAGCACTTTTGAAACAGGAAGTGAAATAGAGGGATATGAGGCATGGCTAGAATGGGTGATCTGTTTGGTATTTTGAGCAAAACACTTCATAGACATGATTTTTACATATTTTTATATATCTGAGACCTATGCTATTGCCTAAACATAGCATGATAGGTGACCTTTAACCTTAGAGCACCCTTTAATTAAATTGTTCCTATTATTTGTATTTTCTTTTTTCTTATTTTATGAAATCTTTTAATTTCTTTACGTTTTCCATTATTATCCTTGAATTCATAAAATACATCACAATAATGGGGAAAACATTTCACAAAAGCAAATGTTTGTTTTGACTCTGGCAATCACTCATTTATAAGAGCGGTCTAAATTAGGATGACACATTATCATAGGAGGGTCATACATTTAATTGTCAGCGTCTATAGACATTAAATTCCACATCCTGGTGAGTATTTGTCGAGCAAACAGAGGAGCCGCCTTCTCCTCACTCACCGTCAAAGGGAAAATCACTGATGAGTCTGGACGGCTGGTAGCTGGTGGAAATATCCAGGAAGGAGAGCAGCTTCATCCTGAACTCGCCCAGGTCTCCTTCCTCCTTCCCCGCAGACACAGGGGGAACTCCTGCAGAGACCACACATTGAGTTTAAGAAGAGCAACGTCTGTATAGAAGGAGCTGAAACTGTCAGATTTCATTCAGTTCAAGTCCATCTTAAAAGGACTATAAAAATCTTTAAATGCCTATATATGGTAGGTTGATAGGACACAGCTGATTGTGATGAGATGGGGGAAGCGGTAAAGTCTTTTGACCGCGTTCTTTTTTGATACTGTGAACTTTTATTTATTATGAAGCGACAAATATGCAGGAATCCTGAAGTCAAATGTAAAACCTTTTTTAAGACCCTTTCCAGACATCTTAAGACCTCATCGCCACTTGGAGTTTTAACCGGTTATCTTGGCGACACACTTTACCTCACATTGACTATATACAGTATTGATTGTCCTTCCTCCTTATCTTCCAACCATTTGGACGCAGACTTGCATTTCCCCATAACGATGTTTTTTAACAACCAGCGTAAACGGACCTTCGCGCGCTATCAAGCAGTGAGCGTGCGATGTCCTGTTCAGATGACGTCAAATCTAACGGGATGCCATAAATAAACTACACAGAATCACACTACACACCTACGCAATGATTACATTCAGGCAGACTGTAGAATACAACCTCTTTGAACCATTTATATACTTATTGAACACAAGCTACAAAATGTAATACCTTGGAGAATGTCCTTTAATACTTTTTAATAGCCTTCATTTTCGCTAAATTGATTGATCAACTTTTAATACTTTTTAAGACCCCCCGCGGACCCCCTGATTCAACAACGACCTCTGCTAAATTAGTTTGGAAACAAAGAGAGGCGCGTCAAAAGTTAAAAACCCACAAGCCCGACAGAGAAGAGGCTATTAAATGGAGACACGGATTCAAAACGCCACCACACATGTTGGAGCTATATATCTCTTTATATTATTTACTAGTTTAACATTTATTTTCTTGCTGTTTTATGGTGTTTATTGTAAATGTATTCTTAGTTAGCGTCATAAGTTAAAGTAGTTTCTATGCTTTTATTTTGAAGGCATGTTTTGGGCACTGGGTCATTAGAGCACCTGGTGTAATTGTATATATTGGAGACAGGTGGAAGTGGGAGCCAGAGCATTAGTAGGCAAACGGTTTTTTACCAGGGTGTTTCAAGCCAGCAGAAGGAAGGCCATAGGAAAGGCTTAAGGAAAAGGGATATAGGAAACCTGTTCGACTTTGTTAGGGGAATAAACTGCACAAATGGAGAATGTTGTCTGGACCTGGATCATTGCCCTGCGTAAGATCCGCTAACTAGTGCCTCAGCGGCTGTATTATTTTAAGTTAATTATCTGTTTTATTTCTATATGATTTTGGCCGCTACAACACACATTGACTGGTTGATGTGCGATTTCATTTGTGTTTTACAGCTGTGTTCCTCTGCCTGTATTCTCTGTGTTTTATCTTTGTTCATGCTGCCCTTCTTGGCCAGGTCGCTCTTGGAAAATAGATTTGAATCTCAGTGAGACTTTTACCTGGTTAAATAAAGGATATATAAACAGAGGAAGATTCATCTGCAGACATTTTGATAATGAAATATTGTTTCATTTGTTTCAGCGGCTCCTAATGCTTTAAGTGAATATTTGCTGCTTTGCTCAATCTGTGAAATAGAGTTTTTAGACTATTCATGAGACATAAAAGTTAATAATACATTATATTTGAATTTCCTTAAATTGTATTTTATGATGCTTTGCTTTTCAATGCTTTTAATGTTTTTTGACTACATCATGAAGCTGACAGAGACAAGAGTGTGCAAAGCTGTCATCAAGGCAAAAGGGGGCTACTCTGAAGAATCTAAAATAAAAATCATATTCTCGTTTATTTAACACTTTTTAGTTTGCTAGATAATTCCATATGTGTTCTTTCATAGTTTTGATGTGTTCAGTATTAATTTACAATGTAGAAAATAATGTATTTACATAAAAACCTTTGAATGAGAAGGTGTGTCCAATCATTTGACTGGTACTGTATACTAAAGCTTAAATATACATATTTATGATTTTAAATTGGTTGCTTTTATTAGTGTATTCCTCAGACATTGCTTATAATATATGTATTTATAAAATATTCATTTGTTATTTGATCTAACATTCAAACACAATCTCAAATGACATGAAACGTGCTTAAAGTCTATAGAAATCTTGATCAAAATGTGTTTTTATCGTCGTGTTTTTTACTTTGCCTCTGAATTAATAAGCTATTGTTCTTTACTGAAGCAAGCACACATGGACGCATGAAAAGGAAAAAGTCTTTGCTAGAGAAACTCAACAGGGTATCTGAGGTAAACCTTAAAATAGCACTGATACAGTCACTATTAATAATGTGTGCAAACAAAAATAATCTGTTATTAATCTTAGAAACAAGTATATTATATTACCACCTACTCTGTTCTGCAATTTGATTAATGATGTACCATGAAGCAATAACCTGCCAAGGACAGATTTATATATTACATTATTTGATTTATTCGTTTATTTCTGAGGCACTAAGTGCACATTAATGAGCACACGTTGATATGTAGCCGTCTGACAGGTTCATTTGAATACAAAATGTCCCTGGGAGATCATTAAGAAGTCACTAACAGAGCGGGAGATGGATGGGCTTCATTATTAAGTCCTGGCACTCTCTGTAATCACATGGAAACTATGATAAAAATAGATGTATCAGAGTCCACGTGATAACAAAGGTATCCCAACTGTAGCTTCATGACAGGATGTGTGATTACCTAGAAGAGCATCAGGACTGTTTGAGGCATATGATAGCTATGTGGTTAACATGATGATTCAGCCTCTATGGAGAGAGACATATGACAAGCATGCTCATTTCTGACGTGGAGCTAATCTGAAGTAAACATTGAATACTGCTTTCTATTCCTCCATCTTGTGACTGAGTAACTCCCTCTCTTGGATATCAGCATGTGAAGGACACTGTTCAGGAACTAGCTGATGCTCTGTATGTGATGACTCCTTCCATTCGGCAGTGTTCATGACTTTCAAGCAGAGTTTCCGTTAGTGCCGGTCAACATGTCCGTTAAAGTTGAAATCTTCCGGACAAAATGAGAAAAGTGCCGGTGAAAGGTCTTCTTTGTTATTTATTGAGATTTAAAACAAATAGATATGATTCGATATTAAACAAACTAATTATAGTAGATTAACAACATTATTCAAAAGTGAACAGTAACTTACAATAACACGGGAATAATAAACGGAGCGCTCTCTCCTTCTCCTGACAGCCCGTCAGTATCATGCAGCTCGCGGATCAGTAATGAGTGACCCGACAGTAAAACTAAACATATCTATAACTAGTTTAGGTAGTTTGAGAGCTAATTAAAATAGCTACGTGTGATATTCTAACCTGAAGTGTGTGTTGTTCCGCTCACCGCTGCATGTGATCATACAGAGCTGCGTGTCGACTCGTCAGCAGCAGCTGATCTCTCTCTCCCGTCAGATTAGACTTCACTCGCGTTTATGTCCATATCGATCAGAACTAGCTAATTATATGACTACCTGCTTATTAAAAGACACCTAAACAATAAGCGTCGCTATGCAACCGGGTGAGGCCACAAAGTATAGCGCAGCATTATGCATTTGTTTACATCCCCACCGGAACCCCGAGGCATTACCAACAGATCAACGCACAATCAAACCATACAGCACATCTCTTTCTCCACATTAAGTGTTCGACATTAGAATTGACTATTCTTGTCTGTCACATACTCTTTTGTCTGTCACATAAGTGGCGCAACCGATGCGGTATTGTGCTCAAGAGAAATTATTTTTGACCCGACATTTTGACCGATGAGATTTAGATTTACCGGTCTTCAGCATATTTTACCAGTCAAAGTCCGGTAATTACCGGCTAACGGAAACTCTGCTTTCAAGGTGCCGCAGACACTAACTTGATTAGGTTTCATGTCATTTCTGACGGGTACCTTCAGGCAGGGAGTTGAGGTACTGCTTCATGAGACCCTGCACCCTCTCCAGGTAGAGCTGGATCAGCACGTTGTGAAACTCGGGGCCCTTGTCGTCCCAAACGTAGACGATGTGCTCCAGGTACGGGACGGCCAGCTCCTTGAAGCCCTCCTTCAGGAAGTTCAACACCTTGTCTCGGGGCATCGTCTCCACCTCCGTCAGGTCCTCCGTGAAGATCTGGACAGTAAGACAGAGTTTTAAATGAGGAGGAGAGGGCTTTCTTTATGGTGAAAGGATATATAGAAAGACAATAGAGAAAGGTTCCTTATCCTTTTGATACATGGAGGTTAAAGGGCTCATACAGCTTAGAAAAATATGATTCAAGAACTTCAAAAAAAAAAGGTGCCTATTCTTAAGAAGCCTTTACCATCCTTCTACTTTGTTAATATAATTGCAAAATACCCAGCAAAATCAATTAATGTTGTCACTGTTTCTTTTTCGATATATTTTTATATTGTTTAGCTAGAGTTTTGTGTATGACAACCATGGATGACAACACGACACAACTAGAAATATGACGACGGGATCGTTTTATTTAAGTATTTAAAAAATGTTTCCGAAATGTTTCAGTTTACATGAAAAGATAAAACGCCATATGAGAAAAATATAGATATTTAAAAATTTCGAAATTCAAGCAAATTCCTTATCTTGAAAACGTAACCATAAACCACTTTATATGTTAAAAAGGAAAAACCCTGCAACGTAACCAAATGCTAACAGAGGGAAAACAAGTTAAACAATTATTAAAAACTGAAATATTATATCATTTAGTGTAAGTTTGTGTGTCTCACCTTGAGACCGTCCTCAGGACAGATCTTCAACACCCAGGGAGAAAACTCGAAGATTATTCCCATATTCTCCACTCCTGCGTGACGAGAGAAATACAGTTCGACTTCACCAAGGAAACTCACAGGACCCAAAGGAGACACAGCAGATGATCCAGCTCATAGTAAGCAATACAAGCAAATCAAATAATCAATAAACATTATTTAAATGGATATTATTAAGTTGCAGATGATGATCATAAAACCTTGTTGAAAGCATATTTAGTAGATATTTTATAGTTTGTTTGTGGTTAATGATTGGTTTCTGGTTCACTTATCTATGAAACATTTTACAATGTCTTTGGTAATCATTAGCAAAGATTGAAATGTTCCTTTCTTTGACACAATATCGTAAATATAAACAAATGGTCTCTATCAGTAGAATAAATACTAACTAAACATCAATTTGCTATTTAATTTATGACGGTTATTATGATGCGTTTTCCTAGTTTAACACATGAACAGCTATCGTTAGCGGTTAGATATCGGGTCAGTAATGCAACAGGAATTCATGTCGCCATCCCAGGTGCAGAAATACAGTAAATCCTGACACATGTGGTACAAAAAGCCTCATTTAGTGCGTGCCAGAAAACGTTAGGCACCGCAGACCATGACATACAACAGAATGCAGAATATTTATTTCATCCAACATCAACAGTAAATCAGGCTGACGGTTCTCTCAGAGCTTTTCCCAAAATCACCCCAACCAATTATAAATATGGAACAGCGAGAGACGACGGCTCCAAGTGAACACAGACGTCCTCACCCAGTCTTTGGAGGTACTGCACGGTGCGCTCGTGGCCCTTCAGAGGAGAGTTCGCCTTCGTGGACTGATCGAGAAGAACCTGAAGAGCTGTGTGGGGGGGGGGGGGGGGGAAACAGGGTGAGGAAGAGGAGGAGGAGGAAGAAAGAGAAAGCAAGAAGAAGTAGAAGAAGCAGAAATGTGAGATTTCAGTCCACTACACTACATAACTCCTCCATTAGCAGAACCTGGCTGCAGCTCCTGCTCTGTGTTAATTGTGGAGAGGAGCAGCTGGTTTGAGTTTCGGAGGCTGACTCCAGCAGCATGACATCACAATCACAAATTGCAGCATTTCGATTAAAACCAGCCGCGTTCACAGCGAGAGTGGCCAGAGAAACCAAATAACGTAAAGACAGCTCTGATGTACGAGGGAAAAGCTCCTCTGAGATGAACTGTGGAGCCCAGAACACAGCTCAGATACCAGTTCATAAAACCCATCCATCTTAAAAGCAATGGAACCATTCTGCGTACAATGGCTCTTGTTATTTTACCGAGGTGATGAGGAGGATGCTGACAGAGCTCGACACAGGTCTGGCATCAACTGATCCCTCATTTATAAACTAAACCCTAAAACTCAACGTCCAATTCGAGAGAGAAATCACTAACAGATGTTTCCTTGTTGTGTTGCAGTCGTCATGCCGAGGTCTGAAACACATTTGGTGGAGAACAAAATTGAACTCTGGTATCAGTCGTTATCCAGATGATTGACAGATCTGTTTTCTGCGGCTAGATGATTTATTTAGCTTTTTTTTAAAATTATTATTCATTATAAATTAATCTAAAAATAACAGATAGTAAAAATATCCTTCAAGGTTTCTCAAAATCCAAGTCGGTGTTTTTAAACGTCATGTTTTTTCAGTCCAAAACACAAGTTTTCACTATAATGATATAGTGATAGATATTGAAGACGTGACTGTTATTTATATTGATTGTTGTGTTTTTTTATCTTAATGTGTGCACATGTATTGTATACATGTGTATTTATATATATATAGGATATACATATTTTATTCATATTTGTATTTTTATACTCGGGATTGTGGGAAGCGGTATTTCGATCTCTGTCTGTACACACAAACTGAAAGATTGACAATAAAGTTCACTTTGAATTGACTAAAGCGGCCGTATTATTCTTTCGTGGTTTTCCCTCTCCTATAGTGTGTTCTATAGGTTTTAGTGCATGTAAAGGCCCTGACACACCAAACTGACACCAAAGAACACGTCCCGACGGAACACGACTGTTGTGTCGCCTCACGTCTCCTGCGTCTTGGCCAACAGTTGCACTGGAACACACCGCAAAGACTTCAGCCGACGGCCAAGTAGCATGTACGAACTGCGCATGCGTGAGTGGCAATAACTCTCCTTACCAGCAGGCGGCGGTAGTGTGTATTCGTCATTCAAAAGAGGCAACAACCGGAAGACAGAGAAGAAGAACAGACTCCGTGATATAAACAAACAACAAATAGCGGGTGTGTTCCATTTTCACTCTCGTCCATCGAAAACATGTCTCGTGCGGTACTGGAGCTATCACCCATTGGAGTGTTGCTTGTGGAAGACATTCTTTGTGGATTCTTAAAGCGTTTGTTTACGTCCCTCACTTCCGTTTCATGCACTGATTCGCTAGCTGAACAGCCAATCAGAGTGATTTATTTGGCCCGACTGTCCGGCCCGCCAAATAAGGCGTGTCACGGCCGACGGTGCGGGACACACGAAATTGAGTTTGGGCGACATGGCACGCTTTGTCGTCCGACTAACGAAAACGGACGATTTCGGCCTGGTGTGTCAGGGGCTTAAATGGTCTGCAAAGGCTAAAATCACTATCTAAGTCCCCTACCTAATCCCTAAAGAAATAAAGAGAGTAGACCAAATCCACATTTTTCCATCTGACTAATCTGTGTTACTGAATTTTAACATAGTTGGGCTTTGTGCTTGCTTATTCAGCGTAAAAAGGTTGAAACCCATTCGTGCAAAAAAGCCTATTTGAACTGGCACTTGAACTCAGGAGAGAGAGAAACGCCGGCCAGGTTTCCAGGAAAGCCCCGACAGCTGAAGGAGGTGTAAATCCCCACCATTTATTACGCCCAAAATCACACATAGTCAAACGGGTAGCACAGCTCAGGACACAAATAAGAACCAGGCATGAACCAGGTTTTT